>NC_067485.1:3692153-4050153 GCF_947179515.1 Apodemus sylvaticus | reverse complement strand
GGTATTCTCACATATTCTTCAAAGAGAAAGTTGTACAGTGCATTCTCTGTGGAAGACACACGCTTAGACAAACACTCACTACCGAAGCACATTGAGTTACAACGTGTTGTTTAGGGAAAACATGATAATTTCGCAAAATGAGGGATTCTTCCCGTCCAGATTACATATTTTTACACATTCGTGGTTGTCTTTACTCAGCAACCCTGTATTTCCTTAAAATGTGGTATTCGCACATATACTTCTAAGAAAAATACTGTGCAGTGCATTCTCTGTGGAAGATACAATCTTAGACATACACGCAACACCAAAGCACATAGTGTTACTACGTGTTGTTTAGGAAAACAAGATAATTTTGCAAAATGAGTGTTTTCTTCTTGTCCAGAATAAGTATTTCTAAAACATTCGTGGTTGTCTTTTTTCTGCAACACTGTATTTCCTTAAAATATGGTATTCGCACATATTATTCCGAGAGAAAACTCTACAGTGCATTCCCTGTGGAACATACATGCTTAGACATACACGCAACACCAAAGCACATAGTGTTACAACGTGTTGTTTAGGAAAAACAAGATAATTTCGCACAATGCGGGATTTCTTCTTGTCGCGATTAAGTACTTCTAATACATTCGTGGTTGTCTTTACTCTGCAACACTGTATTTCCTTAAAATGTGATATTCGCCCATATAATATAGAGAGAAAACTTTACAGTGCATTCTCTGAGGAAGATACACGCTTAGAAATACATGCAACACCAAAACACTTACAATTACATCGTGTTGTTTAGGAAAAACAAGATAATTTCTCAAAATGAGGGATTTCTTCTCGTCCACTTTAAGTATTTCTAAAACATTCTTGATTGTCTTTACTCTGCAGCTCTGTATTTCCTTAAAATTTGGTATTCGCACATATTCGTCCAGGAGAAAATTGTACAGTGAATTCTCTGAGGATGATACAAGCTCAGACACACAAGCAAAACTAAAGCACATAGACTAACAACGTATTGTTTAGGAAAAACAAGATAATTTCACAAGATGTGGAAATTCTTCTTGTCCAGATTAAGTATTTCTAATACATTCGTGATTGTCTTTACTATGCAACACTGTATTTCCTTAAAGTACAGTATTCGCCCATATACTTTCGAGATAAAACTGTTCAGTGCATTCTCTGTGGAAGATACATGCTTAGACATACACGCAACACCAAAGCAAATAGAGTTACCACATGTGGTTTTGGAAAAACACGATAACTTCACACACTGCGGGATTTCTTCTAGTCGCAATTAAGTATTTCTAACACATTCGTGTTTGTCTTTACTCTGCAACACTGTATTTCCTTAAAATGTGGTATTTGCACATATTCTTTTGAGAGAAAAGTATACAGTGCATTCTCTGTGGAAGATACATGCTTAGACATACATGCAACACCAAAGCACATAGAGTTACAACTTGTTCTTTAGGAAAAACAAGATAATTTTGAATAATAGGGATTTGTGCTCATCCAGATTAAGTATGTCTAAAACATTCATAGTTGTCTTTATTCTTTAACACTGTATTTCTATAAATGTGGTATTCGCATATATTCTTCAATCAGAAAATTGTACAGTGCATTCTCTGTGGAAGATACATGCTTAGACATACATGCAACACCAAAGCACATAGAGTTACAACATGTTGTTTAGGAAAAACAAGATAATTTTGCACAATGTGAGATTTCTTCTCGTTCAGATTAAGTATATCTAATACCTTCGTGGTTTTCTTTACTCTGCAACACTGTATTTCCTTAAAAGTTGGTATTCGCACTTATTCTTCAGAGAGAAAATTGTACAGTGCATTTTCTGAGGAAGATACACGCTTAGACATACACGCAACAGCAAAGCACATAGTGTTACAATGTATTGTTTAGGAAGAACAAGATAATTTTGCAAAATGAGGGGTTTCTTCTCGTCCAGATTATGTATTTTTAAACATTCATAGTTGTCCTTACTCTGCAACCCTGTATTTCCTTAAAATGTGGTATTCACACATATTCTTCCATGAAAAAACTGTACAGTGCATTCTCTGTGGAAGATATACACTTAGACATACACGCAACACCAAAGCACATAGAGTTACAACGTGTTGTTTAGGAAAACAAGATAATTTCTCAAAATGAGGAATTTCTTCTCGTCCACATTAAGTATTTCGTCTTTGTATTTACTCTGCAACTCTGTATTTCCTTAAAATGTGGTATTCGCACATATTCTTCCAAGAGAAAATTGTACAGTGCATTCTCTGTGGAAGATACAAGCTCAGACACATAAGCTAAACTAAAGCACATAGAGTTACAATGTGTTGTTTAGGAAAAACAAGATAATTTCGCAAGATGTGGGAATTCTTCTCGTCCAGATTAAGTATTTCTAATACATTCGTGGTTGTCTTTAATATGCAACACTGTATTTCCTTAAAATATCGTATTCGCCCATATACTTTCGAGATAAAACTGTTCAGTGCATTCTCTGTGGAAGATAAATTCGTAGACATACACACAACACCAAAGGAAATAGAGTTACCACATGTTGTTTATGAAAAACACGATAATATAGCACAATGAGGGATTTCATCATGCGCAATTAAGTATTTCTAATACATTTGTGTTTGTCTTTACTCTGCAACACTGTATTTCCTTAAAATATTGTATTTGCACACATACTCCAAGAGAAATCTGTACAGTGCATTCTCTTTGGAAGATACACGCTTAGACATACACGCAACACCGAAGCACATAAAGTTACAACTTGTTGTTTAGGAAAAAACAAGATAATTTCGCACAATGCACAATTTCTTTCGTCCACATTAAGTATTTCTAAGAAATTCGTGGTTGTCTTTACTCTGCAACACAGTATTTGCTTAAAGATAGAATTCGCACATATACTCCCGAGAAAAAACTCTACAGTGCATTCTCTTTGGAATATATACGATTAGATATATATGCAACACAAAAGCACATACAGTTACAACGTGCTGTTTAGGAAAAAACAGATAATTTTACACAATGTGTGATTTCTTGTGTTTGCGATTAAGTATTTCTAAAACATTCATGGTTGTCTTTACTCTGCAACACTGTATTCTATAAATGTGGTATTTGCACATATTCTTCAGACAGAAAATTGCACAGTGCATTCTCTGTGGAAGATACACGCTTAGAAATACACACAACACCAAAGCACATAGAGTTACAATGTGTTGTTTAGGAAAAAGAAGATAATTTCGCACAATGATGGACTTCTTCTCATCCACATTAAGGATTTCTAATACATTCCATTTGTTGTTTTATTCTGCAATACTGTATTTTCTTAAAATGTGGTATTCGCACATATAGTTCAGAAAAAAAAAACTGCACCATGCATTCTCTGTGGAAGATAGACGCTCAGACATACAGGCAACACCAAAGCACATAGAGTTACAACATGTTGTTTAGGAAAAACGAGATAATTTTGCACAGTGCGGGATTTCTTCTCATCCAGATTAAGTACTTCTAATACACTCGTGGTTCTCTTTACTGTGCAACACTGTTTTTCCTTTAACAGTGGTATTCGCACATATAATTTCGAGAGAAAACTGTACAGTACATTCTCTGTGGAAGATACATGCTTAGACATATATGCAACACCAAAGCACTTAGAGTTACAACGTGTTGTTTAGGAAAAACAAGATAATTTCTCAAAATGAGGGATTTCTTTTCGTCCACATTAAGTATATCTAAAACATTCGTGGTTGTCATTACTCTGCAACTCTGTATTTCCTTCAAATGTGGTTTTCGCACATATTCCACTGAGAGAAAATTGTACAGTGCATTCTCTGTGGAAAATACAAGCTTAGACACACAAACAAAACCAAAGCACATAGAGTTACAATGTGTCATTTACAAAAAACAAGATAATTTCTCACGATGCAGGAATTCTTCTCGTCCAGATTAAATATTTCTAATACATTCGTGGTTGTCTGTACTCTGCAACACTGTATTTCCTTAAAATATTACATTTGCCCATATACTTTCCAGATAAAACTATACAGTGCTACAGTGCATTCTGTGTGTAGATACATGCTTAGATATACACGCAACACCAAAGCACATAGAGTTACCACGTGTTGTTTACTAAAAACACGATATTTTTGCACACTGCCGGATTTCTTCTATTTGCAATGAAGTATTTCTAATACATTCGTGTTTGTCTTTACTCTGCAACATTGTATTTCCTTAAAATGTGTTATTTGCAGATATACTTTCGAGATAAAATTGTACAGTGCATTCTCTGTGGAAGATACATGCTTAGACATACACGGAACAACAAAGCACATAGAGTTACCACGTGTTGTTTAGTAAAAACAAGATAATTTCGCAAAATGAGTGATTTCTTCTCATCCAGGTTAAGTATTTCTAAAACATTCGTGGTTGTTTTTACTCTGCAACCCCCTTTTTCCTTAAAATGTGTTATTAGCACATAATCTTCTGAGAGAAAACTGTACAGTGAATACTCTGTGGAAGATACATGCTTAGACATACACACAACCCCAAAACACACAGAGTTACAACGTGTTGTTTAGAAAAAACAAGATAATTTTGAAAAATGAGGGATTTCTTTTTGGCCAGATTAAGTATTTCTAAAACATTCATGGTTGTCATTACTCTGCAACTCTGTATTTCCTTAAAATGTGGTTTTCACACATATTCCTCTGAGAGAAAATTGTACAGTGCATTCTCTGTGGAAAATACAAGCTTAGACACACAAGCAAAACCAAAGCACATAGATTTACACCGTGTTGTTTAGGAGAAACAAGATAATTTTGAAAAATGAGTGATTTCTTCTCATCCAGATCAAGTATTTCTAAAACATTCGTGCTTGTTTTTACTCTGCAACACTTTTTTTCCTTAAAATGTGTTATTAGCACATAGTCTTCTGAGAGAAAACTGTACAGTGCATACTCTGTGGAAGATACATGCTTAGACATACACACGACCCCAAAGCACATAGAGTTACAACGTGTTGTTTAGGAAAAACAAGATAATTTTGAAAAATGAGGGATTTCTTCTCAGCCAGATTAAGTATTTCTAAAACATTCGTGGTTGTCTTTACTATGCAACACTGTATTTCCTTAAAATAGCTTATTTGCCCATATACTTTAGAGATAAAACTGTACAGTGCATTCTCTGGGGAAGATACATGCTTAGACATACACGTAACACCAAGGCAAATAAAGTTACCACATGATGTTTAGGAAAAACAGGATAATTTCGCACACTGCGGGATGTCTTCTAGTCACATTTAAGTATTTATAATACATTCATGTTTGTCTTTAATCTGCAACACTGTATTTCCTTAAAATGTGGTATTTGCACATATTCTTCTGACAGAAAATGTACATTGCATTCTCTGTGGAAGATACATGCTTAGACATACACGCAACACCAAAGCACATAGAGTTACCACGGGTTGCTTAGGAAAAACAAGATAATTTTACAAAATGAGGGATTTCTTCTCGTCCGGATTAAGTATTTCTAAATCATTCGTGGTTGTTTTTAATCTGCAACCCTTTTTTTCCTTAAAATGTGTAATTCGCACCTAGTCTTCTGAGAGAAAACTGTACAGTGCATACTCTGTGGAAGATACATGCTTAGACATACACGCAACACCAAAGCACATAGAGGTACAACGTGTTTTTTAGGAAAAACAAGATAATTTCGAAAAATGAGGGAATTTTTCTCGTCCAGATTAGGTATTTCTAAAACATTCATGGTTGTCTTCAATCTGCAACACTTTATTTCTATAAATGTGGTATTTGAACATATTCTTCAGACAGAAAATTTTGCAGTGTATTCTCTGTGGAAGATATATACTTAGACATACATGCAACACCAAAGCACATAGAGTTGGAACGTGTTGTTTAGGAAAACAAGATAATTTCACAAAATGAGGGCTTTCTTTTTGTCCATATTAAGTATTTCCAAAACATTCGTGGTTGTCTTTTCTCTGAAACCCTGCATTTTCTTAAAATATGGTATTTGCATATATAATTCTGAGAGAAAAATTTACAGTGCATACTCTGTGGAAGATACATGCTTAGACATAAACGCAACACTAAAGCACATAGAGTTACAATGTGTTGTTTAGGAACAACAAGATAATTTTGAAATATGAGGGATTTCTTCTCGGCCAGATTAAGTATTTCTAAAACATTCGTGGTTGTCTTTACTATGCAACAATGTATTTCCTTAAAATAGCTTATTCACCCATATACTTTTGGGATAAAACTGTTCAGGGCATTCTCTGGGGAAGATACACGCTTAGACATACATGCAACACCAAGGCAAATAAAGTTACCACATGATGTTTAGGAAAAACACGATAATTTCTCACACTGCGAGATTTCTTCTAGTCACAATTAAGCATTTCTAATACATTCGTGTTTGTCTTTAATCTGCAACACTATTTCCTTAAAATGTGGTATTTGCACATATTCTTCTGACAGAAAATGTACAGTGCATTCTCTGTGGAAGATACATGCTTAGACATATACGCAACACCAAAGCACATAGAGTTACTACGTGTTGTTTAGGAAAACCAAGATAATTTCGAAAATGAGGGATTTCTTCTTCCAGATTAAGTGTTCCTAAAACATTCATGGTTGTCTTTACTCTGCAACACTGTATTTCTATAAATGTAGTATTCGCACTTATTCTTCAGACAGAAAATCGTACAGTGCATTCTCTGTGGAAGATACACGCTTAGAAATACATGCAACACCAAAAGCACATAGAGTTACAACGTGTTATTTAGGAAAACCAAGATAATTTCGCACAATGCAGGATTTCTTCTCGTCCAGATTAAGTACTTCTAATACAGTCGTGGTTGACTTTACTCTGCTACACTGTATTTCCTTAAACAGTGCTATTCACACATATAATTTCAAGAGAAAACTGTACAGTGCATTCTCTGTGGAAGACACATGCTTCGACATACACACAACACCAAAGTATTTAGAGATACAACTTGTTGTTTAGGAAAAACAAGATAATTTCTCAAAATGAGGGATTACTTTTCGTCCACATTAAGTATATCTAAAACATTCGTGGTTGTCATTACTCTGCAACTCTGTATTTCCTTAAAATGTGGTTTTCGCAGATATTCCTCCGAGAGAAAATTGTACAGTGCATTCTCTGTGGAAAATACAAGCTTAGACACACAAGCAAAACCAAAGCAAATAGATTTACACCGTGTTGTTTAGGAAAAACAAGATAATTTCGCACGATGCGAGATTCTTCTCGTCCAGATAAAGTATTTCTATTACATTCATGGTTGTCTGTACACTGCCACACTGTATTTCCTTAAAATATCATATTCCCCCATATACTTTCGAGATAAAATTATACAGAGCAACAGTGCATTCTCTTTGTCAATACACGCTTAGATAAACATGCAACACCGAAGCACATAGGGTTACCACGTGTTGTTTAGGAAAAACACGATAATTTCGCACACTGCAGGATTTCTTCTAGTTGCAATGAAGTATTTCGAATACATTCATGTTTGTGTTTACTCTGCAACCTTGTATTTCCTTAAAATGTGTTATTTGCAGATATACTTTTGAGAAAAAAACTGTACAGTGCATTCTCTGTGGAAGATACAGGCTTAGACATACACGCAACACCAAAGCACATAGAGTTAACACGGGTTGTTTAGGAAAAATAAGATAAATTCGCAAAATGAGGGATTTCTTCTCGTCCAGATTAAGTATTTCTAAATCATTCATGGTTGTTTTTACTCTGCAACCCTTTTTTTCCTTAAAATGTGTTATTCGTACATAGTCTTCTGAGAGAAAACTGTACAGTGCATACTCTGTGGAAGATACATGCTTACACATACACGCAACACCAAAGCACATAGAGGTACAATGTGTTGTTTAGGAAAAACAAGATAATTTCAAAAAATGAGGGATTTCTTCTCATCCAGATTAAGTATTTCTAAAACATTCATGGTTGTCTTCAATCTGCAACACTGTATTTCTATAAATGTGGTATTTGAACATAATCTTCAGACAGAAAATTGTACAGTGCATTCTCTGTGGAAGATATACACTTAGACATACACACAACACCAAAGCACATAGATTTGGAACGTGTTGTTTAGGAAAACAAGATAATTTTGCAAAATGACGGTTTTCTTTTTGTCCAGATTAAGTATTTCCAAAACATTCATGGTTGTCTTTTCTCTGCAACCCTGTATTTTCTTAAAATATGGTATTCGCACATATAATTCTGAGAGAAAAATTTACAGTGCATACTCTGTGGAAGATACATGCTTAGACATACATGCAACAGCAAAGCACATAGAGTTACATCATGTTGTTTAAGAAAAACAAGATATTTTTAAAATGCGGGATTTCTTCTCGTCGCGATTAAGTATTTCTAATATATTTGTCGTTGTCTTTATTCTGCAACACTGTATTTCCTTAAAATGTGGTATTCACACATATTGTTCAGAAAGAAAACTGTAAAGTGCATGCTCTGTGGAAGATACACGCTTAGACATACATACAACACCAATGCACATATAGTTACAAACTGTGGTATAGGAAAAACAAGATAATTTCGCACAAGGCGGGATTTCTTCTTGTCCAGATTAAGTACTTCTAATACATTCGTGGTTGTCTTTAGTCTGCAACACTGTATTTCCTTAAAATGTGTTACTTGCACATATAATTTCAAAGCAAAACTGTACAGTTAATTTTCTGAGGAAGATACACGCTTAGACATACACGCAACACCAAAGCACATAGAGTTACAATGTATTGTTTAGGAAAAACAAGATAATTTTGCAAAATGAGGGGTTTCTTCTCATGCAGATTAACAATTTCTAAGACATTCATGTTTGTCTTTACTCTGCAACCCTGTATTTCTTTAAAATGTGGTATGTCCACATATTCTTCCGTGAAAAATTGTACAGTGCATTCTCTGTGGAAGATATACGCTTAGCCATACACGCAACACCAAAGAACAGAGAGTTACAACCTGTTGTTCAGGAAAAACAAGATAATTTCGCGCAATGCCCAATTTCTGTCATCCACATTAAGTATTTCTAATAAATTTGTGGTTGTCTTTACTCTGCAACACAGTATTTCCTTAAAATATGGTATTCGCACAAATACTTTTGAGAAAAAACTGTACAGTGCATTCTGTTTGGAAGATACCCATTTAGATATTCATGCAACACCAAAGCACACAGAGTTACAACGTGTTGTTTAGGAAAAACAAGATAATTTTGCACATTGTGTAATTTCTTGAGATCACAATTAAGTGTTTCTAAAACATTCGTGGTTGTCTTTACTCTGCAACCCTGTACTTACTTAAAATGTGGTATTCACACATATTCTTCGAAGAGTAAAATGTAAGGTGCACTCTCTATGGAAGATTTAAGCATAGATATACATTCAACACCAAAGCACATAGTGTTACAACGTGTTGTTTAGGAAAGACAAGATAATTTCGAACAATGAGGAATTTCTTCTTGTTCAGATTAAGTATTTCTAAAACATTCATGGTTGTCTTTACACTGCAAAAATGTATTTCCTTAAATTGTGGTATTCGCACATATTCTTCTGATAGAAAATTGTACAGTGCATTCTATGTGGAAGATACACGCTTAGACATTCACGCAACACAAAAGCACATAGAGTTACAATGTGTTGTTTAGGAAAAACAAGATAATGTCGCACAATGAGGGATTTCTTTTTGTTCAGAGTATTTCTAAGATATTCTTGGTTACTTAATTCTGCAACCCAGTCCTTCCTTAAAATGTGGTATTCACACATATTCTTAAGAAAGAAAATTGTACAGTGCATTCTCTGTGGAAGATACACGCTTAGTCATACAAGCAACACCAAAGCACATAGAGTTAAAACGTGTTGTTTAGGAAAAACAAGATATATTTGCACAATGTGGGATTTCTTCTCATCCAGATTAAGTATTTTTAAATCATTTGTGGTTGTCTTTTCTCTGCAACCCTGTATTTCTTTATTACGTGGTATTCACACATACTATTCCAAGAAAAAAATGTACAGTGCATTCTCTGTGGAAGATACATGCTTAGACATACACGCAACAGCAAAGTACATAGAAGTACAACGTCTTGTTAAGGAAAAACAAGATAATTTTGCACAATACGGGATTTCTTCTGGTTGTGATTAAGTATTTCTAATACATTCGTGGTTGTCTGTAATCTGCAACACTGTATTCCCTTAAAATGTGGTATTCGCACATATAGTTCAGAAAGACAACTGTACAGTGCATTCTCTGTGGAAGATACATGCTTAGACATACACGCTACTCCAAAGCACATGGCGTTACAACGTGTTGTTTCAGAAAAACAAGATAATTTGGCACAATGTGGGATTTCTTCTAGTCCAGATTAAGTACTTCTAATATATTCGCGCTTGTCTTTTCTCTGCAACACTGTATTTCCTTAAACAGTGGTATTTGCATATATAATTTTGAGAGAAAACTGTACAGTGCATTCTCTGTGGAAGATACACGTTTAGACATACATGCAACACCAAAGCACATAGAGTTACAACGTGTTGTTTAGGAAAAACAAGATAATTTATCAAAATGAGGGATTTCCTCTCGTCCACAATAATTTTTTCTGAAACATTCATGGTTGTCGTTACTCTGAAACTCTGTATTTCCTTAAAATGTTGTATTCGAATATATTTTTCCTAGAAATAGTGTACAGTGCATTCTCTGTAGAAGATACACGCTTAGAAATACATGCAACACCAAAGCACATAGAGTTACAATGTGTTGTTTAGGAAAAACAAGATAATTTCGTACAATGCAGGATTTCTTCTCATCCAGATTAAGTACTTTTAATACATTCCTGGTTGTCTTTCTTCTGGAACACTGTATTTCCTAAAACAGTGGTATTCACACATATAATTTCGATAGAAAAATATACAGTGCATTCTCTGTGGAAGATACACGCTTAGACATACATATAACACCAAAGCACTTAGAGTTACAACGTGTTGTTCAGGAAAAACAAGATAATTTCTCAAAATGAGGGATTTCTTCTCGTCCACATTAAGTATTTCTAAAACATTCGTGATTGTCATTACTCTGAAACTCTGTATTTCCTTTTTTTTTTTTTTTTTTTAGTTTTCAAATATTATTTTAAAGTTTTTTTTATTATTATTCGATATAATTTATTTACATTTCAAATGATTTCCCCTCTTCTAGCCCCCCCACTCCCCGAAAGTCCCGCAAGCCCCCTTCTCTTCCCCTGTCCTCCCACCCACCCCTTCCCACTTCCCCGTTCTGGTTTTGCTGAGTACTGTTTCACTGAGTCTTTCCAGAACCAGGGGCCACTCCTCCTTTCTTCTTGTACCTCATTTGATGTGTGGATTATGTTTTGGGTATTCCAGTTTTCTAGGTTAATATCCACTTATTAGTGAGTGCATACCATGATTCACCTTTTGAGTCTGGGTTATCTCACTTAGTATGATATTCTCTAGCTCCATCCATTTGCCTAAGAATTTCATGAATTCACTGTTTCTAATGGCTGAATAGTACTCCATTGTGTAGATATACCACATTTTTTGCATCCACTCTTCTGTTGAGGGATACCTGGGTTCTTTCCAGCATCTGGCAATTACAAATAGGGTTGCTATGAACATAGTAGAACATGTATCCTTATTACATGGTGGGGAGTCTTCTGGGTATATGCCCAGGAGTGGTATAGCAGGATCTTCTGGAAGTAAGGTGCCCAGTTTTCGGAGGAACCGCCAGACTGATTTCCAGAGTGGTTGTACCAATTTGCAACCCCACCAGCAGTGGAGGAGTGTTCCTCTTTCTCCACACCCTCTCCAACACCTGCTGTCTCCTGAATTTTTAATCTTAGCCATTCTGACTGATGTAAGATGAAATCTTAGGGTTGTTTTGATTTGCATTTCCCTAATGACTAATGAAGTTGAGCATTTTTTAAGATGCTTCTCCGCCATCCGAAGTTCTTCAGGTGAGAATTCTTTGTTTAACCCTGTACCCCATTTTTTAATAGGGTTGTTTGGTTTTCTGGAGTCTAACTTCTTGAGTTCTTTATATATATTGGATATTAGCCCTCTATCTGATGTAGGATTGGTAAAGATCTTTTCCCAATTTGTTGGTTGCCGATTTGTCCTCTTGATGGTGTCCTTTGCCTTACAGAAACTTTGTAATTTTATGAGGTCCCATTTGTCAATTCTTGCTCTTAGAGCATACGCTATTGGTGTTCTGTTCAGAAACTTTCTCCCTGTACCGATGTCCTCAAGGGTCTTCCCCAGTTTTTTTTTTCTATTAGCTTTAGAGTGTCTGGCTTTATGTGGAGGTCCTTGATCCATTTGGATTTGAGCTTAGTACAAGGAGACAAGGATGGATCAATTCGCATTCTTCTGCATGCGGACCTCCAGTTGAACCAGCACCATTTGTTGAAAAGGCTATCTTTTTTCCATTGGATGTTTTCAGCCTCTTTGTCGAGGATCAAGTGGCCATAGGTGTGTGGGTTCATTTCTGGATCTTCAATCCTGTTCCATTGATCCTCCTGCCTGTCACTGTACCAATACCATGCAGTTTTTAACACTATTGCTCTGTAGTATTGCTTGAGGTCAGGGATACTGATTCCCCCAGATTTCCTTTTGTTGCTGAGAATAGTTTTAGCTATACTGGGTTTTTTGTTGTTCCAGATGAATTTGATAATTGCTCTTTCTAACTCTGTGAAGAATTGAGTTGGGATTTTGATGGGTATTGCATTGAATCTGTATAGTGCTTTAGGCAAAATGGCCATTTTAACTATATTGATTCTACCGATCCATGAGCATGGGAGGTTTTCCCATTTTTTGGGGTCTTCTTCCATTTCCTTCTTCAGAGTCTTGAAGTTCTTGTCATACAGATCTTTCACATATTTGGTAAGAGTCACCCCAAGATACTTTATAGTGTTTGTGGCTATTGTGAAGGGGGTCATTTCCCTAATTTCTTTCTCAGCCTGCTTATCCTTTGAGTATAGGAAGGCCACTGATTTGCTTGAGTTGACTTTATAACCTGCCACTTTGCTGAAGTTGTTTATCAGCTGTAGGAGCTCTCTAGTGGAGTTCTTTGGGTCACTTAGGTAGACGATCATGTCGTCTGCAAATAATGATAGTTTGACTTCTTCCTTTCCAATTTGTATCCCTTTGACCTCCTTATGTTGTCGAATTGCCCGAGCTAGTACCTCAAGTACAATATTGAAAAGATAAGGAGAAAGGGGGCAGCCTTGACTGGTCCCTGATTTCAGTGGGATTGCTTCAAGTTTCCCTCCATTTAGTTTGATGCTGGCTACCGGTTTGCTGTATATTGCTTTTACTATGTTTAGGTATGGGCCTTGAATTCCTGTTCTCTCCAAGACTTTAAGCATGAAGGGATGCTGAATTTTGTCAAATGCTTTTTCAGCATCCAATGAAATGACCATGTGGTTTTGTTCTTTGAATTTGTTTATGTAGTGGATTGTATTGATGGATTTCCGTATATTGAACCAACCCTGCATTCCCGGGATAAAGCCTACTTGATCATGGTGGATGATCGTTTTGATGTGTTCTTGGATTCGGTTGGCAAGAATTTTATTGAGTATTTTTGCATCGATGTTCATAAGGGAAATTGGTCTGAAGTTCTCTTTCTTTGTTGGATCTTTGTGTGGCTTTGGTATCAGCGTAATTGTGGCTTCGTAGAAGGAATTGGGTAGTGTTCCTTCTGTTTCTATTTTGTGGAATAGTTTGAAGAGTATTGGTGCTAACTCTTCTTTGAAGGTCTGGTAGAATTCTGCACTGAAGCCATCTGGTCCTGTGCTTTTTTTGGTTGGAAGACTTTCTATGACTCCTTCTATTTCTTTAGGCATTATGGGACTGTTTAGATGGTCTAGTTGGTCCTGATTTAATTTTGGTATTTGGTATCTGTCAAGGAAATTGTCCATTTCCTCCAGATTCTCCAGTTGTGTTGAGTATAGGCTCTTGTAGTAGGATCTGATGATTTTTTGGATTTCCTCAATTTCCATTGTTATATCTCCCTTTTCATTTCTAAGTTTGTTAATTTGGATACTTTCTCTGTGCCCTTTGGTCATTCTGGCTAAGAGTTTATCTATCTTGTTGATTTTCTCAAAGAACCAGCTCCTGGCATTGTTGATTTTTTGTATGGTTCTCTTTGTTTCTACTTGATTGATTTCGGCCCTGAGTTTGATGATTTCCTGCCTTCTACTCCTCCTGGGCGAAATAGCTTCTTTTTGTTCCAGGGCTTTCAGGTGTGTCATTAATCTGGTAATGTATGCTCTCTCCATTTTCTTTTTGGAGGCACTCAGGGCTATGAGTTTTCCTCTTAGCACTGCTTTCATTGTGTCCCATAGATTTGGGTATGTTGTGTTTTCATTTTCATTGTGTTCTAAAAAGTCTTTAATTTCTTTCTTTATTTCTTCCTTGACCAAGGTATCATTGAGAAGAGTATTGTTCAGTTTCCACGTGTATGTGGGCTTTCTGTTGTTTCTTTTGCTATTGAAGACCACTTTTACTCCATAGTGATCAGATAGGAGGCATGGGATTAGTTCGATCTTCTTATATTTGTTGAGGTCTGTCTTGTGACCAATTATATGGTCGATTTTGGAGAAGGTACCATGGGGTTCTGAGAAAAAGGTATATTCTTTTGTTTTAGGATAGAATGTTCTATATATATCTGTTAAATCTAATTGGTCCAAAGCTTCAATTAGTTTCATTGTGTCCCTGTTTAGTTTCTGTTTTCCTGATCGGTCCATTGAGGAAAGTGCAGTGTTGAAGTCACCCACAATTATTGTGTTAGGTGCAATGTGTGCTTTTAGTTTTAATAAAGTTTCTTTTACGAAAGAGGGTGCCCTTGCATTTGGGGCATAGATGTTCAGGATTGACAGTTCTTCTTTTTGTATTTTTCCTTTGACCAGCAAGAAGTGTCCCTCAGGGTCTCTTTTGATGACTTTGGGTTGAAAGTCAATTTTATCTGATATTAAAATGGCTACTCCAGCTTGTTTCCTGAGACCATTTGCTTGTAAAATTGTCTTCCAGCCTTTTACTCTAAGGTAGTGTTTGTCTTTGACCCTGAGGTGTGTTTCCTGTAAGCAGCAAAATGTAGGGTCCTGTTTACGTATCCATTCAGTTAGTCTGTGTCTTTTTATTGGGGCATTAAGTCCATTGATGTTAAGAGATATTAAGGAATAGTGATTGTTACTTCCTATCATTTTTGACGTTATTTTTTAAATTTGAATGCTCAACTTCTTTTGGGTTTGATGAAAGGTTACTATCTTGCTTTTTCCAGGGTGAAGTTTCCCTCCTTGTATTGGTGTTGTCCTCCTATTATCCTTTTTAGCGCCGGGTTTGTGGATAGATATTGGGTAAACTTGGTTTTGTCATGAAATATCTTAGTTTCTCCATCTATGGTGATTGAGAGTTTTGCTGGATATAGTAGTTTTGGTTGGCATTTGTGTTCTCTTAGAGTCTGCATGAGATCTGCCCAGGACCTTCTAGCCTTCATAGTCTCAGGTGAAAAGTCTGCTGTGATTCTGATAGGTCTTCCTTTATATGGTACTTGGCCTTTTTCTCTTACTGCCTTTAGTATTCTTTCTTTGTTTAGAACATTTGGTGTTTTGATTATTATATGACGGGAAGTATTTCTGTTCTGGTCCAGTCTGTTTGGAGTTCTGTAGGCTTCTTGTATATTCATGGGCATCTCTCTCTTTAGGTTAGGGAAGTTTTCTTCCATAATTTTTTTGAAGATATTTGCTGGCCCTTTAAGTTGTAAATCTTCACTCTCATCTATGCCTATAATCCTTAGGTTTGGTCTTCTCATTGTGTCCTGGATTTCCTGGATATTTTGGGTTACAAGCTTTTTGCATTTTCTTTAACTGTTGAGTCCATGGTTTCTATGGAATCTTCAGCATCTGAGATTCTTTCTTCTATCTCTTGTATTCTGTTGTTGATATTTGTATCTCTGTCCCCTGATTTCTTCCCAAGGCTTTCTATCTCCAAAGTTGTCTCCCTTTGAGTTTTCTTAGTTGTTTCTACTTCTGATTTTAGATCCTGGATGGTTTTGCTTAGCTCCTTCACTTGCATGTTTGTGTTTTCCTGTAATTCTTTAAGAGATTTTTGTGTTTCCTCTTTCCTGAGCTCAGCCTGTTGACCAAAGTTCTCCTGTATTTCTTTTTTTTTTTTTTTTTTTACATTTTTTTTATTATTCGATATACTTTATTTACATTTCAAATGATTTCCCCTTTTCTAGCCCCCCCACTCCCCGAAAGTCCCGCAAACCCCCTTCTCTTCCCCTGTCCTCCCACCCACCCCTTCCCACTTCCCCGTTCTGGTTTTGCTGAATACTGTTTCACTGAGTCTTTCCAGAACCAGGGGCCACTCCTCCTTTCTTCTTGTACCTCATTTGATGTGTGGATTATGTTTTGGGTATTCCAGTTTTCTAGGTTAATATCCACTTATTAGTGAGTGCATACCATGATTCACCTTTTGAGTCTGGGTTACCTCACTTAGTATGATATTCTCTAGCTCCATCCATTTGCCTAAGAATTTCATGAATTCATTGTTTCTAATGGCTGAATAGTACTCCATTGTGTAGATATACCACATTTTTTGCATCCACTCTTCTGTTGAGGGATACCTGGGTTCTTTCCAGCATCTGGCAATTACAAATAGGGCTGCTATGAACATAGTAGAACATGTATCCTTATTACATGGTGGGGAGTCTTCTGGGTATATGCCCAGGAGTGGTATAGCAGGATCTTCTGGAAGTAAGGTGCCCAGTTTTCGGAGGAACCGCCAGACTGATTTCCAGAGTGGTTGTACCAATTTGCAACCCCACCAGCAGTGGAGGAGTGTTCCTCTTTCTCCACACCCTCTCCAACACCTGCTGTCTCCTGAATTTTTAATCTTAGCCATTCTGACTGGTGTAAGATGAAATCTTAGGGTTGTTTTGATTTGCATTTCCCTAATGACTAATGAAGTTGAGCATTTTTTAAGATGCTTCTCCGCCATCCGAAGTTCTTCAGGAGAGAATTCTTTGTTTAACTCTGTACCCCATTTTTTAATAGGGTTGTTTGGTTTTCTGGAGTCTAACTTCTTGAGTTCTTTATATATATTGGATATTAGCCCTCTATCTGATGTAGGATTGGTGAAGATCTTTTCCCAATTTGTTGGTTGCCGATTTGTCCTCTTGATGGTGTCCTTTGCCTTACAGAAACTTTGTAATTTTATGAGGTCCCATTTGTCAATTCTTGCTCTTAGAGCATACGCTATTGGTGTTCTGTTCAGAAACTTTCTCCCTGTACCGATGTCCTCAATGGTCTTCCCCAGTTTTTTTTCTATTAGCTTCAGAGTGTCTGGCTTTATGTGGAGGTCCTTGATCCATTTGGATTTGAGCTTAGTACAAGGAGACAAGGATGGATCAATTCGCATTCTTCTGCATGCTGACCTCCAGTTGAACCAGCACCATTTGTTGAAAAGGCTATCTTTTTTCCATTGGATGTTTTCAGCCTCTTTGTCGAGGATCAAGTGGCCATAGGTGTGTGGGTTCATTTCTGGATCTTCAATCCTGTTCCATTGATCCTCCTGCCTGTCACTGTACCAATACCATGCAGTTTTTAACACTATTGCTCTGTAGTATTGCTTGAGGTCAGGGATACTGATTCCCCCAGATTTCCTTTTGTTGCTGAGAATAGTTTTAGCTATCCTGGGTTTTTTGTTGTTCCAGATGAATTTGATAATTGCTCTTTCTAACTCTGTGAAGAATTGAGTTGGGATTTTGATGGGTATTGCATTGAATCTGTATAGTGCTTTAGGCAAAATGGCCATTTTAACTATATTGATTCTACCGATCCATGAGCATGGGAGGTTTTCCCATTTTTTGAGGTCTTCTTCCATTTCCTTCTTCAGAGTCTTGAAGTTCTTGTCATACAGATCTTTCACATGTTTGGTAAGAGTCACCCCAAGATACTTTATACTGTTTGTGGCTATTGTGAAGGGGGTCATTTCCCTAATTTCTTTCTCAGCCTGCTTATCCTTTGAGTATAGGAAGGCCACTGATTTGCTTGAGTTGACTTTATAACCTGCCACTTTGCTGAAGTTGTTTATCAGCTGTAGGAGCTCTCTAGTGGAGTTCTTTGGGTCACTTAGGTAGACGATCATGTCGTCTGCAAATAATGATAGTTTGACTTCTTCCTTTCCAATTTGTATCCCTTTGACCTCCTTATGTTGTCGAATTGCCCGAGCTAGTACCTCAAGTACAATATTGAAAAGATAAGGAGAAAGGGGGCAGCCTTGACTGGTCCCTGATTTCAGTGGGATTGCTTCAAGTTTCCCTCCATTTAGTTTGATGCTGGCTACCGGTTTGCTGTATATTGCTTTTACTATGTTTAGGTATGGGCCTTGAATTCCTGTTCTCTCCAAGACTTTAAGCATGAAGGGATGCTGAATTTTGTCAAATGCTTTTTCAGCATCCAATGAAATGACCATGTGGTTTTGTTCTTTGAATTTGTTTATGTAGTGGATTGTATTGATGGATTTCCGTATATTGAACCAACCCTGCATTCCCGGGATAAAGCCTACTTGATCATGGTGGATGATCGTTTTGATGTGTTCTTGGATTCGGTTGGCAAGAATTTTATTGAGTATTTTTGCATCGATGTTCATAAGGGAAATTGGTCTGAAGTTCTCTTTCTTTGTTGGATCTTTGTGTGGCTTTGGTATCAGCGTAATTGTGGCTTCGTAGAAGGAATTGGGTAGTGTTCCTTCTGTTTCTATTTTGTGGAATAGTTTGAAGAGTATTGGTGCTAACTCTTCTTTGAAGGTCTGGTAGAATTCTGCACTGAAGCCATCTGGTCCTGTGCTTTTTTTGGTTGGAAGACTTTCTATGACTCCTTCTATTTCTTTAGGCATTATGGGACTGTTTAGATGGTCTAGTTGGTCCTGATTTAATTTTGGTATTTGGTATCTGTCAAGGAAATTGTCCATTTCCTCCAGATTCTCCAGTTGTGTTGAGTATAGGCTCTTGTAGTAGGATCTGATGATTTTTTGGATTTCCTCAATTTCCATTGTTATATCTCCCTTTTCATTTCTAAGTTTGTTAATTTGGATACTTTCTCTGTGCCCTTTGGTCATTCTGGCTAAGAGTTTATCTATCTTGTTGATTTTCTCAAAGAACCAGCTCCTGGCATTGTTGATTTTTTGTATGGTTCTCTTTGTTTCTACTTGATTGATTTCGGCCCTGAGTTTGATGATTTCCTGCCTTCTACTCCTCCTGGGCGAAATAGCTTCTTTTTGTTCCAGGGCTTTCAGGTGTGTCATTAATCTGGTAATGTATGCTCTCTCCATTTTCTTTTTGGAGGCACTCAGGGCTATGAGTTTTCCTCTTAGCACTGCTTTCATTGTGTCCCATAGATTTGGGTATGTTGTGTTTTCATTTTCATTGTGTTCTAAAAAGTCTTTAATTTCTTTCTTTATTTCTTCCTTGACCAAGGTATCATTGAGAAGAGTATTGTTCAGTTTCCACGTGTATGTGGGCTTTCTGTTGTTTCTTTTGCTATTGAAGACCACTTTTACTCCATAGTGATCAGATAGGAGGCATGGGATTAGTTCGATCTTCTTATATTTGTTGAGGTCTGTCTTGTGACCAATTATATGGTCGATTTTGGAGAAGGTACCATGGGGTTCTGAGAAAAAGGTATATTCTTTTGTTTTAGGATAGAATGTTCTATATATATCTGTTAAATCTAATTGGTCCAAAGCTTCAATTAGTTTCATTGTGTCCCTGTTTAGTTTCTGTTTTCCTGATCGGTCCATTGAGGAAAGTGCAGTGTTGAAGTCACCCACAATTATTGTGTTAGGTGCAATGTGTGCTTTTAGTTTTAATAAAGTTTCTTTTACGAAAGAGGGTGCCCTTGCATTTGGGGCATAGATGTTCAGGATTGACAGTTCTTCTTTTTGTATTTTTCCTTTGACCAGCAAGAAGTGTCCCTCAGGGTCTCTTTTGATGACTTTGGGTTGAAAGTCAATTTTATCTGATATTAAAATGGCTACTCCAGCTTGTTTCCTGAGACCATTTGCTTGTAAAATTGTCTTCCAGCCTTTTACTCTAAGGTAGTGTTTGTCTTTGACCCTGAGGTGTGTTTCCTGTAAGCAGCAAAATGTAGGGTCCTGTTTACGTATCCATTCAGTTAGTCTGTGTCTTTTTATTGGGGCATTAAGTCCATTGATGTTAAGAGATATTAAGGAATAGTGATTGTTACTTCCTATCATTTTTGACGTTATTTTTTAAATTTGAATGCTCAACTTCTTTTGGGTTTGATGAAAGGTTACTATCTTGCTTTTTCCAGGGTGAAGTTTCCCTCCTTGTATTGGTGTTGTCCTCCTATTATCCTTTTTAGCGCCGGGTTTGTGGATAGATATTGGGTAAACTTGGTTTTGTCATGAAATATCTTAGTTTCTCCATCTATGGTGATTGAGAGTTTTGCTGGATATAGTAGTTTTGGTTGGCATTTGTGTTCTCTTAGAGTCTGCATGAGATCTGCCCAGGACCTTCTAGCCTTCATAGTCTCAGGTGAAAAGTCTGCTGTGATTCTGATAGGTCTTCCTTTATATGGTACTTGGCCTTTTTCTCTTACTGCCTTTAGTATTCTTTCTTTGTTTAGAACATTTGGTGTTTTGATTATTATATGACGGGAAGTATTTCTGTTCTGGTCCAGTCTGTTTGGAGTTCTGTAGGCTTCTTGTATATTCATGGGCATCTCTCTCTTTAGGTTAGGGAAGTTTTCTTCCATAATTTTTTTGAAGATATTTGCTGGCCCTTTAAGTTGTAAATCTTCACTCTCATCTATGCCTATAATCCTTAGGTTTGGTCTTCTCATTGTGTCCTGGATTTCCTGGATATTTTGGGTTACAAGCTTTTTGCATTTTCTTTAACTGTTGAGTCCATGGTTTCTATGGAATCTTCAGCATCTGAGATTCTTTCTTCTATCTCTTGTATTCTGTTGTTGATATTTGTATCTCTGTCCCCTGATTTCTTCCCAAGGCTTTCTATCTCCAAAGTTGTCTCCCTTTGAGTTTTCTTAGTTGTTTCTACTTCTGATTTTAGATCCTGGATGGTTTTGCTTAGCTCCTTCACTTGCATGTTTGTGTTTTCCTGTAATTCTTTAAGAGATTTTTGTGTTTCCTCTTTCCTGAGCTCAGCCTGTTGACCAAAGTTCTCCTGTATTTCTTTTTTTTTTTTTTTTTTACATTTTTTTTATTATTCGATATACTTTATTTACATTTCAAATGATTTCCCCTTTTCTAGCCCCCCCACTCCCCGAAAGTCCCGCAAACCCCCTTCTCTTCCCCTGTCCTCCCACCCACCCCTTCCCACTTCCCCGTTCTGGTTTTGCTGAATACTGTTTCACTGAGTCTTTCCAGAACCAGGGGCCACTCCTCCTTTCTTCTTGTACCTCATTTGATGTGTGGATTATGTTTTGGGTATTCCAGTTTTCTAGGTTAATATCCACTTATTAGTGAGTGCATACCATGATTCACCTTTTGAGTCTGGGTTACCTCACTTAGTATGATATTCTCTAGCTCCATCCATTTGCCTAAGAATTTCATGAATTCATTGTTTCTAATGGCTGAATAGTACTCCATTGTGTAGATATACCACATTTTTTGCATCCACTCTTCTGTTGAGGGATACCTGGGTTCTTTCCAGCATCTGGCAATTACAAATAGGGCTGCTATGAACATAGTAGAACATGTATCCTTATTACATGGTGGGGAGTCTTCTGGGTATATGCCCAGGAGTGGTATAGCAGGATCTTCTGGAAGTAAGGTGCCCAGTTTTCGGAGGAACCGCCAGACTGATTTCCAGAGTGGTTGTACCAATTTGCAACCCCACCAGCAGTGGAGGAGTGTTCCTCTTTCTCCACACCCTCTCCAACACCTGCTGTCTCCTGAATTTTTAATCTTAGCCATTCTGACTGGTGTAAGATGAAATCTTAGGGTTGTTTTGATTTGCATTTCCCTAATGACTAATGAAGTTGAGCATTTTTTAAGATGCTTCTCCGCCATCCGAAGTTCTTCAGGAGAGAATTCTTTGTTTAACTCTGTACCCCATTTTTTAATAGGGTTGTTTGGTTTTCTGGAGTCTAACTTCTTGAGTTCTTTATATATATTGGATATTAGCCCTCTATCTGATGTAGGATTGGTGAAGATCTTTTCCCAATTTGTTGGTTGCCGATTTGTCCTCTTGATGGTGTCCTTTGCCTTACAGAAACTTTGTAATTTTATGAGGTCCCATTTGTCAATTCTTGCTCTTAGAGCATACGCTATTGGTGTTCTGTTCAGAAACTTTCTCCCTGTACCGATGTCCTCAATGGTCTTCCCCAGTTTTTTTTCTATTAGCTTCAGAGTGTCTGGCTTTATGTGGAGGTCCTTGATCCATTTGGATTTGAGCTTAGTACAAGGAGACAAGGATGGATCAATTCACATTCTTCTGCATGCTGACCTCCAGTTGAACCAGCACCATTTGTTGAAAAGGCTATCTTTTTTCCATTGGATGTTTTCAGCCTCTTTGTCGAGGATCAAGTGGCCATAGGTGTGTGGGTTCATTTCTGGATCTTCAATCCTGTTCCATTGATCCTCCTGCCTGTCACTGTACCAATACCATGCAGTTTTTAACACTATTGCTCTGTAGTATTGCTTGAGGTCAGGGATACTGATTCCCCCAGATTTCCTTTTGTTGCTGAGAATAGTTTTAGCTATCCTGGGTTTTTTGTTGTTCCAGATGAATTTGATAATTGCTCTTTCTAACTCTGTGAAGAATTGAGTTGGGATTTTGATGGGTATTGCATTGAATCTGTATAGTGCTTTAGGCAAAATGGCCATTTTAACTATATTGATTCTACCGATCCATGAGCATGGGAGGTTTTCCCATTTTTTGAGGTCTTCTTCCATTTCCTTCTTCAGAGTCTTGAAGTTCTTGTCATACAGATCTTTCACATGTTTGGTAAGAGTCACCCCAAGATACTTTATACTGTTTGTGGCTATTGTGAAGGGGGTCATTTCCCTAATTTCTTTCTCAGCCTGCTTATCCTTTGAGTATAGGAAGGCCACTGATTTGCTTGAGTTGACTTTATAACCTGCCACTTTGCTGAAGTTGTTTATCAGCTGTAGGAGCTCTCTAGTGGAGTTCTTTGGGTCACTTAGGTAGACGATCATGTCATCTGCAAATAATGATAGTTTGACTTCTTCCTTTCCAATTTGTATCCCTTTGACCTCCTTATGTTGTCGAATTGCCCGAGCTAGTACCTCAAGTACAATATTGAAAAGATAAGGAGAAAGGGGGCAGCCTTGTCTGGTCCCTGATTTCAGTGGGATTGCTTCAAGTTTCTCTCCATTTAGTTTGATGCTGGCTACCGGTTTGCTGTATATTGCTTTTACTATGTTTAGGTATGGGCCTTGAATTCCTGTTCTCTCCAAGACTTTAAGCATGAAGGGATGCTGAATTTTGTCAAATGCTTTTTCAGCATCCAATGAAATGACCATGTGGTTTTGTTCTTTGAGTTTGTTTATGTAGTGGATTGTATTGATGGATTTCCGTATATTGAACCAACCCTGCATTCCCGGGATAAAGCCTACTTGATCATGGTGGATGATCGTTTTGATGTGTTCTTGGATTCGGTTGGCAAGAATTTTATTGAGTATTTTTGCATCGATGTTCATAAGGGAAATTGGTCTGAAGTTCTCTTTCTTTGTTGGATCTTTGTGTGGCTTTGGTATCAGCGTAATTGTGGCTTCGTAGAAGGAATTGGGTAGTGTTCCTTCTGTTTCTATTTTGTGGAATAGTTTGAAGAGTATTGGTGTTAACTCTTCTTTGAAGGTCTGGTAGAATTCTGCACTGAAGCCATCTGGTCCTGTGCTTTTTTTGGTTGGAAGACTTTCTATGACTCCTTCTATTTCTTTAGGCATTATGGGACTGTTTAGATGGTCAAGTTGGTCCTGATTTAATTTTGGTATTTGGTATCTGTCAAGGAAATTGTCCATTTCCTCCAGATTCTCCAGTTGTGTTGAGTATAGGCTCTTGTAGTAGGATCTGATGATTTTTTGGATTTCCTCAGTTTCCGTTGTTATATCTCCCTTTTCATTTCTAAGTTTGTTAATTTGGATACTTTCTCTGTGCCCTTTGGTCATTCTGGCTAAGGGTTTATCTATCTTGTTGATTTTCTCAAAGAACCAGCTCCTGGTTTTGTTGATTTTTTGTATGGTTCTCTTTGTTTCTACTTGATTGATTTCGGCCCTGAGTTTGATGATTTCCTGCCTTCTACTCCTCCTGGGCGAGATAGCTTCTTTTTGTTCCAGGGCTTTCAGGTGTGTCATTAAGCTGGTAATGTATGCTCTCTCCATTTTCTTTTTGGAGGCACTCAGGGCTATGAGTTTTCCTCTTAGCACTGCTTTCATTGTGTCCCATAGATTTGGGTATGTTGTGTTTTCATTTTCATTGTGTTCTAAAAAGTCTTTAATTTCTTTCTTTATTTCTTCCTTGACCAAGGTATCATTGAGTAGAGTATTGTTCAGTTTCCACGTGTATGTGGGCTTTCTGTTGTTTCTGTTGCTATTGAAGACCACTTTTACTCCATAGTGATCAGATAGGAGGCATGGGATTAGTTCGATCTTCTTATATTTGTTGAGGTCTGTCTTGTGACCAATTATATGGTCGATTTTGGAGAAGGTACCATGAGGTGCTGAGAAAAAGGTATATTCTTTTGTTTTAGGATAGAATGTTCTATATATATCTGTTAAATCTAATTGGTCCAAAGCTTCAATTAGTTTCATTGTGTCCCTGTTTAGTTTCTGTTTTCCTGATCGGTCCATTGAGGAAAGTGCAGTGTTGAAGTCACCCACAATTATTGTGTTAGGTGCAATGTGTGCTTTTAGTTTTAATAAAGTTTCTTTTACAAAAGAGGGTGCCCTTGCATTTGGGGCATAGATGTTCAGGATTGACAGTTCTTCTTTTTGTATTTTTCCTTTGACCAGCAAGAAGTGTCCCTCAGGGTCTCTTTTGATGACTTTGGGTTGAAAGTCAATTTTATCTGATATTAAAATGGCTACTCCAGCTTGTTTCCTGAGACCATTTGCTTGTAAAATTGTCTTCCAGCCTTTTACTCTAAGGTAGTGTTTGTCTTTGACCCTGAGGTGTGTTTCCTGTAAGCAGCAAAATGTAGGGTCCTGTTTACGTATCCATTCAGTTAGTCTGTGTCTTTTTATTGGGGCATTAAGTCCATTGATGTTAAGAGATATTAAGGAATAGTGATTGTTACTTCCTATCATTTTTGACGTTATTTTTTAAATTTGAATGCTTAACTTCTTTTGGGTTTGATGAAAGGTTACTATCTTGCTTTTTCCAGGGTGAAGTTTCCCTCCTTGTATTGGTGTTGTCCTCCTATTATCCTTTTTAGGGCCGGGTTTGTGGATAGATATTGGGTAAACTTGGTTTTGTCATGAAATATCTTAGTTTCTCCATCTATGGTGATTGAGAGTTTTGCTGGATATAGTAGTTTTGGTTGGCATTTGTGTTCTCTTAGAGTCTGCATGAGATCTGCCCAGGACCTTCTAGCCTTCATAGTCTCAGGTGAAAAGTCTGCTGTGATTCTGATAGGTCTTCCTTTATATGTTACTTGGCCTTTTTCTCTTACTGCCTTTAGTATTCTTTCTTTGTTTAGAACATTTGGTGTTTTGATTATTATGTGACGGGAAGTATTTCTGTTCTGGTCCAGTCTGTTTGGAGTTCTGTAGGCTTCTTGTATATTCATGGGCATCTCTCTCTTTAGGTTAGGGAAGTTTTCTTCCATAATTTTATTGAAGATATTTGCTGGCCCTTTAAGTTGTAAATCTTCACTCTCCTCTATGCCTATAATCCTTAGGTTTGGTCTTCTCATTGTGTCCTGGATTTCCTGGATATTTTGGGTTACAAGCTTTTTGCATTTTGCATTTTCTTTAACTGTTGAGTCCATGGTTTCTATGGAATCTTCAGCATCTGAGATTCTTTCTTCTATCTCTTGTATTCTGTTGTTGATATTTGTATCTCTGTCCCCTTATTTCTTCCCAAGGCTTTCTATCTCCAAAGTTGTCTCCCTTTGAGTTTTCTTAGTTGTTTCTATTTCTGATTTTAGATCCTGGATGGTTTTGCTTAGCTCCTTCACTTGCATGTTTTTGTTTTCCTGTAATTCTTTAAGAAATTTTTGTGTTTTCTCTTTCATGAACTCAGCCTGTTGACCAAAGTTCTCCTGTATTTCTTTAAGAGATTTTTGTGTTTCGTCTTTCATGACCTCAGCCTGTTGAGCAAAGTTCTCCTGTATTTCTTTATGTGTTTTTTGCATTTCCTCCTTGTTGGCTTTTGTATTCTCCTGGATTTCTTTCAATGATTTTTGTGTTTCCCTTGCAAGGGCTTCTAACTTTTGATCCATTGTCTCCTGAATTTCTTTATGTATGACCTTCATGTGTTCCTGTACCAGCATCATGACCAGTGATTTTAAATCCAAATCTTGTTTTACTGGTGTGATGGGGTATCCAGGACATGTTGGTAGAAGAGAATTGGGTTCAGATGTTGCCATATTGCCTTGATTTCTGTTAGTGACGTTCCTGCGTTTGCCTTTTGCCATCTAGATCTCACTGGTGTTAGTTTATCTTGTCAGTGCTGGACTCACCAGTGCAAGCTGCCCCTTCCCAGTTGGCCTCTGGTGCACAGCTTACCTCCTGCACTGCTTGTAGACAGTGTGCTGCTGCCCAGGCTGTTCAGATCCCAAATCAGGCACCCGAAGGCTCCCGCTGGGGCCCGCTGGATTCACTGGAGCACCCTGACTTCTCCCAGCTGGCCGCCCGGAAGCCCAGCTAGCCACTTGCAGGACTTGGAGATGTAATGCTGCCGCCCAGACTGATCTGGATCCGGAAGCGGAGAGAGTAGAGCTAAGGGCTTCTGCCTGAGGCCTTGCCCCAGATTGTGTCTGTGGAGCAGCTGGAGCCCATGTGCACTCCCAGGGAGTGCCGATGGTGTCTGCTACTGTGACCTCCCCTGTGTTCCGCTCACTCCGCTGGGCATCCGATCTGCCAACCGGGCTGTCGCACACAAGGTTAGCCTGGCCACCCAGTCCCTGAGTCCAGGCAAAAGCCTGGGAGGCCAAGGTCTGAGCAAAGTTCCCCTACGGCTTTGACTGTTAATTGGGTTTGCCAGGTGACTAGGATGGCGGGCGTGCGTGCCCGCGCTCCCTGAAAGCGCCGGGAGAGTCTGCTTTGCTAACAATCACCTGGGCGGGTTGACTCACAGATGGCCCACCAAGCCGCCCAGTTCTTGGGGTCAGTCCTGTGCCTTTTGGGGCCTGGACCCCCGCTTTGTTAGCCTTAGGCTATGCCTGTTACAGGTCTGCCCGCCTGAGCTCTCTTTCGCCCTGCAGGGAAAATGGCGGCGGCGCGCTCGCAGGCCTGGCAAAAAACCTCTTGGTTGGGTTGGCACCCCGATGGCCCCCCGACCCGCCCAGGGCCTGGGTGCAGGCCAACGCCCGTCGGGCTCAGACCACCGCGGTGTTGGCCTCGGATTATGTTTGTGTACCTCAGTCTGTCCGATTCCTGGAGTACGGAGCCAAGATGGATGCTCCTCTCCTGACTGGTGGGAGGCCGAGTTCTGAAGTGGCCTCCGTGCAGGAAAGGCGCCGCACAACTGCAGCTGCTTGCTGTCAGGCTAGTCAGCGAAGGTCAGTGGTCGTGGGCGAAGGGCCTAACTGGTCCCTGTGACGCCTTGGTTCCACTGCTGATGGCCCTTCAGCTGGAGCAGCCACTGCTGCCGCTGCTGCCGCCGCCGCCGCCGCCCGGAACTCATAATCTCCTGTATTTCTTTAAGAGATTTTTGTGTTTCGTCTCTCATGACCTCAGCCTGTTGAGCAAAGTTCTCCTGTATTTCTTTAAGTGTTTTTTGCATTTCCTCCTTGTTGGCTTTTGTATTCTCCTGGATTTCTTTCAATGATTTTTGTGTTTCCCTTGCAAGGGCTTCTAACTTTTGATCCATTTTCTCCTGAATTTCTTTATGTATGACCTTCATGTGTTCCTGTACCAGCATCATGACCAGTGATTTTAAATCCAAATCTTGTTTTACTGGTGTGATGGGGTATCCAGGACATGTTGGTAGAGGAGAATTGGGTTCAGATGTTGCCATATTGCCTTGATTCCTGTTAGTGACGTTCCTGCGTTTGCCTTTTGCCATCTAGATCTCACTGGTGTTAGTTTATCTTGTCAGTGCTGGACTCACCAGTGCAAGCTGCCCCTTCCCAGTTGGCCTCTGGTGCACAGCTTACCTCCTGCACTGCTTGCAGACAGTGTGCTGCTGCCCAGGCTGTTCAGATCCCAAATCAGGCACCCGAAGGCTCCCGCTGGGGCCCGCTGGATTCACTGGAGCACACTGACTTCTCCCAGCTGGCCGCCCGGAAGCCCAGCTAGCCACTTGCAGGACTTGGAGATGTAATGCTGCCACCCAGACTGATCTGGATCCGGAAGCGGAGAGAGTAGAGCTAAGGGCTTCTGCCTGAGGCCTTGCCCCAGATTGTCTCTGTGGAGCAGAAGGAGCCCGTGTGCACTCCCAGGGAGTGCCGACGGTGTATGCTACTGTGTCCTCCCCTGTGTTCCGCTCACTCCGCTGGGCAGCCGATCTGCCAACCGGGCTGTCGCACACAAGGTTAGCCTGGCCGCCCAGTCCCTGAGTCCAGGCAAAAGCCTGGGAGGCCAAGGTCCGAGCAAAGTTCCCCTAGGGCTATGACTGTTAATTGGGTTTGCCAGGTGACTAGGATGGCGGGCGTGCGCGCCCGCGCTCCCTGAAAGCGCCGGGAGAGTCTGCTTTGCTAACAATCACCTGGGCGGGTTGACTCACAGATGGCCCACCAAGCCGCCCAGTTCTTGGGGTCAGTCCTGTGCCTTTTGGGGCCTGGACCCCCGCTTTGTTAGCCTTAGGCTATGCCTGTTACAGGTCTGCCCGCCTGAGCTCTCTGTCGTCCTGCAGGCAAAATGGCGGCGGCGCGCTCGCAGGCCTGGGCAAAAAACCTCCTGGTTGGGTTGGCACCCCGATGGCCCCCCGACCCGCCCAGGGCCTGGGTGCAGGCCAACGCCCGTCGGGCTCAGACCACCGCGGTGTTGGCCTCGGATTATGTTTGTGTACCTCAGTCTGTCAGATTCCTGGAGTACGGAACCAAGATGGATGCTCCTCTCCTGACTGGTGGGAGGCCGAGTTCTGAAGTGGCCTCCGTGCAGGAAAGGCGCCGCACAACTGCAGTTGCTTGCTGCCCGGCTGGTCAGCGAAGGTCAGTGGTCGTGGGCCCAGGGCCTAACTGGTCCCTGTGACGCCTTGGTTCCACTGCTGATGGCCCTTCAGCTGGAACAGCCACTGCTGTCGCTGCCGCCGCCGCCGCCCTATTTTAAAGTTTTCTGTATTTCCTTAAAATGTTGTTTTCGCATATATTCCTCCGAGAGAAAATTGTACAGTGCATTCTCTGTGGAAAATACAAGCTTAGACACACAAGCAAAACCAAAGCAAATAGATTTACACCGTGTTGTTTAGGAAAAACAAGATAATTTCGCACGATGCGGGAATTCTTCTCGTCCAGATTAAGTATTTCTAATACATTCGTGGTTGTCTGTTCTCTGCCACACTGTATTTCCTTAAAATATCGTATTCGCCCATATACTTTCGAGATAAAAGTACACAGTGCTACAGTGTATTCTCTGTGTCGATACACACTTAGATAAACACACAAAACCAAAGCAAATAGAGTTACCATGTGTTGTTTAGGAAAAACACCATAATTTCTCACACTGCGGGATTTCTTCTATTTGCAATGAAGTATTTCTAATTCATTCGTGTTTGTCTTTAATTTGCAACACTGTATTTCCTTAAACAGTGGTATTCGCGCATATAATTTTGAGAGAAAACTGTACAGTGCATTCTATTTCGAAGATACACGCTTAGAAATTCATGCAACACCAAAGCACATATAGTTACAACGTGTTGTTTAGGAAAAACAAGTTAATTTCCCAAAATGAGGGATTTCTTTTCGTCCACATTAAGTATATCATGGTTGACAAACATTCATGGTTGTCATTACTCTGCAACTCTGTATTTCCTTAAAATGTGGTTTTCACACATATTCCTCCAAGAGAAAATTGTACAGTGCATTCTCTGTGGAAAATACAAGCTTAGACACACAAGCAAACCAAAGCACATAGAGTTACAACGTGTTGTTTAGGAAAAACAAGATAATTTCTCACGATGCAGGAATTCTTCGTGTTCAGATTAAGTATTTCTAATACATTCGTGGTTGTCTGTACTCTGCAACACTGTATTTCCTAAAATATCGTATTTGCCCATATACTTTTGAGATAAAACTGTACAGTGCTACTGTGCATTCTCTGTGTAGATACACGCTTAGATATACACTCAACACCAAAGCACATAGAGTTTCTACGTGTTGTTTAGGAAAAACACGATAATATCGCACAGTGCGTGATTTCTCCTAGTTGCAATGAAGTATTTCTAATACATTCATGTTTGTCTTTACTCTGCAACACTGTATTTCCTTAAACATTGGTATTCGCACATATAGTTTCGAGAGAAAACTGTACAGTGCATTTTCTTTAGAAGATACACGCTTAGAAATATATGCACCACCAAAGCACATAGAGTTACAACGTGTTCTTTAGGAAAAACAAGATAATTTCTCAAAAGGAGGAATTTCTTCTTGTCCACAGTAAGTATTTCTAAAACATTCTTGGTTCTCATTACTCTGCCTCTCTCTATTTCCTTAAAAGGTGGTATTCACACATATTCTTCTGAGAGAAATTTGTACAGTGCATTCTCTGTGGAAGATACACACTTAGACATACACGCAACACCAAAGCACATAGAGTTACATGGTGTTCTTTAGAATAAACAAGATAATTTCCCACAATGCGGGATTTCTTCTCGTCCACTGCGGGATTTCTTATAGTTGCAATGAAATATTTCTAATACATTTGTGTTTGTCTTTACTCTGCAACCTTGTATTTCCTTAAAGTGTGTTATTTGCATATATTCTTCTGAGAGAAAACTGTACAGTGCATTCTCTGTGGAAGATACATGCTTAGACATACACGCAACACCAAAGCACAAAGGGTTACAACGTGTTTTTTAGAAAAAACAAGATAATTTCAAAAAATGAAGGATTTCTTCTCATCCAGATTAAGTATTTCTTAAACATTCGTGGTTGTCTTTACTCTGCTACACTGTATTTCATTAAACAGTGCTATTCACACATATAATTTCAAGAAAAAACTGTACAGTGCATCTCTGTGGAAGACACACACTTAGACATACATGCAATACCAAAGCACTTAAAGTTACAACGTGTTGTTTAGGAAAAACAAGATAATTTCTCAAAATGAGGGATTTCTTTTCATTCACATTAAGTATATCTAATACATTCGTTGTTGTCATTACTCTGCAACTATGTATTTCCTTAAAATATGGTTTTCGCACATATTCCTCTGAGAGAAAATTGTACAGTGCATCCTCTGTGGAAAATACAAGCTTAGACACACAAGCAAAACCAAAGCAAATAGATTTACACCGTGTTGTTTAGGAAAAACCAGATAATTTCGCATGATGCGGGAATTCTTCTTGTCTAGATTAAGTATTTCTAATACATTCGTGGTTGCCTGTACTCTGCCACACTGTATTTCCTTAAAATATCGTATTCGCCCATATACTTTCGAGATAAAACTATACAGTGCTACAGTGCATTCTCTGTGTCGATACACGCTTAGATAAACACGCAACACCAAAGCATATAGAGTTACCACGTGTTGTTTAGGAAAAACACCGTAATTTCACACACTGCGGGATTTCTTCTAGTTGCAATGAAGTATTTCTAATACATTCGTGTTTGTCTTTACTCTGCAACACTGTATTTCCTTAAACAGTGGTATTCGCGCATATAATTTCGAGAGAAAACTGTACAGTGCATTCTCTTTCGAAGATACACGCTGAGACATATATGCAACACCAAAGCACATAGAGTTACAATGTGTTCTTTAGGAAAAACAAGATAATTTCTCAAAATGAGGGATTTGTTCTCGTCCACATTAAGTATTTCTAAAACATTCATCGTTGTCATTATACTGCAACTCTGTATTTCCTTAAAATGTGGTATTCACACATATTCTTCTGAGAGAAAATTGTACAGTGCATTCACTGTGGAAAATACAAGCTTAGTCACAAAAGCAAAATCAAAGAACATAGAGTTAGAACGTGTTGTTTAGGAAAAACAAGATAATTTCACACGATGAAGGATTTCTTCAAGTCCAGATTAAGTATTTCTAATTCATTGATGTTTGTCTTTACTCTGCAACACTGTATTTCCTTAAAATATCGTATTCGCCCATATACTTTCTAGATAAAACTGTACAGTGCTACAGTGCATTCTCTGTGTAGATACACGATTAGATATACACGCAACACCAAAGTACATAGAGTTTCCACGTGTTGTTTAGGAAAATCACGATAATTTCGCACACTGCGGGATTTCTCCTAGTTGCAATGAAGTATTTCTAATACATTCGTGTTTGTCTTTACTCTGCAACACTGTGTTTCCTTAAACAGGTGTATTCACACATATAATTTCGAGAGAAAACTGTACAGTGCATTCTCTTTCGAAGATACATGCTTAGAAATACATGCAACACCAAAGCACATAGAGTTACAACGTGTTCTTTAGGAAAAACAAGATAATTTCTCAAAATGAGGGATTTCTTCTTGTCCACATTAAGTATTTCTAAAACCTTCGTGGTTCTCATTACTTTGCAACTCTCTATTTCCTTAAAAGGTGGTATTTACACATATTCTTCCGAGAGAAATTTGTACAATGCATTCTCTGTGGAAGATACACGCTTAGAAATACACTCAACACCAAAGCAAATAGAGTTACAACGTGTTCTTTAGAAAAAACAAGATAATTTCCCACAATGCAGGATTTCTTCTTGTCCACTGTGGGATTTCTTATAGTTGCAACGAAGTATTTCTAATACATTTGTGTTTGTCTTTACTTTGCAACCTTTTATTTCCTTAAAATGTGTTATTTGCACATATTCTTCTGAGAGAAAATTGTACAGTGCATTCTCTGTGGAAGATACATGCTTAGACATACATGCAATACCAAAGCACATAGGGTTACAAGGTGTTGTTTAGGAAAAACAAGATAATTTCAAAAAATGAGGGATTTCTTCTCGAACAGATTAAGTATTTCTAAAACATTCGTGCTTGTCTTTACTATGCAACACTGTATTTCCTCAAAATATCGTATTCGCCCATATACTTTCGAGATAAAATTGTACAGTGCATTCTCTGTGGAAGATACACGCTTAGACATACACGCAACACCATTGCCAATAGAATTACCACATGGTGTTTAGGAAAAACACAATAATTTCGCACATTGCGGGATTTCTTCTAGTCGCAATTAAGTATTTCTACTACATTCGTGTTTGTCTTCAATCTGCAACACTGTATTTCCGTAAAATGTGGTATTTACACATATTCTTCTGAGAGAAAACTGTACAGTGCACTCTCTTTGGAAGATAAATGCTTAGACATACACGCAACACCAAAGCACATAGAGTTACAACGTGTTGTTTAGAAAAAACAAGATAATTTCGAAAAATGAGGGATTTCTTCTCGTCCAGATTAAGTATTTCTAAAACATTCATGGTTGTCTTTACTCTGCAACACTGTATTTCTATAAATGTGGTATTTGCACATATTCTTCAAACAGAAAATTGCACAGCGCATTCCCTGTGGAAGATACACGCTTAGAAATACACGCAACACCAAAGCACATAGAGTTACAATGTGTTGTTTAGGAAAAAAAGATAATTTCGCACAATATGGGATTTCTTCTCATCCACATTAAGTATTTCTAACACATTACATTTGTTGTCTTTATTCTGCAATACTGTATTTTCTTAAAATGTGGTATTCACATATATAGTTCAGAAAAAAACTGGACAATGCATTCTCTGTGGAAGACAGAGACTCAGACATACAGGGAACACCAAAGCACATAGTGTTACAACGTGTTGTTTAGGAAAAACAAGATAATTTCGCACAGTGCGGGATTTCTTCTCATCCAGATTAAGTACTTCTAATACATTCGTGGTTCTCTTTACTGGGCAACACTGTTTTTCCTTTAACAGTGGTATTCACACATATAAGTTCGAGAGAAAACTGTACAGTGCATCTCTGTGGAAGATACACACTTAGACATACATGCAACACCAAAGCACTTAGAGTTACAACGTGTTATTTAGGAAAAACAAGATAATTTCTCAAAATGAGGGATTTCTTTTCGTCCACATTAAGTATATCTAAAACATTCGTGGTTGTCATTACTCTGCAACTCTGTATTTTCTTAAAATGTGGTTTTCACACATATTCCTCCGAGAGAAAATTGTACAGTGCATTCTCTGTGGAAAATACAAGCTTAGACACACAAGCAAAACCAAAGCACATAGATTTACACCGTGTTGTTTAGGAAAAACAAGATAATTTCTCACGATGCAGGAATTCTTCTCGTCCAGATTTAGTATTTCTAATACATTCGTGGTTGTCTGTACTGTGCAACACTGTATTTCCTTAAAATATCGTATTTGCCAATATACTTTCAAGATAAAACTATACAGTGCTACAGTGCATTCTCTGTGTAGATACATGCTTAGATATACACGCAACACCAAAGCACATAGAGTTACCACGTGTTTTTTAGAAAAAACACGATATTTTTGAACACTGCGGGATTTCTTCTATTTGCAATGAAGTATTTCTAAGACATTCGTGTTTGTCTTTACTCTGCAACCTTGTATTTCCTTAAAATGTGTTATTTGCAGATACACTTTCGAGATAAAACTGTACAGTTCATTCTCTGTGGAAGATACATGCTTAGACATACAAGCAACACCAAAGCACATAGAGTTACCACGTGTTGTTTAGGACAAACAAGATAATTTCTCAAAATGAGTGATTTCTTCTCATCCAGATTAAGTGTTTCTAAAACATTCGTGGTTGTTTTTACTCTGCAACCCTTTTTTTTCCTTAAAATGTGTTATTAACCCATAGTCTTCTGAGAGAAAAGTGTACAGTGCATTCTCTGTGGAAGATAAACGCTTAGACATACACGCAACACGAAAGCACATAGAGGTACAACGTGTTTTTTAGGAAAAACAAGATAATTTCGCAAAATGAGGGATTTCTTCTCGTCCAGATTAAGTATTTCTAATACATTCGTAGTTGTCTTTACTCTGCAACATTGTATTTCCTTTAAATATGGTATTCGCACATATGCTCCCGAGAGAAAACTGTACAGTGCATTCTCTCTGGATGATATACACTTAGACATACACGCAACACTTAAAGCCCATAGAGTTAAAATGTGTTGTTTAGGAAAAACAAGATAATTTCGCAAAATGAGGGATTTCTTCTCGGCCAGATAAAGTATTTCTAATACATTCGTGGTTGACTTTAATCTGAAACACTCTATTTCTTTAAATATGGTATTCGAACATATACTCCAAAGAGAAAATTGGTCAGTGCATTCTCTCTGGAAGATACACACTTAGACATACACGCAACAACAAAGCACATAGAATTAAGATGTGTTGTTTATGAAAAACAAGATAATTTCGCACAATGCTGGATATCTTCTCGTAGAGAACATGTATTTCTCATACATTCGTGTTTGTCTTTACTCTGAAAAGCTGTATTTCCTTAAAATATGGTATGCGCAAATATTCTTCCAAGAGAAAATTGTACAGTGCATTCTCTGTGGAAGATACACGCATAGACATACACGCAATACCAAAGCACATAGAGTTACAACGTGTTGTTTAGGAAAAACAAGAAAAGTTCGCACAATGCTGGATTTCTTCTTGACCAGATTAAGTTTTTCTAATACATTCGTGGTTGTCTTTATTCTGCAACACTGTATTTCCTTAAAATGTGGTATTCGCACATGTTCTTCAAAGAGAAAAGTGTACCGTGCATTCTCTGTGGACGATACACGGTCATACATACACCCAACAACAACGCAAATAGAGTTACAACGTGTTGTTTAGGAAAAACAAGATAATTTCGCATAATGCGGGATTTCTTCTCACCCAGATTAAGTATTTCCAATACATTCGTGGTTGACTTTACTCTGCAACACTGTATTTCTTTTAAATATGGTAATCACACATATGCTCCCGAGAGAAAATTTTACACTGCATTCTCTCTGGAAGATTCAGGTTTAGACAAACACGCAACACCAAAGCACATAGAGTTACAATGTGTTGTTTAGGAAAAACATGGTAATTTCACAAAATGAGGGATTTCTTCTCGTCCAGATTAACAATTTCTAATACATTCGTGGTAGTCTTTACTCTGCAACACTGTATTCGCCTAAAATGTGGTACTTGCACATATTCTTCTGAGAGAAAAGTGTACAGTACATTCTCTGTGGAAGATAAACGCTTAGACATACACGCAACACGAAAGCACATAGAGGTACAACGTGTTTTTTAGGAAAAACAAGATAATTTCGCAAAATGAGGCATTTCTTTTCGTCCAGATTAAGTATTTCTAATACATCCGTGGTTGTCTTTATTCTGCAACACTGCATTTCCTTAAAATGTGGTATTTGCACATATTCTTCTGAGAGAAAACTGTACAGTGTATTCTCTGTGGAAGATACATGCTTAGACATACACCCAACTCCAAAGCACATAGAGTTACAACGTGTTTTTTAGGAAAAACAAGATAATTTCGCACAATGCAGGATTTATTCTCATCCAAATTAAGTATTTCAAAACATTCGTACTTGTCTTTACTCTGCAACTCTGTAACTCTCTATTTTCTTAAAATGTGGTATCTGCACATATTCGTCCAAGAGAAAATTGTACAGTGCATTCTCTGTGGAAGATACAAGCTCAGACACACAAGCAAAACTAAAGCACATAGAGTTACAACGTGTTGTTTAGAAAAAACAAGACAATTTCGCAAGATATGGGAATTCTTGTCGTCCAGATTAAGTATTTCTAACACATTCTTGGTTGTCTTTACTATGCAACACTGTATTTCCTTAATATATCGTATTCGCCCATATACTTTCGAGATAAAACTGTTCAGTGAATTCTCTGTGGAAGATACATGCTTATTCATACACGCAACACCAAAGCAAATTGAGTTACCACATGTGGTTTAGGAAAAACATGATAATTTCGCACACTGTGGGATTTCTTCTAGTCGCAATTAAGTGTTTCTAACACATTCGTGTTTGTCTTTACTCTGCAACACTGTATTTCCTTAAAATGTGGTATTTCACATATTCTTTTGAGAGAAAACTGTACAATGCATTCTCTGTGGAAGATAAATGCTTAGACATACACGCAACACCAAAGCACATATAGTTATAACGTGTTCTTTAGGAAAAAGAAGATAATTTGAAATATGAGGGATTTCTTCTCATCCAGATTAAGTATTTCTAAATCATTCATGGTTGTCTTTATTCTGCAACACTGTATTTCTATAAATGTGGTATTCGCACATATTCTTCAGACAGAAAATTGTACAGTACAATCTCTGTGAAAGATACACGCTGAGAAATACACGCAACACCCAAACACATAGTGTTACAACGTGTTGTTTAAGAAAAAAAAGATAATTTCACACAAGGCGAGATTTCTTCTCGTCCAGATTAAGTATATCTAATACATTCGTGGTTGTCTTTTCTCTGCAACCCTGTATTTCCTTAAAATGTGGTATTTGCACATATTCTTCTAAGAAATAACTTTACAGTGCAATGTCTGTGGAATATACACACTTAGACATACACGCACCACCAAAGCACATAGATTTACAACGTGTTGTTTAGGAAAACAAGATAATTTCGCAAAATGAGGGTTTTCTTCTTGTCCAGATTACGTATTTCTAAAACATTTGTTGTTGTCTTTCCTCTGCAACCCTGTATTTCCTTAAAATGTGGTATTCGCCCATATTATTCTGAGAGAAAACTGTACAGTGCATTCTCTGTGGAAGATACACGCTTAGACATACACGCAACACCAATGCACATACAGTTACAACGTGTTGTTTAGGAAAAACAAGATAATTTCGTGCAATGCACAATTTCTTTTGTCCACATTAAGTATTTCTAACAAATTCGTGGTTGTCTTTACTCTGCAACACTGTATTTCCTTAAAATATGGTATTCCCACATATACTCCAGAGAAAAAACTGTACAGTGTATTCTCTTTGGAAGATATACGCTTAGATATACATGCAACACAAAAGCACATAGTGATACAACGTGCTGTTTATGAAAAACAAGATAATTTTGCACAATGATTGATTTCTTGTGATCGCGATTAAGTGTTTCTAAAACATTCGTGGCTGTCTTTACACTGCAACTCTGTATTTCCTTAAAATGTGGTATTCGCACATATTCGTCCAAGAGAAAATTGTACAGTGCATTCTCTGTGGAAGATACAAGCTCAGACATACCAGCAAAACTAAAGCACATAGAGTTACAATGTGTTGTTTAGAAAACACAAGATAATTTCGCAATATGTGGGAATTCTTCTCACCCAGATTAAATATTTCTAATACATTCGTGGTTGTCTTTACTATGCAACACTGTATTTCCTTAATATATCGTATTCGCCCAAATACTTTCGAGATAAAACTGTTCAGTGCATTCTCTGTGGAAGATACATGCTTAGACATACACGCAACACCAAAGCAAAAAGAGTTACCTCATGTGGTTTAGGAAAAACATGATAATTTCACACACTGTGGGAGTTACAACGTGTTGTTTAGGAATAACAAGATAATTTCGCACAATGCGAGATTTCTTCTCGTCCAGATTGTTTATCTAATACATTCGTGGTTGTCTTTACTCTGCAACACTGTATTTCCTTAAAATGTGGTATTCGCACATATTCTTCAGAGAGAAAATTGTACAGTGCATTTTTTTAGGAAGATACACGCTTAGACATATACGCAACACCAAAGCACATATAGATACAATGTATTGTTTAGGAAGAACAAGATAATTTTGCAAAATGAGGGATTTCTTCTTGTCCAGATTACGTATTTTTAAACATTCATAGTTGTCTTTACTCTGTAACCCTGTAGTTCCTTAAAATGTGGTATTCGCACATATACTTCCAAGAAAAAACTCTACAGTGAATTCTCTGTGGAAGATACACACTTAGACATAAACGTAACACCAAAGCACATAGAGTTATAACGTGTTGTTTAGGAAGACAAGATAATTTCGCAAAATGAGGGTTTTCTTCTTGCCCAGATTAAGTATTTCTAAAACATTCGTAGTTGTCTTTCCTCTGCAACACTGTATTTCCTTAAAATGTGGTATTCGCACATATTATTCTGAGAGAAAACTGTACAGTGCATTCTCTATGGAAGATACACGCTTAGACATAAACGCAAGACCAAAGCACATAGAGTTATAACGTGTTGTTTAGGAAAAACAAGATAATTTCGCCCAATGCAGGATTTCTTCTCATCCAGATTAAGTATTTCTAATAACTTTGTGTTTGTCTATACTCTGCAACACTGTATTTCTTAAAAATATCGTATTCACACATATACTTTCGAGTTAAAACTGTTCAGTGCATTATCTGGGGAGGATACACTCTTAGCCATACACGCAACACCAAAGCACATAGAGTTACAACGTGTTCTTTAGGAAAAACAAGATAACTTCACAAAATGAGGGATTGCTTCTCGTCCAGATTACGTATTTTTAAACATTTGTGTTTGTCTTTACTCTGCAACCCTGTATATCCTTAAAATGTGGTATTCACACATATCCTTCAAAGAAAAAATGTACAGTGCATTCTCTGTGGAAGATACACACTTAGACATAGACGCAACACCAAAGCACATAGAGTTACAACGTGTTGTTTAGGAAAAAAAGACAATTTCGCAAAATGAGGGTTTTCTTCTTGTCCAGATTAAGTATTTCTAAAACATTCATGGTTGTCTTTCCTCTGCAACCCTGCATTTCCTTAAAATGTGGTATTCGCACATATTCCGAGAGAAAACTGTACAGTGCATTCTCTGTGGAAGATACATGCTTAGACATACACGCAACACAAAAGCACATAGAGTGTTGATTAGGAAAAACAAGATAATTTCGCACAATGCGGGATTTCTTGTAGTCACGATTAAGTATTTCTAATACATTCATGGTTTTCTTTATTCTGCATCACTGTATTTCCTTAAAATTTCGTATTCGAACATATAGTTCAGCACGAAAACTGTATAGTGCATTCTCTGTGGAAGATACACGCTTAGACATACACGCAAAACAAAAGCACATAGAGTTACAACGTGTTGATTAGGAAAAACCAGATAATTTCGGTCAATGCGGGGTTTCTTCTAGTCTAGATTAAGTAGTTCTAATACCTTCATGGTTGTCTTTACTCTGCAACACTGTATTTCTTAAAATGTTGTATTTGTACATATTCTTTTGAGAGAAAACTGTACAGTGCATTCTCTGTGGAAGATACATGCTTAGACATACACGCAACATCAAAGCACCTAGATTTACAACTTGTTGTTTAGGAAAAACAGGATAATTTCGAATAATGAGGGATTTCTTCTCATCCAGATTAAGTATTTCTAAAACATTCATGGTTGCCTTTACTCTGTCACACTGTATTTCTATAAATGTGGTATTCGCACATATTCTTCAGACAGAAAATTGTACAGTGCATTCTCTGTGGAAGATACACGCTTAAAAATACACGCAACACCAAAGCACATAGAGTTACAATGTGATTTTTAGGAAATACAAGATAATTTCACACAATGCGAGATTTCTTCTCGTCCAGATTAAGTATATTTAATACATTCCTGGTTGTCTTTACTCTGCAACACTGTATTTCCTTAAAATGTGGAATGCGCACATATTCTTCAGAGAGAAAGTTGTATAGTGCATTTTCTGTGTAAGACACATGGTTAGACTTACACGCACTACTGAAGCACATACAGTTACAATGTGTTGTTTAATAAAAACAAGATAATTTCGCAAAATGACGGATTACTTCTCGTCCAGATTACATATTTTTAAACATGTTGGTTGTCTTTACTCTGCAAGCCTGTATTTCCTTAAAATGTGGTATTCGCACATATCCTTCCAAGAAAAAATGTACAGGGCATTCTCTGTGGAAGATACACTCTTAGACATACACGCAACACCAATGCACATAGTGTTACTACGTGTTGTTTAGGAAAACAAGATAATTTTGCAAAATGAGTGTTTTCTTCATGTCCTGATTAAGAATTTCTAAAACATTCGTGGTTGTCTTTTTTCTGCAACCCTGCATTTCCATAAAATATGGTATTCGCACATATTATTCCGAGAGAAAGCTGTACAGTGCATTCCCTGTGTAAGATACATGCTTAGACATACACGCAACACCAAAGCACATAGAGTTACAACGTGTTGATTTGGAAAATCAAGATAATTTCGCAAAATGCAGGATTTCTTCTAGTCGCGATTAAGTATTTTAATACATTCGTGGTTTTCTTTATTCTGCATCACTGTATTTCCTTAAAATGCCGTAATCAAACATACAGTTCAGAAAGAAAATTGTATAGTGCATACTCTGTGGAAGATACACGTTTAGACATACTTCCAACACAAAAGCAAATAGAGTTACAACGTGTTGATTAGGAAAAACAAGAAAATTTCACACAATGCAGGATTTCCTCTAATCCAGATTAAGTACTTCTAATACATTCGTGGTTGTCTTTACTATACAACACTGTATTTCCTTAAAATATCGTATTCGCCCATATAATTTCGAGATAAAACTGATCAGTGCATTCTCTGTGGAAGATAAATTCTTAGACATACACCCAGCACCAAAGCAAATAGAGTTACCACATGTTATTTAGGAAAAACACGATAATTTTGCACACTGAGGGATTTCATCATGCGCTATTAAGTATTTCTAATACATTCGTGTTTTTCTTTACCCTGCAACACTGTATTTCCATAAAATGTGGTATTTGCACATATTCTTTTGAGAAAAAACTGTACAGTGCATTCTCTGGGGAAGATACATGCTTAGATATACACACAACACCAAAGCACCTAGATTTACAAATTGTTGTTTAGGAAAAACAAGTTAATTTCGAAAAATGAGGGATTTCTTCTCATTCAGATTAAGTATTTCTAAAACATCATGGTTGGCTTTACACTGCAATGCTGTATTTCTTTAAATGTGGTGTTCGAACATATTATTCAGACAGAAAATTGTACAGTGCATCTCTGTGATAGATACACGCTTAGAAATACACGCAACACCAAAGCACATAGAGTTACAACGTGTTGTTTAGGAAAAACAAGATAATTTAGCACAATGCGAGATTTCTTCTCGTCCAGATTAAGTATATCTATTACATTCGTGGTTGTCTTTACTCTGCAACACGGCATTTCCTTAAAAAGTGGTATTCGCACATATTCCTAAGAGAGAAAATTGTACAGTACATTCTCTGTGGAAGATACATGCTTAGACATACATGCAACAACAAAGCACATAGAGTTACAATGTATTGTTTAGGAAAAACAAGATAATTTTGCAAAATGAGGGATTTCTTCTCATCCAGATTAAGAATTTCTAAAACATTCCTGTTTGTCTTTACTCTGCAAACCTGTATTTCTTTAAAATGTGGTATGCCCACATATTCTTCTGAGAAAAATTGTACAGTGCATTCTCCGTGGAAGATACATGCTTAGCCATACACGTAACACCAAAGCACATGGAGTTACAACGTGTTGTTTAGGAAAAACAAGATAATTTCGCGCAATGCACAATTTCTTTCATCCACATTAAATATTTCTAACAAATTCGTGGTTGTCATTATTCTGCAACACTGTATTTCCTTAAAATATGGTATTCCCACATAAACTCCCGAGAAAAAACTGTCCATTGCATTCTCTTTGGAAGATATATGGTTAGATATACATGCAACACAAAAGCACATAGAGTTACAACGTGCTGTTTATGAAAAACAAGATAATTTCGCACAATGAGTGATTTCTTGTGATCACGATTAAGTGTTTCTAAAACATTCGTTGTTGTCTTTACTCTGCAACCCTGTATTTCCTTAAAATGTGGTATTCACACATATTCTTCCGAGAGTAAACTGTACAGTGCATTCTCTATGGAAGATATATGCTTAAATATATATTCAACACCAAAGCACAAAAAGTTACAAAGTGTTGTTTAGGAAAAAAAAGATAATGTCGCACAATGAGGGATTTCTTCTTGTTCAGATTAAGTATTTCTTGGATTTTCATGGTTGTCTTTATTCGGCAACCCTGTACTTCCTTAAAATGTGGTATTCGCACATTATCTTCAGAGAGAAAATTGTGCAATGCATTCTCTGTGGAACATTCATGCTTAGACATACACACAACAGAAAAGCAAATGGAGTTACAACGTATTGTTTAGGTAAAACAAGATAATTTCGCACGATGCGGGATTTCTTCTCATCCAGATTAAGTATTTCTAATACATTGGTGGCTGTCTTTACTCTGCAACACTGTATTTCTTAAAAATATCGTATTCACACATATACTTTCGAGTTAAAACTGTAAAGTGCTTTCTCTGTGGAGGATACACTCTTAGACATACACGCAACACCAAATCACATAGATTTACCATGTGTTGTTAAGAAAAAACACGATAATTTCTCACTGTGCGATTTCTTTTAATCGCAATTAAGTATTTCTAATACTTTCCTGTTTGTCTTTATTCTGCAACACTGTATTTCCTTAAAATGTGGTATTCGAACATATTCTTCAGAGAGAAAGTTGGACAGTGCATTCTCTGTGGAAGATACATGCTTAGACATACACGCACTACAAAAGCACATAGAGTTACAACGTGTTGTTTAGGAAATACAAGATAATTACGCAAAATGAGGGATTTCTTCTGGTCCAGATTACATATTTTTAAACATTCATGGTTGTCTTTACTCTGCAACCCTGTATTTCCTTAAAATGTGGTATTCGCACATATCCTTCCAAGAAAAAACTGTACGGTGCATTCTCTGTGGAAGATACACACTTAGACAAGCACGCAACACCAAAGCACATAGTGTTACCATGTGTTGTTTAGGAAAACAAGATAATTTTGCAAAATGAGGGTTTTCTTCTTGTCCAGATTAAGTATTTCTAAAACATTCATGGATGTCTTTGTTCTGCAACCCTGTATTTCCTTAAAATATGGTATTCACACATATTATTACAAGATAAAACTGTACAGTGCATTCCCTGTGGAAGATACATGCTTAGACATACACGCAACACCAAAGCACATAGATTTACATATTGTTGTTTAGGAAAAACAAGATAATTTCTCAAAATGAGGGATTTCTTCTCATCCACATTAAGTATTTCTAAAACATTCGTGGTTGTCTTTACTCTGCAACAATGTATTTCCTTAAAATGTGGTATTTGCACATATTCTTCCAAGAGAAAATTGTACAGTGCATTCTCTGTGGAAGATACAAGCTCAGACAAACAAGCAAAACTAAAGCATATAGAGTTACAACGTGTTGTTTAGGAAAAACAAGATAATTTTGCAAGATCTTGGAATTCTTCTCGTCCAGATTAAGTATTTCTAATACATGCGTGGTTGTCTTTACTATGCAACACAGTATTTCCTTAAAATATCGTATTTGCCCATATACTTTCGAGATAAAACTGTTCAGTGCATTCTCTGTGGAAGATAAATTCTTAGACATACACGCAACACCAAATCAACTAGAGTTACCACATGTTGCTTAGGAAAAACACGATAATTTTGCACACTGAGGGATTTCATCATGTGCAATTAAGTATTTCTAATACATTCGTGTTTGTCTTTACTCTGCAACACTGTATATCCTTAAAATGTGGTATTTGCACATATTCTTTTGAGAGAAAACTGTACAGTGCATTCTCTGAGGAAGATACACGCTTAGACATACACACAACAACAAAGCACATAGAGTTACAGTGTGTTGTTTAGGAAAAACAAGATAATTTTACAAAATGAGGGATTTCTTCTCGTCCAGATTAAGAATTTCTAAAACATTCATGTTTGTCTTTGCTCTGCAACCCTGTATTTCTTTAAAATGTGGTATGCCACTATATTCTTCGGAGAAAAATTGTACAGTGCATTCTCTGTGAAAGATACATGCTTAGCCATACATGTAACACCATAGCACATGGAGTTACAACGTGTTGTTTAGGAAAAACAAGATAATTTTGTTCAATGCACAATTTCTTTCATCCACATTAAGTATTTCTAACAAATCCGTGATTGTCTTTATTCTGGAACACTGTATTTCCTTAAAATATGGTAATTGGACATATACTCCAGAGAAAAAACTGTACAATGCATTCTCTTTGGAAGATATATGCTTAGATATACATGCAACACAAAAGCACATAGAGTTACAACGTGCTGTTTAGGAAAAACAAGATTATTTCGCACAATGAGTGATTTCTAGTGATCACGATTAAGTGTTTCTAAAACATTCTTGATTGTCTTTACTTGCTACCCTGTATTTCCTTAAAATGTGTTATTCACACATATTCTTCCGAGAGTAAACTGTACAGTGCATTCTCTATGGAAGATATATGTTTAGATATATATTCAATACCAAGGCACATAGAATTACACCGTGTTGTTTAGGAAAAACAAGATAATATCACACAATGAGGGATTTCTTCTTGTTCAGATTAAGTAATTCTAAGATTTTCATGGTTGTCTTTATTCTGCAACCCTGTATTTCCTTAAAATGTGGTATTCGCACATATTTTTCAGAGAGCAAATTGTACAGTGCATTCTCTGTTGAAGATACATGCTTAGACATACACGCAACAGCAAAGCACATAGAGTTACAACATGTTGTTTAGGAAAACAAGATAATTTCACCCAATGCGGGATTTCTTCTCTTCCAGATTAAGTATTTCTAATACATTGGTGGTTGTCTTTGCTCTGCAACACTGTATTTCTTAAAAATAATGTATTCACACATATACTTCCGAGTTAAAACTGTACAGTGCTTTCTCTGTGGAGGATACACTCTTAGACATACACGCAACACCACATCACATAGATTTACCCCATGTTGTTAAGGAAAAACACGATAATTTCACACACTGTGCGATTTCTTTTAGTCGCAATTAAGTATTTCTAATACTTTCCTGTTTGTCTTTACTCTGCAACACTGTATTTCCTTAAAATGTGGTATTCGCACATATTCTATAGAGAAAGTTGTACAGTGCATTCTCTGTGGAAGATACACGCTTAGACATACACGCACTACCAAAGCACATAGAGTTACAACATGTTGTTTAGGAAATACAAGATAATTTCGCAAAATGAGGGATTTCTTCTCGTCCAGATTACGTATTTTTAAACATTCGTGGTTTTCTTTACTCTGCAACACTGTATTTCCTTAAAATGTGGTATTCACATATATGCTTAAAAGGAAAAACTGTACAGTGCATTCTCTGTGGAAGATACACACTTAGACATACACGCAACACCAAAGCAAATAGTGTTACCACGTGTTGTTTAGGAAAACAAGATAATTTCGCAAAATGAGGGTTTTCTTCTTGTCCAGATTAAGTATTTCTAAAACATTCGTGGATGTCTTTTTTCTACAACCCTGTATTTCCTTAAAATATGGTATTCACACATATTATTCCAAGAGAAAACTGTACAGTGCATTCCCTGTGGAAGATACATGCTTAGACATACACACAACACCAAAGCACATAGAGTTACATTTTGTTCTTTAGGAAAAACAAGATAATTTCTCAAAATGAGGGATTTCTTCTCATCCACATTAAGTATTTCTAAAACATTCGTGGTTGTCTTTACTCTGCAACACTGTATTTCCTTAAAATGTGGTATTCGCACATATTCTTTCAAGAGAAAATTGTACAGTGCGTTCTCTGTGGAAGATACAAGCTCAGACAAACAAGCAAAACAAAAGCATATAGAGTTACAACGTGTTGTTTAGGAAAAGCAAGATAATTTTGTAAGATGTGGGAATTCTTCCCATCCAGATTAATTATTTCTAAAACATTCGTGGTGGTCTTTACTATGCAACACTGTGTTTCCTTAAAATATCGTATTCGCCTATATACTTTCGATATAAAACTGTTCAGTGCATTCTCTGTGGAAGATAAATTCTTAGACATACACGCAACACCAAAGCAACTAGAGTTACCACATGTTGTTTAGGAAAAACTTAATAATTTTGCACACTGAGGGATTTCATCATGCGCAATTAAGTATTTCTAATACATTCGTGTTTGTCTTTACTCTGCAACACTGTATTACCTTAAAATGTGGTATTTTCACATATTCTTTCGAGAAAAAACTGTACAGTGCATTCTCTGGGGAAGATATATGCTTAGACAGACACGCAACACCAAAGCACCTAGCTTTACAACTTATTATTTAGGAAAAACAAGATAACTTCGAAAAATGAGGGATTTCTTCTCATCCCGATTAAGTATTTCTAAAACATCATGGTTGTCTTTACTCTGCAACACTGTCTTTCTATAAATGTGGTATTCGCACATATTCATCAGACAGAAAATTGTACAGTGCATCTCTGTAGAAGATACACGCTTAGAAATACACGCATCCCCAAAGCACATAGAGTTACAACGTGTTGTTTAGGAAAAACAAGATAATTTCACAAAATGCGATATTTCTTCTCGTCCAGATTATGTATATCTAATTCATTCGTGGTTGTCTTTAGTCTACAACACTGTATTTCCTTTAAAAATGGTATTCGCACATATTCTTCAGAGAGAAAATTGTACAATGCATTCTCTTAGGAAGATACACGCTTAAACATACACACAACACCAAAGCACATAGGATTACAATGTATTGTTTAGGAAAAACAAGATAATTTTACAAAATGAGGGATATTTTCTCGTCTAGAATAAGAATTTCTAAACATTCATGATTGTCTTTGCTCTGCAACCCTGTATTTCTTTAAAATATGGTATGCCCACATATTCTTCTGAGAAAATTGTACAGTGCATTCTGTGTGGAAGATAGACGCTTATCCATACACGTAATACCAAAGCACATGGAGTTACAACATGTTGATTAGGAAAAACAAGATAATTTCGTGCAATGCACAATTTCTTTCATCCACATTAAGTATTTCTAACAAATCCGTAGTTGTCTTTACTCTGCAACACTGTATTTCCTTAAAATATGGTATTCACACATATACTCCAGAGGAAAAAACCGTACAGTGCATTCTCTTTGGAAGATATACCCTTAGATATACATGCAACACAAAAGCACATAGAGGTACAACGTGCTGTTTAGGAAAAACAAGGTAATTTCGCACAATGAGTGATTTCTTGTGATAGCGATTAGGTGTTTCTAAAATATTGGTGGTTGTCTTTACTCTGCAACCCTGTATTTCCTTAAAATGTGGTATTCACACGTATTCTTCCGAGAGTAAACTGTTCAGTGCATTCTCTATGGAAGATAAATGCTTAGATATATATTCAACACCAAAGCACATAGAGTTACAACGTGTTGTTTAGGAAAAACAAGATAATTTCGCACAATGAAGGATTTTTTCTTGTTCAGACTAAGTATTTCTAAGATATTCATGGTTGTCTTTATTCTGCAACCCTGTACTTCCTTAAAATGAGGATTTCGCACATATTCTCCAGAGAGAAAATTGTACAGTGCATTCTCTGTGGAAGATACATGCTGAGACAAACACGCAACACCAAAGCACATAGAGGTGCAACGTATTGTTTAGGAAAAACAAGATAATTTCGCACGATGCGGGATTTCTTCTCGTCCAGATTAAGTATTTCTAATACATTGGTGGTTGTCTTTACACTGCAACACTTTATTTCTTAAAAATATCGTATTCGCACATATACTTTCAAGTTAAAACTGTACAGTGCTTCCTCTGTGGAGGATACACTCTTAGACATACACGCAACACCAAATCACATAGATTTGCCACGTATTGTTAAGGAAAAATACGATTATTTTGCTCACTGTGAGATTTCTTTTAGTCGCAATTAAGTATTTCTAATACTTTCCTGTTTGTCTTTACTCTGCAACACTGTATTTCCTTAAAATGTGGTATTCGCACATAATCTTCAGAGAGAATGTTGTACAGTGCATTCTCTGTGGAAGATACACGCTTAGACATAAATGCACTAGCAAAGCACATAGAGTTACAATTTGTTGTTTAGGAAAAAACAAGATAATTTCACAAAATGAGGGATTTCTTCATGTCCAGATTACGTATTTTTAAACAATCATGGTTGTCTTTACTCTGCAACCCTGTATTTCCTTAAAATGTGGTATTTGCACATATCCTTCCAAGAAAAAACTGTACAGTGCATTCTCTGTGGAGGATACACACTTAGACATACACACAACACCAAAGCACATAGTGTTACAACGTGTTGTTAAGGAAAACAAGATAATTTCGCAAAATGAGGGTTTTTCTTGTCCAGATTAAGTATTTCTAAAACATTCGTGGATGTCTTCTTTCTGCAAAACTGTATTTCCTAAAAATATGGTATTCGCACATATTATTACAAGAGAAAACTGTACAGTGCATTCCCTGTGGAAGATACATGCTGAGACATACACGCAACACCAAAGCACATAGAGTTACAGCTTGTTGTTTAGTAAAAACAAGATAATTTCTGAAAAAGAGGGATTTCTTCTTGTCCATATTAAGTATTTCTAAAACATTCGTGGTTGTCTTTACTCTGCAACACTGTATTTCTATAAATGTGTTATTCGCACATATTCATCAGACAGAAAATTGTACAGTGCATCTCTGTGGAAGATACACACTTAGAAATACACGCATCCCCAAAGCACACAGAGTTACAACGTGTTGTTTAGGAAAAACAAGATAATTTCGCACAATGCAATATTTCTTCTCGTCCAAATTATGTATATCTAATTCATTCGTGGTTGTCTTTACTCTACAACACCGTATTTCCTTAAAAAATGGTATTCGCACATATTCTTCAGAGAGAAAACTGTACAGTGCATTCTCTGAGGAAGATACACGCTTAGACATACATACAACACCAAAGCACATAGAGTTACAGTGTATTGTTTAGGAAAAACAAGATAATTTTACAAAATGAGGGATTTTTTCTCGTCCAGATTAAGAATTTCTAAAACATTCATGTTTGTCTTTGCTCTGCAACCCTGTATTTCTTTAAAATGTGGTATGCCCACATATTCTTCTGAGAAAAATTGTAGAGTACATTCTCTGTGAAAGATACATGCTTAGCCATACACGTAACACCAAAGCACATGGAGTTACAACGTGTTGTTTATGACAAACAAGATAATTTCATGCAATGCACAATTTCTTTCATCCACATTAAGTATTTCTAACAAATCCGTGGTTGTCTTTACTCTGCAACACTGTATTTCCTTAAAATATGATATTCGAACATATACTTCAGAGAAAAAACTGTACAATGCATTCTCTTTGGAAGATATACGCTTAGATATACATGCAACACAAAAGCACATCGAGTTACAATGTACAGTATAGGAAAAACAAGATAATTTCTCACAATGAGTGATTTCTTGTGATAGCTATTATGTGTTTCTAAAACATTCGTGGTTCTCTTTACTGTGCAACCCTGTATTTCCTTAAATGTGGTATTCACACATGTTTTTCAGAGAGTAAACTGTACAGTGCATTCTCTATGGGAGCTATATGCTTAGATATATATTCAACACCAAAGCACATAGAGTTACAACGTGTTGTTTAGGAAAAACAAGATAATTTCGCACAATGAGGGATTTTTTCTTGTTCAGATTAAGTATTTCTAAGATATTCATGGTTGTCTTTATTCTGCAACCTTGTAGTTCCTTAAAATGTAGTATTCGCACATATTCTTCAGAGAGAAAATTGTACAGTGCATTCTCTGTGGAAGATACATGCTTAGACAAACACGCAACACCAAAGCACATAGAGTTACAACGTGTTGTTTAAGAAAAACAAGATAATTTCACACAATGTGGGATTTTTTCTCGTCCAGATTATGTATTTCTAATAAATTTGTGGTTGTCTTTACTTTGCAACACTGTATTTCTCAAAATATCGTATTCGCACATATACTTTCGAGTTAAAACTCTACAGTGCATTTTCTGTGGAGGATACGCTTTTAGACATACACGCAACACCAAATAACATAGATTTACCCCGTGTTGTTAATGAAAAACACGATAATTTCGCACACTGTGCGATTTCTTTTAGTCGCAATTAAGTATTTCTAATACTTTCCTGTTTGTCTTTATTCTGGAACACTGTATTTCCTTAAATGTGGTATTCGCACATATTTTTCAGAGAGAAAGTTGTACAGTGCATTCTCTGTGGAAGATACATGCTTAGACATACACGCACTACCACAGCACATAGAGTTACAACGTGTTGTTTAGGAAATACAAGATAATTTTCAAAATGAGGGATTGCTTCTCGTCCAGATTACATATTTTTAAACATTCGTGGTTGTCTTTACTCTGAAACTCTGTATTTCCTTACAATGTGGTCTTCGCACATATCCTTCCAAGAAAAACTGTACAGTGCATTCTCTGTGGAAGATACACACTTAAACATACATGCAACTCCAAAGCACATAGTGTTACAACGTGTTGTTTAGGAAAGCAAGAAAATTTCGCAAAATGAGGTTTTCTTCTTGTCCAGATTAAGTATTTCTAAAACATTCGTGGATGTCTTTTTTCTGCCACCCTGTATTTTCTTAAACTATGGTATTCGCACATATTATTCCGAGAGAAAACTTTACAGAGCAATACCTGTGGAAGATACATGCTAAGACATACACACAACACCAAAGCACATAGTGTTACAACGTGCTGTTTAGGAAAACAAGATAATTTCGCAAAATGAGGGTTTTTTCTTGTCCAGATTAAGTATTTCTAAAACATTTGTGGATGTCTTCTTTCTGCAACACTGTATTTCCTTAAAATATGGTATTCGCACATATTATTACAAGAGAAAACTGTACAGTGCATTCATTGTGGAAGATACATGCTTAGACATACAGCAACACCAAAGCACATAGAGGTACAGCTTGTTGTTTAGTAAAAACAAGATAATTTCTGAAAAAGAGGGATTTCTTCTCGTCCACATTAAGTATTTCTAAAACATTCGTGGTTGTCTTTACTCTGCAAGACTGTATTTCTATAAATGTGTTATTCGCACATATTCATCAGACAGAAAATTGTACAGTGCATCTCTGTGGAAGATACACACTTAGAAATACACGCATCCCCAACGCACATAGAGTTACAACATGTTGTTTAAGAAAAACAAGGTAATTTCGCACAATGCGAGATTTCTTCTTGTCCAGATTAAGTATATCTAATACATTCCTGTTTGTCTTTACTCTGCAACACTGTATTTCCTCAAAATGTGGTATTCGCACATATTCTTCAGAGAGAAAGTTGTACAGTGCATTCTCTGTGGAAGACACACGCTCAGACATACACGCACTACTGAAGCACATAGAGTTAAAACCTGTTGTTTAGGAAGAACATGATAATTTCGCAAAATGAGGGATTTCTTCTCGTCCAGATTACATATTTTTAAATATTCGTGGTTGTCTTTACTCTGCAACCCTGTATTTCCTTAAAATGTGGTATTCGCACATATCCTTCCAAGAAAAAACTGTACAGTGCATTCTCTGTGGAGGATACAGTCTTAGACATACACACAACACCAAAGCACATAGGGTTAGTTACAACGTGTTGTTTCAGAAAAACAAGATATTTCACACAATGTGGGATTTCGTCTAGTCCAGATTTAGTACTTCTAATACATTCGTGGTTGTCCTTACTCTTCAACACTATATTTCCTTAAACAGTGGTATTCGCACGTATAGTTCAGAAAGAAAACTGTACAGTGCATTCTCTGTGGAAGATACACGCTAAGACATACACGCAACACCAAAGCACATAGCGTTACAACGTGTTGTTTCGGGAAAAACAAGATAATTTCTCAAAATGAGGGATTTCTTCTCGTCCAGATTAAGTACTTCTAATGCACTCGTGGTTGTCTTTACTCTGCAACACTGTATTTCCTTAAACAGTGGTATTCACACATATAATTTTGAGAGAAAACTGTACAGTGCGTTCTCTGCGGAAGATACACACTTAGACATATATGCAACACCAAAGAACATAGAGTTACAACGTGTCATTTAGCAAAAACAAAATAATTTCTCAAAATGAGGGATTTCTTCTCGTCTATATTAAGCATTTCTAAAACATTCGTGGTTGTCTTTACTCTGCAACACTGTATTTCCTTAAAATGTGGTATTCACCCATATAATATAGAGAGAAAACTTACAGTGCATTCTCTGTGGAAGATACACGATTAGACATACATGCAACACCAAAGCACTTAGAGTTACATCGTGTTCTTTAGGAAAAACAAGATAATTTCTCAAAATGAGGGATTTCTTCTTGTCCACATTAAGTATTTCTAAAACATTCGTGGTTGTCATTACTCTGCAACTCTGTATTTCCTTAAAATGTGGTATTCGCACATATTCTTCCAAGAGAAAATTGTACAGTGCATTCTCTGTGGAAGATACAAGCTCAGACACATAAGCTAAACTACAGCACATAGAGGTACAACGTGTTGTTTAGGAAAAACAAGATAATATCGCAAGATGTGGGAATTCTTCTCGTCCAGATTAAATATTTCTAATACATTCGTGGTTGTCTTTACTATGCAACACTGTATTTCTTTAAAATATCGTATTTGCCCATATACTTTCAACATAAAACTGTTCAGTGCATTCTCTGTGGAAGATAAATTCTTAGACATACACGCAACACCAAAGCAAATAGAGTTACCACATGTTGTTTAGGAAAAACACGATAATTTCTCACACTGAGAGATTTCTTCATGAGCAATTAAGTATTTCTAATACATTCTTGCTTGTCTTCAATCGGCAACACTGTTTTTCTTTAAAATGTGGTATTTGCACATATTCCTTTGATAGAAAACTATACAGTTCATTCTCTGTGGAAGATACACGATTAGAAATACACGCAACACCAAAGCACATATAGTTACAACGTGTTGTTTAGGAAAAACAAGGTAATTTCCCAAATGTGAGATTTCTTCTCGTCCAGATTAAGTAGATCTAATACATTCCTGTTTGTCTTTACTCTGCAACACTGTATTTCCTTAAAATGTGGTATTCTCACATATTCTTCAGAGAGAAAGTTGTACAGTGCATTCTCTGTGGAGGACACACACTTAGACAAACACTCACTACCGAAGCACATAGAGTTACAACGTGTTGTTTAGGAAAAACATGATAATTTCGCAAAATGAGGGAGTCTTCCCGTTCAGATTACATATTTTTACACATTCATGGTTGTCTTTACTCAGCAACCCTGTATTTCCTTAAAATGTGGTATTCGCACATATACTTCTAAGAAAAAACTGTGCAGTGCATTCTCCGTGGAAGATACAATCTTAGACATACACGCAACACCAAAGCACATAGTGTTACTATGTGTTGTTTAGGAAAACAAGATAATTTTGCAAAATGAGTGTTTTCTTCTTGTCCAGATTAAGTATTTCTAAAACTTTCGTGGTTGTCTTTTTTTCTGCAACCCTGTATTACCTTAAAATATGGTATTCGCACCTATTATTCCGAGAGAAAACTCTACAGTGCATTCCCTGTGGAACATACATGCTTAGATATACACGCAAAACCAAAGCACATAGTGTTACAACGTGTTGTTTAGGAAAAAACAAGATAATTTCGCACAATGCGGAATTTCTTCTTGTCGCGATTAAGTACTTCTAATACATTCGTGGTTGTCTTTACTCTGCAACACTGTATTTCCTTAAAATGTGGTATTCACCCATATAATATAGAGAGAAAACTTTACAGTGCATTCTCTGAGGAAGATACACGTTTAGACATACATGCAACACCAAAGCACTTACAGTTACATCGTGTTGTTTAGGAAAAACAAGATAATTTCTCAAAATGAGGGATTTCTTCTCGTCCACATTAAGTATTTCTAAAACATTCTTGATTGTCTTTACTCTGAAACTCTGTATTTCCTTAAAATGTGGTATTCGCACATATTCATCCAAGAGAAAATTGTACAGTGAATTCTCTGAGGATGATACAAGCTCAGACACACAAGCAAAACTAAAGCACATAGAGTAACAACGTATGGTTTAGGAAAAACAAGATAATTTCACAAGATGTGGAAATTCTTCTCGTCCAGATTAAGTATTTCTAATACATTCGTGATTGTCTTTACTATGCAACACTCTATTTCCTTAAAGTACAGTATTCGCTCATATACTTTCGAGATAAAACTGTTCAGTGCATTCTTTGTGGAAGATACATGCTTAGACATACATGCAACACCAAAGCAAATAGAGTTACCACATGTGGTTTTGGAAAAACACGATAACTTCACACACTGCGGGATTTCTTCTAGTCGCAATTAAGTATTTCTAACACATTCGTGTTTGTCTTTCCTCTGCAACACTGTATTTCCTTAAAATGTGGTATTTGCACATATTCTTTTGAGAGAAAACTGTACAGTGCATTCTCTGTGGAAGATACATGCTTAGACATACACGCAACACCAAAGCACATAGAATTACAACTTGTTCTTTAGGAAAAACAAGATAATTTCGAATAATAAGGATTTGTTCTCATCCAGATTATGTATGTCTAAAACATTCATAGTTGTCTTTATTCTTTAACACTGTATTTCTATAAATGTGGTATTCGCACATATTCTTCAAACAGAAAATTGTACAGTGCATTCTCTGTGGAAGATACACGCTTAGACATACACGCAACACCAAAGCACATAGAATTACAACATGTTGTTTAGGAAAAACAAGATAATTTCGCACAATGTGAGATTTCTTCTCGTCCAGATTAAGTATATCTAATACATTCGTGGTTTTCTTTACTCTGCAACACTGTATTTCCTTAAAAGTTGGTATTCGCACTTCTTCTTCAGAGAGAAAATTGTACAGTGCATTTTCTGAGGAAGATACAAGCTTAGACATACACGCAACACCAAAGCACATAGTGTTACAATGTATTGTTTAGGAAGAACAAGATAATTTTGCAAAATGAGGGGTTTCTTCTCGTCCAGATTATGTATTTTTAAATATTCATAGTTGTCCTTACTCTGCAACCCTGTATTTCCTTAAAATGCGGTATTCACACATATTCTTCCAAGAAAAAACTGTTCAATGCATTCTCTGTGGAAGATATACACTTAGACATACACGCAACACCAAAGCACATAGAGTTACAACGTGTTGTTTAGGAAAACAAGATAATTTCACAAAATGAGGGTTTTCTTCTCGTCCAGATTAAGTATTTCTAAAACATTCTTGGCTGTCTTTCCTCTGCATCCCTGTATTTCCTTGAAAAGTGGTATTCGCACACATTATTCCGAGAGAGAACTGTACAGTGCATTCTCTGTGGACGATACACGCTTAGACATACACGCAACACTGAAGCACATAGAGTTACAACGTGTTGTTTAGGAAAAACTAGATAATTTCGCACAATGCACAATTTCTTTCGTCCACATTAAGTATTTCTAACAAATTCGTGGTTGTCTTTACTCTGCAACACTGTATTTGCTTAAAATATAGAATTCGCACATATACTCCTGAGAAAAAACTGTACAGTGCATTTTCTTTGGAATATATACGATTAGATATATATGCAACACAAAAGCACATACAGTTACAACATGCTGTTTAGGAAAAACCAGATAATTTTGCACAATGTGTGATTTCTTGTGTTTGCGATTAAGTGTTTCTAAAACATTCGTGGTTGTCTTTACTCTGCAACCGTTAAAATGTGGTATTCACACATATTCATCTGAGAGTAAAATGTACAATACGTTCTCTATGGAAGATATATGCTTAGATATACATTCAACACCAAAGCACATAGAGTTACAACGTGTTGTTTAGGAAAGACAAGATAATTTCACATAATGATGGATTTTTTATTGTTCAGATTAAGTATTTGTAAAACATTCATGTTTGTCTTTACTCTGCAAACCTGTATTTCCTTAAAATGTGGTATTCGCACATATTCTTCAGAGAGAAAATTATACAGTGTATTCTCTGTGGATGATCCACGCTTAGACATACAGTCAACACAAAAGCACATAGAGTTACAACGTGTTGTTTAGGAAAAACAAGATAATGTCGCACAATGAAGAATTTCTTCTTGTTCAGTTTAAGTATTTCTAAGATATTCATGGTTGTCTTTATTCTACAACACTGTACTTCCTTAAAATATGGTATTTGCACATATTCTTCAGGGAGAAAATTGTACAGTGCATCCTTGTGGAAGATACTCGCTTAGACTTACAAGCAACACCAAAGCACATAGAGTTACAATGTGTTGTTTAGGAAAAACAAGATAATTTCGCAGAATTAGGGATTTTTTTCTCGTCCAGATTAAGTATTTCTAATACATTCGTGGTTGTCTTTATTCTGCAACACTGTATTTCTTAAAAATATCGTATTCGCACATATACTTTCGAGTTAAAAACTGTACAGTGCATTCTCTGTGGAGGATACACTCTTAGACATACACGCAACACCAAAGGACATAGATTTACCTCGTGTTGTTAAGGAAAAACACGATAATTTCGCACACTGTGGCATTTCTTTTAGTCTCAATTAAGTATTTCTAATACATTCCTGTTTGTCTTTACTCTGCAACACTGTATTTCCCTAAAATGTGGTATTCGCAGATAATCTTCAGAGAGAAAGTTGTACAGTGCATTCTCTGTGGAAGATACATGCTGAGCCATACACGCACTACCGAAGCACATAAAGTTACAACGTGTTGTTTAGGATAAACAAGATAACTTCGCAAAATGAGGGATTTATTCTCGTCCAGATTACGTATATTTAAACATTCATGGTTGTCTTTACTCTGCAACACTGTATTTCGCTAAACAGCAGTATTCGCACATATAATTTTGAGAGAAAACTGTACAGTGCTGCATTCTCTGCAGAAGATACACGCTTACACATACATGCAACACCAAAGCACATAGAGTTACAACGTGTTGTTTAGCAAAAACAAGATAATTTCTCAAAATGAGAGATTTCTTCTCGTCCTTATTAAGTATTTCTAAAACATTCACGGTTGTCTTAATCTGAAACTCTGTATTTCCTTAAAATGTGGTATTCGCACATATTCTTCCAAGAAAAAAGTGTACAGTGCATTTTCTGTGGAAGATAAACACATAGACATACACGCAACACCAAAGCACATAGAGTTACAACGTGATGTTTAGGAAAACAAGATGATTTCACAAAATTCGGGTTTTCTTCTTGTCCAGATTAAGTATTTCAAAAACATTCGTGGTTGTCTTTCCTCTGCAACCCTGTATTTCCTTAAAATGTGGTATTCGCACATATTATTCCGAGAGAAAACTGTACAGTGCATTCTCTGTGGAAGATACATGCCTAGACATGCACGCTACACAAAAGCACATAGAGTTACAACTTGTTGATTAGGAAAAAGAAGATAATTTTGCACAATGCGGGATTTCTTCTCGTCGCGTTTAAGTATTTCTAATACATTCGTGGTTGTCTTTATTCTGCATCACTGTATTTCCCTAAAATTTCATATTCGAACATATAGTTCAGAAAATAATGTGTATAGTGCATTCTCTGAGGAAAATACACGCTTAGACATACACGCAACACAAAAGCACATAGCGTTAAAACGTGTTGATTAGGAAAAACAAGATAATTTCGCACAATGCGGGGTTTCTTGTAGTCCAGATTAAGAGCTTCTAATACATTCGTGGTTGTCTTTACTCTACAACACTGTATTTCCTTAAAATGTGGTATTCACCCATATACTTTCGAGATAAAACTGTTCAGTTCATTCTCTGTGGAAGACACGCTTAGACATACATGCAACACCACAGCACGTAGATTTACAACTTGTTGTTTAGGAAAAACAAGATAATTTCTCAAAATGAGGAATTTCTTCTCGTCCACATTAAGTATTTCTAAAACATTCGTCTTTGTATTTACTCTGCAACTCTGTATTTCCTTAAAATGTGGTATTCGCACATATTCTTCCAAGAGAAAATTGTACAGTGCATTCTCTGTGGAAGATACAAGCTCAGACACATAAGCTAAACTAAAGCACATAGAGTTACAATGTGTTGTTTAGGAAAAACAAGATAATTTCGCAAGATGTGGGAATTCTTCTCGTCCAGATTAAGTATTTCTAATACATTCGTGGTTCTTTAATATGCAACACTGTATTTCCTTAAAATATCGTATTCGCCCATATACTTTCGAGATAAAACTGTTCAGTGCATTCTCTGTGGAAGATAAATTCTTAGACATAGACACCACACCAAAGGAAATAGAGTTACCACATGTTGTTTATGAAAATCACGGTAATATAGCACAATGAGGGATTTCATCGTGCGCAATTAAATATTTCTAATACATTTGTGTTTGTCTTTACTCTGGAACACTGTATTTCCTTAAAATATTGTATTCGCACACATACTCCAAGAGAAATCTGTACAGTGCATTCTCTGTGGAAGATACATGCTTAGACATACCCGCAACACCGAAGCACAAAGAGTTACAACGTGTTGTTTAGGAAAAACAAGATAATTTCGCACAATGCACAATTTCCTTCGTCCACATTAAGTATTTCTAACAAATTCGTGGTTGTCTTTACTCTGCAACACTGTATTTGCTTAAAATATAGAATTCGCACATATACTCCCGAGAAAAAAACTGTACAGTTCATTCTCTTTGAAATATATACGATTAGATATATATGCAACACAAAAGCACATACAGTTACAACGTGCTGTTTAGGAAAAACCAGATAATTTTACACAATGTGTGATTTCTTGTGTTTGCGATTAAGTATTTCTAAAACATTCATGGTTGTCTTTACTCTGCAACACTGTATTTCTATAAATGTGGTATTTGCACACATTCTTCAGACAGAAAATTGCACAGTGCGTTCTCTGTGGAAGATACACGCTTAGAAATACACGCAACATCAAAGCACATAGAGTTACAATGTGTTGTTTAGGAAAAAAAAGATAATTTCGCACAATGATGGACTTCTTCTCATCCACATTAAGTATTTCTAATACATTTCATTTGTTGTTTTATTCTGCAATACTGTTTTTACTTAAAATGTGGTACTTAAATTCGCACATACAGTTCAGAAAAAAAAACTGCACAATGCATTCTCTGTGGAAGATAGATGCTCAGACATACAGGCAACACCAAAGCAAATAGAGTTACAACATGTTGTTTAGGAAAAACAAGATAATTTCGCACAGTGTGGGGTTTCTTCTCATCCAGATTAAGTACTTCTAATACATTCGTGGTTCTCTTTACTGTGCAACACTGTTTTTCCTTTAACAGTGGTATTCACATATATAATTTCGAGAGAAAACTGTACAGTGCATTCTCTGTGGAAGATACATGCTTAGACATACATGCAACACCAAAGCACTTAGAGTTACAACGTGTTGTTTAGGAAAAACAAGATAATTTCTCAAAATGAGGGATTTCTTTTCGTCCACATTAAGTATGTCTAAAACATTCGTGGTTGTCATTACTGTGCAACTCTGTATTTCCTTAAAATGTGGTTTTTGCACATATTCCACCGAGAGAAAATTGTACAGTGCATTCTCTGTGGAAAATACAAGCTTAGACACACAAGCAAAACCAAAGCACATAGAGTTACAACGTGTCGTTTAGAAAAAACAAGATAATTTCTCTTGATGCAGGAATTCTTCTCATCCAGATTAAATATTTCTAATACATTCGTGGTTGTCTGTACTCTGCAACACTGTATTTCCTTAAAATATTATATTTGCCCATATACTTTCGAGATAAAGCTATACAGTGCTACAGTGCATTCTCTGTGTAGATACACGCTTAGATATACACGCAACACCAAAGCACATAGAGTCACCACGTGTTGTTTAGTAAAAACACGATATTTTTGCACACTGTGGGATTTCTTCTATTTGCAATGAAGTATTTCTAATACATTCGCGTTTGTCTTTACTCTGCAACCTTGTATTTCCTTAAAATGTGTTATTTGCAGATATACTTTCGAGATAAAATTGTACAGTGCATTCTCTGTGGAAGATACATGCTTAGACATACACGGAACAACAAAGCACATAGAGTTACCATGTGTTGTTTAGTAAAAACAAGATAATTTCGCAAAATGAGTGATTTCTTTTCATCCAGATTAAGTATTTCTAAAACATTCGTGGTTGTTTTTACTCTGCAACCTTGTATTTCCTTAAAATGTGTTATTTGCAGATATACTTTCGAGATAAAATTGTACAGTGCATTCTCTGTGAAAGATACATGCTTAGACATACACGGAACAACAAAGCACATAGAGTTACCATGTGTTGTTTAGTAAAAACAAGATAATTTCGCAAAATGAGTGATTTCTTTTCATCCAGATTAAGTATTTCTAAAACATTCGTGGTTTTTACTCTGCAACCCTTTTTTTCCTTAAAATGTGTTATTAGCACATAATCTTCTGAGAGAAAACTGTGCAGTGAATACTCTGTGGAAGATACATGCTTAGACATACACACAACCCCAAAGCACATAGAGTTACAACATGATGTTTAGGAAAAACAAGATAATTTTGAAAAATGAGGGATTTCTTCTCGGCCAGATTAAGTATTTCTAAAACATTCATGGTTGTCATTACTCTGCAACACTGTATTTCCTTAAAATGTGGTTTTCACACATATTCCTCCGAGAGAAAATTGTACAGTGCATTCTCTGTGGAAAATACAAGCTTAGACACACAAGCAAAACCAAAGCACATAGATTTACACCGTGTTGTTTAGGAAAAACAAGATAATTTCTCATGATGCAGGAATTCTTCTCGTCCAGATTAAGTATTTCTAATACATTCGTGGTTGTCTGTACTCTGCAACACTGTATTTCCTTAAAATATCGTATTTGCCCATATACTTTCGAGATAAAACTATACAGTGCTACAGTGCATTCTCTGTGTAGATACACGCTTAGATATACACGCAACACCAAAGCACATGGAGTTACCACGTGTTTTTTAGGAATAACACGAGATTTTTGCACACTGTGGGATTTCTTCTATTTGCAATGAAGTATTTCTAATACATTCGTGTTTGTCTTTACTCTGCAACCTTGTATTTCCTTAAAATGTGTTATTTGCAGATATACTTTCGAGATAAAACTGTACAGTGCATTCTCTGTGGACGATACATGCTTAGACATACACGCAACACCAAAGCACATAGAGTTACCACGTGTTGTTTAGGAAAAACAAGATAATTTCACAAAATGAGTGATTTCTTCTCATCCAGATTAAGTATTTCTAAAACATTCGTGGTTGTTTTTACTCTGCAACCCTTTTTTTCCTTAAAATGTGTTATTAGCACATAGTCTTCTGAGAGAAAACTGTACAGTGCATACTCTGTGGAAGATACATGCTTAGACATACACACGACCCCAAAGAACATAGAGTTACAACATGTTGTTTAGGAAAAACAAGCTAATTTTGAAAAATGAGGGATTTCTTCTCAGCCAGATTAAGTATTTCTAAAACATTCGTGGTTGTCGTTACTATGCAACACTGTATTTCCTTAAAATAGCTTATTCGCCCATATACTTTCGAGATAAAACTGTACAGTGCATTCTCTGGGGAAGATACACGCTTAGACATACACGTAACACCAAGGCAAATAAAGTTACCACATGATGTTTAGGAAAAACACGATAATTTCGCACACTGCGAGATTTCTTCTAGTCACAATTAAGTATTTATAATACATTCGTGTTTGTCTTTAATCTGCAACACTGTATTTCCTTAAAATGTGGTATTTGCACATATTCTTATAACAGAAAATGTACAGTGCATTCTCTGTGGAAGATACATGCTTAGACATACATGCAACACCAAAGCACATAGAGTTACCACGGGTTGCTTAGGAAAAACAAGATAATTTCGCAAAATGAGGGATTTCTTCTCGTCCGGATTAAGTATTCCTAAATCATTCGTGGTTGTTATTACTCTGCAACCCTTTTTGTCCTTAAAATGTGTAATTCGCACCTAGTCTTCTGAGAGAAAACTGTACAGTGCATACTCTGTGGAAGATACATGCTTAGACATACACGCAACACCAAAGCACATAGAGTTACAACGTGTTGTTTGGAAAAACAAGATAATTTCGAAAAATGAGGGAATTTTTCTCGTACAGATTAGGTATTTCTAAAACATTCATGGTTGTCTTCAATCTGCAACACTGTATTTCTATAAATGTGGTATTTGAACTTATTCTTCAGACAGAAAATTGTACAGTGCATTCTCTGTGGAAGATATACACTTAGACATACACGCAACACCAAAGCACATAGATTTGGAACGTGTTGTTTCGGAAAACAAGATAATTTCGCAAAATGAGGGTTTTCTTTTTGTCCAGATTAAGTATTTCCAAAATATCCATGGTTGTCTTTTCTCTGCAACCCTGTATTTTCTTAAAATATGGTATTCGCACATATAATTCCGAGAGAAAAATTTACAGTGCATACTCTGTGGAAGATACATGCTTAGACATAAATGCAACACTAAAGCACATAGAGTTACAATGTGTTGTTTAGGAACAACAAGATAATTTTGAAATATGAGGGATTTCTTCTTGGCCAGATTAAGTATTTCTAAAACATATGTGGTTGTCTTTACTATGCAACACTGTATTTCCTTAAAATAGCTTATTCGCCCATATACTTTTGGGATAAAACTGTTCAGTGCATTCTCTGCGGAAGATACACACTTACACATACATGCACCACCAAGGCAAATAAAGTTACCACATGATGTTTAGGAAAAACACGATAATTTCGCACACTGCAGGATTTCTTCTAGTCACAATTAAGTATTTCTAATACATTCGTGTTTGTCTTTAATCTGCAACACTGTATTTCCTTATAATGTGGTATTTGCACCTATTCTTCTGACAGAAAATGTACAGTGCATTCTCTGTGGAAGATACATGCTTAGACATACACGCAACACCAAAGCACATAGAGTTACAACGTGTTGTTTAGGAAAACCAAGATAATTTCGAAAATGAGGGATTTCTTCTTCCAGATTAAGTATTCCTAAGACATTCATGGTTGTCTTTACTCTGCAACACTGTATTACTATAAATGTAGTATTCGCACATATTCTTCACACAAAAAATTGTGCAGTGCATTCTCTGTGGAAGATACACGCTTAGAAATACATGCAACACCAAAAGCACATAGAGTTACAACATGTTATTTAGGAAAACCAAGATAATTTCGCACAATGCAGGATTTCTTCTCGTCCAGATTAAGTACTTCTAATACAGTCGTGGTTGTCTTTACTCTGCTACACTGTATTTCCTTAAACAGTGCTATTCACACATATAATTTCAAGAGAAAACTGTATAGTACATTCTCTGTGGAAGACACACGCTTAGACATACATGCAACACCAAAGTACTTAGAGGTACAACTTGTTGTTTATGAAAAACAAGATAATTTCTCAAAATGAGGGATTACTTTTCGTCCACATTAAGTATATCTAAAACATTCGTGGTTGTCATTACTCTGCAACTCTGTATTTCCTTAAAATGTGGTTTTCGCACATATTCCTCCTAGAGAAAATTGTACAGTGCATTCTCTGTGGAAAATACAAGCTTAGACACACAAGCAAAACCAAAGCAAATAGATTTACACAGTGTTGTTTAGGAAAAACAAGATAATTTCGCATGATGCGGGAATTCTTCTCGTCCAGATAAAGTATTTCTAATACATTCATGGTTGTTTGTACTCTGCCACACTGTATTTCCTTAAAATCTCGTATTCCCCCATATATTTTTGAGATAAAATTATACAGAGCTACAGTGCATTCTCTGTGTCGATACAAGCTTAGATAAACATGCAACACCAAAGCACATAGTGTTACCACGTGTTGATTAGGAAAAACACGATAATTTCGCACACTGTGTGATTTCTTCTAGTTGCAATGAAGTATTTCTAATACATTCATGTTTGTCTTTACTCTGCAACCTTGTATTTCCTTAAAATGTGTTATTTGCAGATATACTTTCGAGAAAAAACTGTACAGTGCATTCTCTGTGGAAGATACAGGCTTAGACATACATGCAACACCAAAGCACATAGAGTTAACACGGGTTGTTTAGGAAAAAAAAGATAATTTGGCAAAATGAGGGATTTCTTCTCGTCCAGATTAAGTATTTCTAAATCATTCGTGGTTGTTTTTACTCTGCAACCCTTTTTTTCCTTAAAATGTGTTATTCGCACATAGTCTTCTGAGAGAAAACTGTACAGTGCATACTCTGTGGAAGATAAATGCTTAGACATACACGCAACACCAAAGCACATAGAGGTACAACGTGTTGTTTAGGAAAAACAAGATAATTTCGAAAAATGAGGGATTTCTTCTTGTCCAGATTAAGTATTTCTAAAACATTCATGGTTGTCTTCAATCTGCAACACTGTATTTCTATAAATGTGGTATTTGAACATATTCTTCAGACAGAAAATTGTACAGTGCATTCTCTGTGGAAGATAAACACTTAGACATACACACAACACCAAAGCACATAGAGTTGGAACGTGTTGTTTAGGAAAACAAGATAATTTTGCAAAATGACAGTTTTCTTTTTGTCCAGATTAAGTATTTCCAAAACATTCGTGGTTGTCTTTTCTCTGCAACCCTGCATTTTCTTAAAATATGGTATTCGCACATATAATTCTGAGAGAAAAATTTACAGTGCATACTCTGTGGAAGATACATGCTTAGACATACATGCAACAGCAAATCACATAGAGTTACATCGTGTTGTTTAGGAAAAACAAGATATTTTTGAAAATGCGGGATTTCTTCTCGTCGCGATTAAGTATTTCTAATACATTTGTCATTGTCTTTATTCTGCAACACTGTATTTCTTTAAAATATGGTATTCGCACGTATTGTTCAGAAAGAAAACTGTACAGTGCATGCTCTGTGGAAGATACACGCTTAGACATACATACAACACCAATGAACATATAGTTACAAAGTGTGGTGTAGGAAAAACAGGATAATTTCGCACAAGGTGGGATTTCTTCTCGTCCAGATTACATACTTCTAATACATTCGTGGTTGTCTTTAGTCTGCAACACTGTATTTCCTTAAAATGTGTTACTCGCACATATAATTTCAATACAAAACTGTACAGTTCATTCTCTGAGGAAGATACACGCTTAGACATACACACAACACCAAAGCACATAGAGTTACAATGTATTGTTTAGAAAAAAACAAGATAATTTTGCAAAATGAGGGATTTCTTCTCATGCAGATTAACAATTTCTAAGACATTCATGTTTGTCTTTACTCTGCAAACCTGTATTTCTTTAAAATGTGTTATGTCCACATATTCTTCCGTGAAAAATTGTACAGTGCATTCTCTGTGGAAGATATACGCTTAGCCATACACGCAACAGCAAAGCACAGAGAGTTACAACCTGTTGTTCAGGAAAAACAAGATAATTTCGTGCAATGCCCAATTTCTTTCATCCACATTAAGTATTTCTAATAAATTCGTGGTTGTCTTTACTCTGCAACACAGTATTTCCTTAAAATATGGTATTCGCACAAATACTCTCAAGAAAAAACTGTACAGTGCATTCTGTTTGGAAGATACCCACTTAGATATTCATGCAACACCAAAGCACACAGAGTTACAACATGTTGTTTAGGAAAAACAAGATAATTTTGCACATTGGGTAATTTCTTGTGATCTCGATTAAGTGTTTCTAAAACATTCGTGGTTGTCTTTACTCTGCAACCCTGTATTTCCTTAAAATGTGGTATTCACACATATTCTTCTGAGAGTAAAATGTGAGGTGCACTCTCTATGGAAGATTTAAGCATAGATATACATTCAACACCAAAGCACATAGTGTTACAACGTGTTGTTTAGGAAAGACAAGATAATTTCGAACAATGAGGGATTTCTTCTTGTTCAGATTAAGTATTTCTAAAACATTCATGGTTGTCTTTACCCTGCAAAAATGTATTTCCTTAAATTGTGGTATTCGCACATATTCTTCTGATAGAAAATTGTACAGTGCATTCTATGTGGAAGATACATGCTTAGACATTCACGCAACACAAAAGCACATAGAGTTACAACGTGTTGTTTAGGAAAAACAAGATAATGTCGCACAATGAGGGATTTCTTCTTGTTCAGAATAAGTATTTCTAAGATATTCTTGGTTACTTAATTCTGCAACCCAGTCCTTCCTTAAAATGTGGTATTCGCACATATTCTTCAGAAAGAAAATTGTATAGTGCATTCTCTGTGGAAGATACATGCTTAGTCATACAAGCAACACCAAAGCACATAGTTACAACGTGTTGTTTAGGAAAAACAAGATATTTTCGCACAATGTGGGATTTCTTCTCATCCAGATTAAGTATTTCTGAATCATTCGTGGTTGTCTTTTCTCTGCAACCCTGTATTTCTTTATTACGTGGTATTCGCACATATTATTCCAAGAAAAAACTGTACAGTGCATTCTCTGTGGAAGATACATGCTTAGACATACACGCAACAGCAAAGTACATAGAAGTACAACATCTTGTTTAGGAAAAACAAGATAATTTTGCACAATACAGGATTTCTTCTGGTCGCAATTAAGTATTTCTAATACATTCGTGGTTGTCTGTAATCTGCAACACTGTATTTCCTTAAAATGTGGTATTCGCACATATAGTTCAGAAAGACAACTGTACAGTGCATTTTCTGTGGAAGATATATGCTTAGACATACACGCTACTCCAAAGCACATAGCGTTACAACGTGTTGTTTTAGAAAAACAAAATAATTTGGCTCAATGTGTGATTTCTTCTAGTCCAGATTAAGTACTTCTAATATATTTGCGCTTGTCTTTTCTCTGCAACACTGTATTTCCTTAAACAGTGGTATTTGCATATATAATTTTGAGAGAAAACTGTACAGTGCATTCTCTGTGGAAGATACATGCTTAGACATACATGCAACACCAAAGCACATAGAGTTACAACGTGTTGTTTAGGAAAAAACAAGATAATTTATCAAAATGAGGGATTTCCTCTCGTCCACAATAATTTTTTTTGAAACATTCATGGTTGTCATTACTCTGAAACTCTGTATTTCCTTAAAATGTTGTATTAGCACATATTTTTCCTAGAATAAGTGTACAGTGCATTCTCTGTGGAAGATACACGCTTAGAAATACATGCAACACCAAAGTACATAGAGTTACAATGTGTTGTTTAGGAAAAACAAGATAATTTCGTACAATGCAGGAATTCTTCTCGTCCAGATTAAGTACTTTTAATACATTCCTGGTTGTCTTTACTCTGCAACACTGTATTTCCTAAAACAGTGGTATTCGCATATATAATTTCGATAGAAAAATGTACAGTGGATTCTCTGTGGAAGATACATGCTTAGACATACATATAACACCAAGGCACTTAGAGTTACAACGTGTTGTTCAGGAAAAACAAGATAATTTCTCAAAATGAGGGATTTTTTCTCGTCCACATTAAGCATTTCTAAAACATTCGTGATTGTCATTACTCTGCAACTCTATTTATCCTTAAAATGTAGTTTTCGCACATATTCCTCCGAGAGAAAATTGTACAGTGCATTCTCTGTGGAAAATACAAGCTTAGACACACAAGCAAAACCAAAGCAAATAGATTTACACCGTGTTGTTTAGGAAAAACCAGATAATTTCGTACAATGCGGGAATTCTTCTCGTCCAGATTAAGTATTTCTAATACATTCATGGTTGTCTGTACTCTGCCACACTGTATATACTTAAAATATCGTATTCGCCCATATACTTTCGAGATAAAACTAAACAGTGCTACAGTGCTTTCTCTGTGTCGATACACGCTTAGATAAACACACAAAACCAAAGCACATAGAGTTACCACGTGTTGTTTAGGAAAAACACCATAATTTCGCACACTGCGGGATTTCTTCTAGTTGCAATGAAGTATTTCTAATATATTCGTGTTTGTCTTTACTCTGCAACACTGTATTTCCTTAAACAGTGATATTCGCGCATATAATTTTGAGAGAAAATTGTACAGTGCATTCTCTGTGGAAAATACAAGCTTAGACACACAAGCAAACCAAAGCACATAGAGTTACAACGTGTTGTTTAGGAAAAACAAGATAATTTCTCAAAATGAGGGATTTCTTTTCGTCCACATTAAGTATATCTAAAACATTCAGGGTTGTCATTACTCTGCAACTCTGTATTTCCTTAAAATGTGGTTTTCGCACATATTCCTCCGAGAGAAAATTGTACAGTGCATTCTCTGTGGAAAATACAAGCTTAGACACACAAGCAAAACCAAAGCAAATAGATTTACACCGTGTTGTTTAGGAAAAACCAGATAATTTCGCACGATGCAGGAATTCTTCTCGTCCAGATTAAGTATTTCTAATACATTCGTGGTTACCTGTACTCTGCCACACTGTATTTCCTTAAAATATCGTATTCGCCCATATCCTTTCGAGATAAAACTGTACAGTGCTACAGTGTATTCTCTGTGTAGATACACGCTTAGATATACACGCAACACCAAAGCACATAGAGTTTCCACGTGTTGTTTAGGAAAAACACGATAATTTTGCACACTGCGGGATTTCTCCTAGTTGCAATGAAGTATTTCTAATACATTCATGTATGTCTTTACTCTGCAACACTGTATTTCCTTAAACAGTGGTATTCGCACATATAATTTTGAGAGAAAACTGTACAGTACATTCTCTTTCGAAGATACACGCTTAGAAATACATGCAACACCAAAGCACATAGAGTTACAACGTGTTCTTTAGGAAAAAGAAGATAATTTCTCAAAATGAGGGATTTCTTCTCATCCACATTAAGTATTTCTAAAACCTTCATGATTCTCATTACTTTGCAACTCTCTATTTCCTTAAAAGGTGATATTCACACGTATTCTTCCGATAGAAATTTGTACAATGCATTCTCTGTGGAAGATACATTCTTAGAAATACACACAACACCAAAGCAAATAGAGTTACAACGTGTTCTTTACAAAAAACAAGATAATTTCCCACAATGCGGGATTTCTTCTCATCCACTGCAGGATTTCTTATAGTTGCAATGAAGTATTTCTAATACTTTTGTGTTTGTCTTTACTCTGCAACCTTGTATTTCCTTAAAATGTGTTATTTGCACATATTCTTCTGAGAGAAAACTGTACAGTGCATTCTCTGTGGAAGATACATGCTTAGACATACATGCAACACCAAAGCACATAGGGTTACAAAGTGTTTTTTAGGAAAAACAAGATAATTTCAAAAAATGAGGGATTTCTTCTCGTCCAGATTAAGTATTTCTAAAACATTCGTGGTTGTCTTTACTATGCAACACTGTATTTCCTCAAAATATCGTATTTGCCCATATACTTTCAAGATAAAATTGTACAATGCATTCTCTGTGGAAGATACATGCTTAGACATACACGCAACACCATTGCAAATAGAATTACCACATGGTGTTTAGGAAAAACACGATAATTTCGCACATTGCGGGATTTCTTCTAGTCACAATTAAGTATTTCTAATACATTCGTCTTTGTCTTCAATCTGCAACACTGTATTTCCGTAAAATGTGGTATTTACACATATTCTTCTGAGAGAAAACTGTACAGTGCACTCTCTGTGGTAGATAAATGCTTAGACATACACGCAACACCAAAGCACATAGAGTTACAACGTGTTGTTTAGAAAAAAACAAGATAATTTCGAAAAATGAGGGATTTCTTCTCGTCCAGATTAAGTATTTCTAAAACATTCATGGTTGTCTTTACTCCGCAACACTGTATTTCTATAAATGTGGTATTTGCACATATTCTTCAAGCAGAAAATTGCACAGTGCATTCCCTGTGGAAGATACACGCTTAGAAATACAAGCAACACCAAAGCACATAGAGTTACAATGTGTTGTTTAGGAAAAAGAAGATAATTACGCACAATATGGGATTTCTTCTCATCCACATTATTTCTAATACATTACATTTGTTGTCTTTATTCTGCAATTCCATATTTCCTTAAAATGTGGTATTCGCACATATAGTTCAGAAAAAAAACTGCACAATGCATTCTCTGTGGAAGATAGACACTCAGACATACAGGCAACACCAAAGCCCATAGAATTACAACGTGTTGTTTAGGAAAAACAAGATAATTTCGCACAGTGCAGGATTTCTTCTCATCCAGATTAAGTACTTCTAACACATTCGTGGTTCTCTTTACTGTGCAACACTGTTTTTCCTTTAACAGTGGTATTCACACATATAATTTCGAGAGAAAACTGTACAGTGCATTCTCTGTGGAAGATACATGCTTAGACATACATGCAACACCAAAGCACATAGAGTAACCACGTGTTGTTTAGGAAAAACAAGATAATTTCTCAAAATGAGGGATTTCTTTTCGTCCACATTAAGTATACAAAACATTCGTGGTTGTCATTACTCTGCAACTCTGTATTTCCTTAAAATGTGGGTTTCACACATATTCCTCCAAGAGAAAATTGTTCAGTGAATTCTCTTTGGAAAATACAAGCTTAGACACACAAGCAAAACCAAAGCACATAGATTTACACCGTGTTGTTTAGGAAAAACAAGATAATTTCTCACGATGCAGGAATTCTTCTCGTCCAGATTAAGTATTTCTAATACATTCGTGATTGTCTGTACTCTGCAACACTGTATTTCCTTAAAATATCGTATTTGCCCATATACTTTAGAGATAAAACTATACAGTGCTACAGTGCATTCTCTGCATAGATACACACTTAGATATACATGCAACACCAAAGCACATAGAGTTACCACGTGTTTTTTAGGAAAAACACGATATTTTTGCACACTGTGGGATTTCTTCTATTTGCAATGAAATATTTCTAATACATTTGTGTTTGTCTTTACTCTGCAACCTTGTATTTCCTTAAAATGTGTTATTTGCAGATATACTTTTGAGATAAAACTGTACAGTGCATTCTCTGTGGAAGATATATGCTTAGACATACACGCAACACCAAAGCACATAGAGTTACCACGTGTTGTTTAGGAAAAACAAGATAATTTCGCAAAATGAGTGATTTCTTCTCATCCAGATTAAATATTTCTAAAACATTCGTGGTTGTATTTACTCTGCAACCCCTTTTTTCCTGAAAATGTGTTATTAGCACATATTCTTCTGAGAGAAAACTGTACAGTGCATACTCTGTGGAAGATACATGCTTAGACATACACACGACCCCAAAGCACATAGAGTTACAACGTGTTGTTTAGGAAAAACAAGATAATTTTGAAAAATGAGGGATTTCTTCTCGGCCAGATTAAGTATTTCTAAAACATTCGTGGTTGTCTTTACTATGCAACACTGTATTTCCTTAAAATAGCTTATTCGCCCAGATACTTTCGAGATAAAACTGTACAGTGCATTCTCTGGTGAAGATACACGCTTAGGCATACACGTAACACCAAGGCAAATAAAGTTACCACATGATGTTTAGGAAAAACACAATAATTTCGCACACTGCGGGATTTCTTCTAGTCACAATTAAGTATTTCTAATACATTCGTGTTTGTCTTTAATCTGCAACACTATATTTCCTTAAAATGTGGTATTTGCACATATTCTTCTGACAGAAAATGTACAGTGCATTCTCTGTGGAAGATACATGCTTAGACATACAGGCAACACCAAAGCACAAAGAATTACAACGTCTTGTTTAGGAAAACCAAGATAATTTAGAAAATGAGGGATTTCTTCTTGTCCAGAATAAGTATTCGTAAAACATTCATGGTTGTCTTTACTCTGCAACACTGTATTTCTATAAATGTAGTATTCGCAAATATTCTTCAGACAGAAAATTGCACAGTACATTCTCTGTGGAAGATACAGGCTTAGAAATACATACAACACCAAAATCACATAGTGGTACAACGTGTTGTTTAGGAAAACCAAATAATTTCGCACAATGCAGGATTTCTTCTCTTCCAGATTAAGTACTTCTAATACAGTCGTGGTTGTCTTTACTCTGCTACACTGTATTTCTTTAAATAGTGCTATTCACACGTATAATTTCAAGAGAAAATTGTACAGTGCATTCTCTGTGGAAGACACACTCTTTGACATACATGCCACACCAAAGCACTTAGAGTTACAACGTGTTGTTTAGGAAAAACAAGATAATTTCTCAAAATGAGGGATTTCTTTTCGTCCACATTAAGTATATCTAAAACATTCGTGGTTGTCATTACTCTGCAACTCTGTATTTCCTTAAAATGTGGTTCTTGCATATAGTCCTCCGAGAGAAAATTGTACAGTGCATTCTCTGTGGAAAATACAAGCTTAGACACACAAGCAAAACCAAAGCAAATAGATTTACACCGTGTTGTTTAGGAAAAACAAGATAATTTCACACGATGAGGGAATTCTTCTCGTCCAGATTAAGTATTTCTAATACATTCATGGTTGTCTGTACTCTGCCACACTGTATTTCCTTAAAATAGCGTATTCGCCCATATACTTTCGAGATAAAACTATATAGTCCTACAGTGCATTCTCTGTGTTGATACACGCTTAGATAAACACGCAACACCAAAGCACATAGAGTTTCCACGTGTTGTTTAGGAAAAACACCATAATTTCGCACACTGCGGGATTTCTTCTAGTTGCAATGAAGTATTTCTAATCCATTCGTGTTTGTCTTAACTCTGCAACACTGTATTTCCTTAAACAGTGGTATTCGCGCATATAATTTCGAGACAAAACTGTACAGTGCATTCTCTTTCGAAGATACACGCTTAGAAATACATGCAACACCAAAGCACATAGAGTTACAACGTGTTCTTTAGGAAAAACAAGATAATTTCTCAAAATGAGGGATTTCTTCTCATCCACAATAAGTATTTCTAAAACATTCATCATTGTCATTATTCTGCAACTCAGTATTTCCTTAAAATGTGGTATTCATACATATTCTTCTGAGAGAAAATTGTACAGTGCATTCACTGTGGAAAATACAATCTTAGACACACAAGCAAAATCAAAGCACATAGAGTTAGAACGTGTTGTTTAGGAAAAACAAGATAATTTCGCACGATGAAGGAATTCTTCTCGTCCTGATTAAGTATTTCTAATTCATTGACGTTTGTCTTTACTCTGCAACACTGTATTTCCTTAAAATATCGTATTTGCCCATATACTTTTGAGATAAAATTATACAGAGCTACAGTGCATTCTCTGTGTCGATACAAGCTTAGATAAACATGCAACACCAAAGCACATAGTGATACCACGTGTTGTTTAGGAAAAACACGATAATTTCGCACACTGCGTGATTTCTTCTAGTTGCAATGAAGTATTTCTAATACATTCATGTTTGTCTTTACTCTGCAACCTTGTATTTCCTCCGAGAGAAAATTGTACAGTGCATTCTCTGTGGAAAATACAAGCTTAGACACACAAGCAAACCAAAGCACATAGAGTTACAACGTGTTGTTTAGGAAAAACAAGATAATTTCTCACGATGCAGGAATTCTTCTTGTCCAGATTAAGTATTTCTAATACATTCGTGGTTGTCTGTACTCTGCAACACTGTATTTCCTTAAAATATCGTATTCGCCCATATGCTTTCGAGATAAAACTGTACAGTGCTACAGTGCATTCTCTGTGTAGATACACGCTTAGATATACACACAACACCAAAGCACATAGAGTTTCCACGTGTTGTTTAGGAAAAACACGATAATTTCGCACACTGCGGGATTTCGCCTAGTTGCAATGAAGTATTTCTAATACATTCAACACCAAAGCACTTATAGTTACAACGTGTTCTTTAGGAACAACAAAATACTTATTCAAAATGAGGGATTTCTTCTCGTCCACATTAAATATTTCTAAAACATTCGTCGTTGTCATTATCCTGCAACTCTGTATTTCCTTAAAATGTGGTATTCACACATATTCTTCCAAGAGAAAACGGTATAGTGCATTCACTGTGGAAAATACAAGCTTAGACACACAAGCAAAATCAAAGCACATAGAGTTAGAACGTGTTGTTTAGGAAAAACAAGATAATTTCGCACTATGAACGAATTCTTCTCGTCCAGATTAAGTATTTCTAATTCATTGACGTTTGTCTTAACTCTGCAACACTGTATTTCCTTAAAATATCGTATTCGCCCATATACATTTGAGAAAAAACCGTACAGTGCTACAGTGCAATCTCTGTGTAGATACACACTTAGATATACACGCAACACCAAAGCACATAGAGTTTCCAAGTGTTGTTTAGGAAAAACACGATAATTTCGCACACTGCGGGATTTCTCCTAATTGCAATGAAGTATTTCTAATACATTCGTGTTTGTCTTTACTCTGCAACCTTTTATTTCCTTAATATGCGTTATTTGCAGATATACTTTCGAGATAAATCTGTACAGTGCATTCTCTGTGGAAGATACATGCTTAGACATACATGCAACACCAAAGTACATAGAGTCACCACGTGTTGTTTAGGAAAAACAAGATAATTTTGAAAAATTAGGGATTTCTTCTTGGCCAAATTAAGTATTTCTAAGACATTCGTGGTTGTTTTTACTCTGCAACCCTTTTTTCCTTAAAATGTGTTATTCGCACATAGTCTTCTGAGAGAAAACTGTACAGTGCATTCTCTGTGGAAGATACATGCTTAGACATACACGTAACACCAAGGCAAATAAAGTTACCACATGATGTTTAGTAAAAACACGATAATTTCGCACACTGCAGGATTTCTTCTAGTCACAATTAAGTATTTATAATACATTCGTGTTTGTCTTTAATCTGCAACACCGTATTTCCTTAAAATGTGGTATTTGCACATATTCTTCTGACAGAAAATGTACAGTGCATTCTCTGTGGAAGATACATGCTTAGACATACACGCAACACCAAAGCACATAGAATTACAACCTGATGTTTAGGAAAAACAATATATTTTCGAAAATGAGCGATTTCTTCTTGTCCAGATTAAGTATTCGTAACACATTCAGAGTTGTCTTTATTCTGCAACACTGTATTTCTATAAATGTAGTATTCGCACACATTCTTCAGACAGAAAATTGTACAGTGCATTCTCTGTGGAAGATACACGCTTAGAAATACACACAACACCAAAATCACATAGAGTTACAACATGTTGTTTAGGAAAACCAAGATAATTTCGCACAATGCAGGATTTCTTCTCGTGCAGATTAAGTACATCTAATACATTCGTGGTTGTCTTTACTCTGCTACACTGTATTTCCTTAAACAGTGCTATTTACACATATAATTTCAAGCGAAAACTGTACAGTGCATTCTCTGTGGAAGAAACACTCTTAGACATACATGCAACACCAAAGCACTTAGAATTACAATGTGTTGTTTAGGAAAAACAAGATAATTTCTCAAAATGAGGGATTTCTTTTCGTCCACATTAAGTATATCTAAAACATTCGTGGTTGTCATTACTCTGCAACTCTGAATTTCCTTAAAATGTGGTTTTCGCACATATTCCTCCGAGAGAAAATTGTACAGGGCATTCTCTGTGGAAGATACAAGCTTAGACACACAAGCAAAACCAAAGCAAATAGATTTACACCGTGTTGTTTAGGAAAAACAAGATAATTTCAAAAATGAGGGATTTCTTCTTGTCCAAATTAAGTATTTCTAAAACATTCATGGTTGTCTTTACTCTGCAGCACTGTATTTCTATAAATGTAGTATTCGCACATATTCTTCAAACTGAAAATTGTACAGTGCATTCTCTGTGGAAGATACACGCTTAGAAATACACACAACACCAAAATCACATAGAGCTACAACATGTTGTTTAGGAAAACCAAGATAATTTCGCACAATGCAGGATTTCTTCTCGTGCAGATTAAGTACATCTAATACATTCGTGGTTGTCTTTACTCTGCTACACTGTATTTCCTTAAACAGTGCTATTCACACATATAATTTCAAGAGAAAACTGTACAGTGCATTCTCTGTGGAAGAAACACTCTTAGACATACATGCAACACCAAAGCACTTAGAATTACAATGTGTTGTTTAGGAAAAACAAGATAATTTCTCAAAATGAGGGATTTCTTTTCGTCCACATTAAGTATATCTAAAACATTCGTGGTTGTCATTACTCTGCAACTCTGAATTTCCTTAAAATGTGGTTTTCGCACATATTCCTCCGAGAGAAAATTGTACAGGGCATTCTCTGTTGAAGATACACGCTTAGAAATACACGCATCACCAAAGCACATAGAGTTACAACGTGTTGTTTAGGAAAAACAAGATAATTTTCCACAATGTGGGATTTCTTCTCGTCCAGATTAAGTACTTCTAATACATTCATGGTCGTCTTTAATCTGCAATACTGTATTTCCTTAAACAGTGGTATTCGCACATATAATTTCGAGAGAAACCTGTACAGTGCATTCTCTGTGGAATATACATGCTTAGATATACATGCAACACCAAAGCACTTAGAGTTACAATGTGTTGTTTAGGAAAAACAAGATTATTTCTCAAAATGAGGGATTTCTTCTCGTCCACTTTAAGAATTTCTAAAACATTAATGGTTATTATTACTCTGCAACTCTGTATTTCCTTAAAATGTGGTTTTCGCACATATTCCTCCGAGAGAAAATTGTACAGTGGATTCTCTGTGGAAAATACAAGCTTATACACACAAACAAAACCAAAGCACATAGAGTTACAACGTGTTGTTTAGGAAAAACAAGATAATTTCACACGACATGGGAATTCTTCTCGTCCAGATTACGTATTTCTAATACATTCGTGGTTGTCTTTACTATGCAACACTGTATTTCCTTAAAATGTGGTATTCGCACATATTCTTCTGAGAGAAAATTGTACAGTGCATTCTCTGTAGTAGATACAAGCTTAGACACACAAGCAAACCAAAGCACATAGAGTTACAACGTGTTGTTTAGGAAAAACAAGATAATTTTGAATGATGCAGGAATTCTTCTCGTCCAGATTAAGTTTTTCTTATACATTCGTGGAGGTCTTCACTCTGCAACATTGTATTTCCTTAAAATATCGTATTCGCCCATATTCTGTCGAGATAAAACTGTACAGTGCTACAGAGCGTTCTCTGTGTAGATACATGCTTAGACATACACGCAACACCAAAGCACATAGAGTTACCACGTGTTGTTTAGGAAAAACAGGATAATTTTGCACACTGCTGGATTTCTTTTAGTCGCAATGAAGTATTTCTAATACATTCATGTTTGTCTTTACTCTGCAACCTTGTATTTCCTTAAAATGTGTTATTTGCATATATTCTTCTGAGAGAAAACTGTACAGTGCATTCTCTGTGGAAGATACATGCTTAGACATACACATAACACAAAAGTTCATAGATGTAGAAGGTGTTGTTTAGGAAAAACAAGATAATTTTGAAAAATGAGGGATTTCTTCTCGGCCAGATTAAGTATGTCTAAAACTTTCGTGGTTGTGTTTACTATGCAACACTGTATTTCCTTAAAATCGCTTATTCGCCCATATACTTTCGAGATAAAACTGTACAGTGCATTCTCTGGGGAAGATAAACGCTTAGACATACACACAACACCAAGGCAAATAAAGTTACCACATGATGTTTAGGAAAAACATGATAATTTTGCACACTGCTGGATTTCTTCTAGTCACAATGAAGTATTTCTAATACATTCGTGTTTGTCTTTAATCTGCAACACTGTATTTCCTTAAAATGTGGTATTTGCACATATTCTTCTGACAGAAAATATACAGTGCATACTCTGTGGAAGATACATGCTTAGACATACACGCAACACCAAAGCACATAGAGTTACAACGTGTTGTTTATGAAAAACATGATAGTTTTGAAAATTAGGGATTTCTTCTCGTCCAGATTAAGTATTTCTAAAACTTTCATGGTTGTCTTTACTCTGAAACACTATTTCTATAAATGTAGTATTCGCATATATTCTTCAGACAGAAAATTGTACAGTGCATTCCCTGTGGATGATACATGCTTAGAATTACACGCAACACCAAAGCACATAAAGTTACAAAGTGTTGTTTAGGAAAAACAAGATAATTTCGCATTATGTGGGATTTCTTCTCATCCAGATTAACAATTTCTAAAACATTCGCGGTTGTCATTATTCTGCAACTCTGTATTTCCTTAAAATGTGGTATTCACACATATTCCTCCAAGAGAAAATTGTACAGTGCATTCTCTGTGGAAGATACAAGCTTATACACACTACAAAACCAAAGCACATAGAGTTACAACGTGTTTTTTAGGAAAAACTAGATAATTTCACATGATGAAGGAGTGATTCTCATCCAGATTACGTATTTCTAATTCATTCACGGTTGTCTTTACTCTGCAGCACTGTATTTCCTTAAAATATCGTATTCACACATATACTTTCTAGATAAAACTGTACAGTGCTACAGTGCATTCTCTGTGTAGATACACGCTTAGATATACACACAACACCAAAGCACATATAGTTACCATGTATTGTTTAGGAAAAACAAGATAATTTGCACACTGTGGGATTTCTTCTAATTGCAATAAAGTATTTCTAATACATTCGTGTTTGTCTTTACTCTCCAACCTTGTATTTCCTTAAAATGTGTTATTTGCAGATATACTTTTGAGAAAAAACTGTACTGTGCATTCTCTGTGGAAGATACACGCTTAGATATACACACAACACTAAAGTACATAGAGTTACCATGGGTTGTTTAGGAAAAAGAAGATAATTTCGCAAAATGAGGGATTTCTTCTCGTCCACATTAAGTATTTCTAAATCATTCGTGGTTGTTTTTACTCTGCAACCCCTTTTTCTTAAAATGTGTTGTTATTCGCACATAGTCTTCTGAGAGAAAACTGTACAGTGCATACTCTGTAGAAGATACATGCTTAGACATACACGCAACACCAAAGCACATAGAGTTACAACGTGTTGTTTAGGAAAAAGAAGATAATTTTGAAAAATGAGAGATTTCTTTCTGTCCAGATTACGTAATTCTAAAACATACATGGTTGTCTTTAATCTGCAACACTGTATTTCTATAAATGTGATATTCGCACATATTCTTCAGACAGAAAATTGTACAGTGCATTCTCTGTGGAAGATACACGCTTAGATATACCTGCAACACCAAAGCACTTATACTTACAACGTGTTGTTTAGGAAAAACAAGATAATTTCTCAAAATGAGGGATTTCTTCTCGTCCACATTAAGTATTTCTAAAACATTCGTGGTTTTCATTACTCTGCAACTCTGTATATCCTTAAAATTTGGTTTTCGCATATATTCGTCCTAGAGAAAATTGTACAGTGCATTCTCTGTGGAAAATACAAGCTTAGACACACAAGCAAAACCAAAGCACATAAAACGTGTTAAAACGTGTTGTTTAGGGGAAAAAAAAAGATAATTTCACACGACATGGGAATTCTTCTCGTCCAGATTACATATTTCTAATACATTCATGATTGTCTTTTCTCTGCAACCCTGTATTTCCTTAAAATGTGGTATTCGCACATATTATTACAAGAGAAAACTGTACAGTGCATTCTCTGTGGAAAATACACGCTTAGACATACACGCAACACCAAAGCACATAGAGTTACAACGTGTTGTTTAGGAAAAACAAGATAACTTCGCAAAATGAGGGATTTTTTCTCGTCCAGATTACATATTTCTAAAACATTCGTCCTTGTCTTAACTCTGCAGCCCTGTATTCCCTTAAAATGTGGTATTCGCACATATTCCAGTGAGATAAAACTGTACCGTGCATTTTATGTGGAAGATACATGCTTAGACATACTAGCAACATAAAAACCCATACAGTTACAATGTGTTATTTAGGAAAAACAAGATAATTTGGGGCAATGCAGGAATTCTTCTCCTCGCGATTAAGGATTTCTAATACATTCGTGTTTGTCTTTACTCTGCAACACTGTATTTCCTTACAATGTGGTATTCGTTCATATTCCTCCAAGATAAAACTGTATAGTGCATTCTCTGTGGAAGATACATGCTTAGACACACACGCAACACCAAAGAACATATAGTAATAACGTGTGGTATAGAAAAAACAAGATAATTTCCCCAAATGAGGCATTTCTTCTCGTCCAGATTAAATGTTTCTAAAACATTCATGGTTGTCTTTACTCTGCAACCTTGTATTTCCTTAAAATGAGGTATTCGCACATATTCTTCTGAGAGAAAATTGTAGAATGCATTCTCTGTGGAAGATATACATTTAGACATACACGCAACACCAAAGCACAAAGATTTACAACATGTTGTTTAGGAATAACAAGATAATTTCGCACAATGTGGGATTTCTTCTGGTTGTGATTACGTATTTCTAATATATTTGTGGTTGTCTTTATTCTGCAACACTGTATTTCCTGAAAATATGGTATTCACAAATATTCTTAGGAGAGAAAACTGTACAGTGCATTCTCTGTTGAAGATCCACGCTTAGACATACACCCAACACCAAAGCACATAAAGTTACAACGAGTTGTTTAGGAAAAACAAGATAATGTCTCAAAGTGAGGGATTTCTTCTCATCCAGATTAAGTATTTCTAAAATATTCGTGGTTGTCTTTACTCTGCAACCATGTATTTCCGTAAAATGTGGTATTCACACCTATTCTTCTGAGAAGAAAGTGTACAGTGCATTCTCTGTGAAAGATAAAAGCTTAGACATACACACAACACCAAAAATACATAGAGTTACAAAGTGTTGTTTAGGAAAAACAAGATAATTTTTTAACATGAGGGATATCTTTTCATCCAGATTACGTATTTCTAATATATTCGTTGTTGTCTTTACTCTGCCACACTGTATTTCCTGAAAATATGGTATTCACACATATTCTTTTTTTTTGTTATTTTTTTATTCGATATAATTTATTTACATTTCAAATGATTTCCCCTTTTCTAGCCCCCCCTCCCCGAAAGTCCCGTAAGCCCCCTTCTCTTCCCCTGTCCTCCCTCCCACCCCTTCCCAGTTCCCCGTTCTGGTTTTGCCAAATACTGTTTCACTGAGTCTTTCCAGAACCAGAGACCACTCCTGCTTTCTTCTTGTATCTCATTTGATGTGTGGATTGTGTTTTGGGTATTCCAGTTTTCTAGGTTAATAACCACTTATTAGTGAGTGCATACCATGATTCACCTTTTGAGTCTGGGTTACCTCACTTAGTATGATGTTCTCTAGCTCCATCCATTTGCCTAAGAATTTCATGAATTCATTGTTTCTAATGGCTGAATAGTACTCCATTGTGTATATATACCACATTTTTTGCATCCACTCTTCTGTTGAGGGATACCTGGGTTCTTTCCAGCATCTGGCAATTATACATAGGGCTGCTATGAACATAGTAGAGCATGTATCCTTATTACATGGTGGGGAATCCTCTGGGTATATGTCCAGGAGTGGTATAGCAGGATCTTCTGGAAGTGAGGTGCCCAGTTTTCGGAGGAACCGCCAGACTGCTTTCCAGAGTTGTTGTACCAATTTGCAACCCCACCAGCAGTGGAGGAGTGTTCCTCTTTCTCCGCACCCTCTCCAACACCTTCTGTTTCCTGAATTTTTAATCTTAGCCATTCTGACTGGTGTAAGATGAAATCTTAGGGTTGTTTTGATTTGCATTTCCCTAATGACTAATGAAGTTGAGCATTTTTTAAGATGCGTCTCCGCCATCCGAAGTTCTTCAGGTGAGAATTCTTTGTTTAACACTGTACCCCATTTTTTAATAGGGTTGTTCGGTTTTCTGGAGTCTAACTTCTTGAGTTCTTTATATATATTGAATATTAGCCCTCTATCTGATGTAGCATTGGTGAAGATCTTTTCCCAATTTGTTGGTTGCCGATCTGTCCTCTTGATGGTGTCCTTTGCCTTACAGAAACTCTGTAACCTTATGAGGTCCCATTTGTCAATTCTTGCTCTTAGAGCATACGCTATTGGTGTTCTGTTCAGAAACTTTCTCCCTGTACCGATGTCCTCAAGGGTCTTCCCCAGTTTCTTTTCTATTAGCTTCAGAGTGTCTGGCTTTATGTGGAGGTCCTTGATCCATTTGGAATATTCTTAGGAGAGAAAAGTGTACAGTGCATTCTCTGTTGAAGATACACGCTTAGACATACACCCAACACCAAAGCACATAAAGTCACAACGAGTTGTTTAGGAAAAACAAGATAATTATGCAAATTGAAGGATTTCTTCTAGTCCAGATTAAGTATTTCTAAATCATTCATGGTTGTCTTTACTCTGCAACACTGTATTTCCTAAAAATATGGTATTTGCACAAATACCCCCCAGAGAAAACTGTACAGTGCATTCTCTGTGGAAGATATACCCTTAGACATACACACAACACCAAAGCACATAGATTTACAAACTGAAGTTTCGAAAAAACAAGATAATTTCGCACAATACGTGATTTGTCCTCTTCCAGATTAAGTATTTCTAATACATTCGTGTTTGTCTTTACTCAGCAACCCTGTATTTCCATAAACTGTGGTATTCACACATATTCTTCAGAGAGAAAACTGTACAGTGCATTCTCTGTGGAAGATACATACTTAGACATACACGCAAGACAAAAGCCCATAGAGTTACTACTTGTTGTTTAGGAAAAACAAGATAACTTCACAAAATGAGGGATTCTTCTCGTCCAGATTAAGACTGTCTAAAATATTCCTGATGTCTTTACTCTGCAACACTGTATTTCCTTAAAATGTGGTCTTCGCACAAATTCTTCAGAGAGAAAATTGTACAGTGCATTCTCTGTGGAAGATACATGCTTAGACATACATGCACCACCAATGCACATAGAGTTATAACGTGTTGTTTAGGAAAAACAAGATAATTTCGCAAAGTGAGGGATTTCTTCTCGCCCAGATTAAGTATTTCTTAAACATTTGTGGTTGTCTTTACTCTGCAACCCTGTTTTTTTCTAAAAATTTGGTATTCGCACATAGTCTTTCGAGAGAAAACTGTACAGTGAATTCTCTGTGGAAGTTATATGCTTAGACATACACGCAACCCCAAAGCACATAGAGTTACAACGTGTTTTTTAGGAAAAACAAGATAATTTTGTAAAATAAGGGATTTCTTCTCATCCAGATTAAGTATTTCTAAAACATTCATGTTTGTCTTTTCTCGGCAAACATGTATTTCCTTAATAGGTGGTATGCCCACCTATTCTTCCTAGAAAAATTGTACAGTGCATTCTCTGTGGAAGATACACGCTTAGCCATACACGCAAGACCAAAGCACATAGAGATACAACGTGTTGTTTAGGAGAACCAAGATAATTTCACACAATGCTCAATTCCTTTTCGTCCACATTAAGTATTTCTAATAAATTTGTGGTTGTCTTTACTCTGCAACACTGTATTTCCTTAAAAAATGGTATTCACACATATACTCCCGAGAGAAAACTGTACAGTTCATTATCTTTGGAATATATACGCTTAGCCATAAACGCTACACCAAAGCACATAGTGTTACAATGTGCTGTTAAGGAAAAACTGGATAAAATCGCTCAATGAGTGATTTCTTGTGATCGCGATTAAGTATTTCTAAACCATTTGTGGTTGTCTTTACTCTGCAACCCTGTAGTTCCTTAAAATGTGGTATTCGCACATATTCTTCAGAGAGAAAATTGTATAGTGCATTCTCTGTGGAAGATACATGCTTAGACATACACGCAACACCAAAGCACATAGAGTTACAACGTGTTGTTTCAGAAAAACAAGATAATTTCGCACAAGGAGGAATTTCTTCTTGTTCAGATTAAGTATTTCTAAAACAATCATAGTTGTCTTTACTCTGCAACCCTGTACTTCCTTAAATGTGGTATTCGCACATATTCTTCAAGGAGAAAATTGTACAGTGCATTCTCTGTGCAAGATACACGTTTAGACATACAGGCAAAACCAAATCACATAGAGTAACACCGTGTTGTTGAGGAAAAACAAGATAATTTCGCGCAATGCGGGATTTCTTCTCGTCCAGATTAAGTATTTCTAATACATTCGTGGCTGTCTTTACTCTGCAACCCTGTATTTCCATAAAATGTGGTGTTAGCACATATTCTTCAGAGTGAAAACTGTACAGTGCATTCTCTGTGGAAGATACACGCTTAGACATACACGCAAGACCAAAGCCCATAGAGTTACTACTTGTTGTTTAGGAAAAACAAGATAACATCGCAAAATGAGGGATTTCTTCTCGCCCAGATTAAGGTTGTCTAAAATATTCCTGATGTCTTTACTCTGCAACACTGTATTTCCTTAAAATGTGGTCTTCGCACATATTCTTCAGAGAGAAAATTGTACAGTGCATTTTCTGTGGAAGATACATGCTTAGACATACATTCACCACCAAAGCACATAGAGTTATAATGTGTTGTTTAGGAAAAACAAGATAATTTCGCAAAGTGAGGGATTTCTTCTCGTCCAGATTAAATATTTCTAATACATTTGTGGTTGTCTTTAATCTGCAATACTGTATTTCCTTTAAATGTTTTATTCTCTCATATACTTTTGAGAGAAAACTGTACAGTGCAGTGCATTCTCTGTGGAAGATAGACTGTTAGAAATACACGCAACACCAAAGCACATATACTTTCGTGATGTTTAGGAAAAACAAGAAAATTTCGCACCATGCGGGCTTTCCTTTCGTCAGTTAGGTATTTCTAATACATTTGTGGTTGTCTTTACTCTGCAACACTGTATTTCTCTAAAAGGTGGTGTTCACACATATTCTTCAGAGAGAAAATTGTATAGTGCAGTCTCTGTGGAAGATACAGGCTTAGATATATACGCATCACTAAAACACATAGAGTTACAACGTGTTGTTTAAGAAAAACAAGATAATTATGCAATTTGAAGGATTTCTTCTAGTACAGATTAAGTATTTCTAAATCGTTCATGGTTGTCTTTACTCTGCAACACTGTATTTCCTTAAAATATGGTATTTGCACAAATACCCCCCAGAGAAAACTGTACAGTGCATTCTACGTGGAAGATATACCCCTAGACATACACGCAACACCAAGGACACAGATTTACAAATTGAAGTTTGGAAAAAAAACAAGATAATTTCGCACAATACGGGATTTCTCCTCATCCAGATTAAGTATTTCTAATACATTCTTGTTTGTCTTTACTCTGCAAACCTGTATTTCCATAAAATATGGTATTCGCACATATTCTTCAGAGAGAAAATTGTACAATGCCTTCTCTGGGGAAGATACATGCTTAGACATACATGCACTACCAAATCACATAGAGTTATAACGTGTTGTTTAGGAAAAACAAGATAATTTCACACAATGCTCAATTTCTTTTCGTCCACATTAAGTATTTCTAATAATTTCGTGGTTGTCTTTATGCTGCAACACTGTATTTCCTTAAAAATTTTTATTCACACATATACTCCCAAGAGAAAACTGTACAGTGCATTATCTTTGGAATATATATGCTTAGCCATAAACGCTACACAAAAGCACATAGTGTTACAACGTGCTGTTTAGGAAAAACAGGATAAAATCGCTCCATGAGTGATTTCTTGGGATCGCGACTAAGTATTTCTAAAACATTTGTGGTTATCTTTACTCTGCAACCCTGTAGTTCCTTAAAATGTGGTATTCACACATATTCTTCAGAGATAAAATTGTACAGTTCATTCTCTGTGGAAGGTGCATGCTTAGACATACACGCAACACCAAAGCACATAGAGTTACAATGTGTTGTTTAGGAAAAATAAGATAATTTCTCACAATGCAGGATTTCTTCTCTTCCAGATTAAGTAATTATAATACATTCGTGGTTGTCTTTAATCTGCAACACTGTATTTCCTGAATATGTGGTATTTGCACATATACATTCGAGAGAAAACTGTACAATTCCTTCTCATTGGAAGACACAACTTTAGACATACACGCAACACCAAAGCACATAGAGTTACAACGTGTTGTTTAGGAAAAATAAGATAATTTCGCACAATGAGGGATTTCTTCTTGTTCAGATTAAGTATTTCTATAACATTCATGGTTGTCTTTACTCTGCCACCCTGTACTTCCTTCAAATGTGGTATTCGTACGTATACTTTCGAGAGAAAAACAGTACAGTGAATTCTCTGTGGAAGATATAAGCTTAGACATACATGCAACACCAAAGCACTTACAGTTACAACATGTTGTTTTGGAAAAACAAGATAATTTCGCACAATGAGGGATTTCTTCTCGTCAAGATTAAGTATTTCTAATTCATCCGTGTTTGTCTTTATTCTGCAACCCTGTATTTCCTTAAAATGTGGTATTCACACATATTCTTCTGAGAGAAAACTATACAGTGCATCCTCTGTGGAAGATACACGCTTAGACATACACGCAACACCAAAGCACATTTAGTTACGTGTTGTTTAGGAAAAACAAGAGAATTTCGCAAATGCACGATTTCTTTTCGTCCAGTTAGGTATTTCTAATACATTCGTGGTTGTCTTTACTCTGAAACACTGTATTTCCTTAAAATGGGGTATTCGCACATATTCTTCCCAGAGAAAATTGTATGGTGATTTCTCTGTGGAAGATACACACTTAGACAACCACGCAACAACAAAGCACATACAGTTACAACGTGTTGTTTAGCAAAAACCAGATACACATTTAGACATACATGTAACAGCAAAGCACATAGAGTTCCAATGTTTTGTTTAGGAAAAACAAGATAATTTCACACAATGCGGGATTACTTCTTGTCCAGATTAAGTATTTCTAATAAATTCCTGGTTGTCTTTACTCTGCAACACTGTATTTCCTTAAATTGTGGTATTCGCACATATACTTTCAAGAGAAAACTCTGCAGTGTATTCTCTGGGGAAGATACATGCTTAGACATACACACAACATGAAAACACATAGAGATACAATGTGTGGTTTAAGAAAAATAAGGTAATTTCGCAAAATGAGGGATTTCTTCTCGTCCAGATTAAGTATTTCTAAAATATTCGTGGTTGTCTTTACTCTGCTACCCTGTATTTCTTTAAAATGTGGTATTCGCACATATTCTTCAGAGAGAAAATTGCACAGTGCATTCCTGTAGAAGATACATGCTTAGACATACAGGCAGCACCAAAGCACATAGATCTACAACGAGTTGTTTAGGAAAAACAAGATAATTTTGCACAAAGCGGGATTTCATCTCCTCCAGATTAAGTATTTCTAATACATTCGTGGTTGTCTTTAATCTGCAACACTGTATTTCCTTAAAATGTGGTATTTGCACATATACATTTGAGAGAAAACTGTACAGTGCCTTCCTTGTGGAACAAACAAGCTTAGACATACACGCAACACCAAAGCACATAGAGTTACAACGTGTTGTTTAGGAAAAACAAGATAATTTCGCACAATGCGGGATTTCTTCTCGTCCAGATTAAGTATTTCTAATACATACGTGGTTGCTTTAATCTGCAACACTGTATTTCCTTAAAAGATTGTATGTGCACATATTCTTCTGAGAGAAAATTGTACAGTGCATTCTCTGTGGAAGATACATGCGTAGACATGCACGCAACACCAAAGCACATAGAGTTAGAAAGTGTGGTTTAGGAAAAAGAAGATAATTTTGCACAATGAAGGATTTCTTCTTGTTCAGATTAAGTATTTCTAAAACATTTATGGTTGTCTTTACTCTGCCACCCTGTACTTCCTTCAAATGTGGTATTGGTACTTATACTTTCGAGAGAAAACAATACAGTGCATTCTCTGTGGAAGATATAAGCTTAGACATACATGCAACACCAAAGCACTTACAGTTTCACCATGCTGTTTTGGAAAATCAAGATAATTTCCCACAATGAAGGATTTCTTCTTGTCAAGATTAAGTATTTCTAATACATCCGTGTTTGTCTTTATTCTGCAACCCTGTATTTCCTTAAAATGTGGTATTCACACATATTCTTCTGAGAGAAAACTATACAGTGCGTTCTCTGTGGAAGATACACGCTTAGACATACACGCAACACCAAAGAACATATAGTTACTTGTTGTTTAGGAAAAACAAGAGAATTTCACACAATTCAGGATTTCTTTTCATCCAGTTAGGTATTTCTAATACATTCGTGGTTGTCTTTACTCTGAAACACTGTATTTCCTTAAAATGGGGTATTCACACATATTCTTCCGAGAGAAAATTGTAGGGTGATTTCTCTTTGGAAGATACACACTTAGACAAACATGCAACAACAAAGCACATAGTTACAACGTGTTGTTTAGCAAAAACCAGATACACATTTAGACATACATGTAACAGCAAAGCACATAGAGTTCCAATGTGTTGTTTAGGAAAAACAAGATAATTGCGCACAATGCGGGATTACTTCTTGTCCAGATTAAGGATTTCTAATACATTCGTGGTTGTCTTTACTCTGCAACACTGTATTTCCTTAAAATGTGGTATTCACACATATACTTTCAAGAGAAAACTCTCCAGTGTATTCTCTGGGGAAGATACATGCTTAGACATACACGCATCATGAAAACACATAGAGTTACAATGTGTGCTTTAAGAAAAACAAGGTAATTTCCCAAAATAAGGGATTTCTTCTTGTCCAGATTAAGTATTTCTAAAATATTCGTGGTTGTCTTTACTCTGCTACCCTGTATTACTTTAAAATGTGGTATTCGCACATATTCTTCAGAGAGAAAATTGCACAGTGAATTCCTGTGGAGATGCAAGCTTAGACATATAGGCAGCACCAAAGCACATAGGTTTACAACGAGTTGTTTAGGAAAAACAAGATAATTTCGCACAATGCAGGATTTCTTCTCTTCCAAATTAAGTAATTCTAATACATTCGTGGTTGTCTTTAATCTGCAACACTGTAGTTCCTTAAAATGTGGTAATTGCACATATACATTCGAGAGAAAACTGTACAGTTCCTTCTCTTTGGAAGACACAAGCTTAGACATACACGCAACACCAAAGCACATAGAGTTACCATGTGATGTTTAGGAAAAACAAGATAATTTCGCACAATGCGGGATTTCTTCTCGTCCAGATTAAGTATTTCTAATACATTCGTGGTTGTCTTTAATCTGCAACACTGTATTTCCTTTAAATGTTGTATTCTCACATATACTTTTGAGAGAAAACTGTACAGTGCAGTGCATTCTCTGTGGAAGATAGACTGTTAGAAATACACGCAACACCAAAGCACATATAGTTACGTGTTGTTTAGGAAAAACAAGAAAATTTCGCACCATGCGGGCTTTCTTTTCATCAAGTTAGGTATTTCTAATACATTTATGGTTGTCTTTACTCTGCAACACTGTATTTCCTTAAAAGGTGGTATTCACACATATTCTTCAGAGAGAAAATTGTACAGTGCACTCTCTGTGGAGGATACACACTTAGACATACACGCACCACTGAAACACATAGAGTTACAACGTGTTGATTAGGAAAAAAAGATAATTTTGCAAAATGAGGGATTTCTTCTCGTACAGATTAAGCATTTCTAAAACATTCATGGTTGTCTTTACTCTGAACCCTGTATTTCCTTAAAACGTGGTATGTGCACATATTCTTCTGAGAGAAAATTGTACAGTGCATTCTCTGGGAAATATGCACGCTTAGACATACACGCACCACCAAAAAACATTGAGTTACAACATGTTGTTTAGGAAAAACAAGATAATTTCGCAAAATGAGGGATTTCTTATCATCCAGATTAGTATTTCTAAAACATTCGTGGTTGTCTTTACTCTGCAATCTTTATTTCCTTAAAATGTGGTATTCGCACATAGTCTCCCGAGACAAAACTGTACCATGCATATTCTGTGGAAGATACATGCTTAGACATACACGCAACACTAAAACACATAGAGTTACAATGTGTTGTTTAGGAAAAACAAGATAATTACACAGATTGAAGGATTTCTTCTAGTCCAGATTAAGTATTTCTAAATCATTCATGGTTGTCTTTACTCTGCAACACTGTATTTCCTTAAAATATGGTATTCGCACAAATATCCCCCAGAGAAAACTGTACAGTGCATTCTGTGTGGAAGATATACCCTTAGACATACATGCAACACCAAAGGACATAGATTTGTAAACTGAAGTTTAGAAAAAACAAGATAATTTTGCACAATACGGGATTTCTCCTCGTCCAGATTAAGTGTTTCTAATACATTCGTGTTTGTCTTTACTCTGCAACCCTGTATTTCCGTAAAATGTGTTATTCACACATACTCTTCAGAGAGTAAACTGTACACTGCATTCTCTGTGGAAAATTTATGCTTAGACATACACGCAAGACCAAAGCCCATAGAGTTACAACGTGTTGTTTAGGATTAACAAGATAACTTCGCAAAATGAGGGATTTTTCTTGTCCAGATTAAGAATGTCTAAAATATTCATGATGTCTTTACTCTGTAACACTGTATTTCCTTAAAATGTGGTTCTCGCACATATTCTTCAGAGAAAAAATTGTACAGTGCATTCTCAGTGGAAGATACATGCTTAGACATACATGCACTACCAAAGCACATAGAGTTATAACGTGTTGTTTACGAAAAACAAGATAATTTCACACAATGCTCAATTTCTTTTTGTCCACATTAAGTATTTCTAATAAATTCGTGGTAGTCTTTACTCTGCAACACTGTATTTCCTTAAAAAAAAATGGTATTCACACATATACTCCCGAGAGAAACTGTACAGTGCATTGTCTTTGGAATATATACTCTTAGCCATTAACGCTACACCAAAGCACATAGTGTTACAATGTGCTGTTTAGGAAAAACAGGATAAAATCGCTCAATGAGTGATTTCTTGTGATCGCGATTAAGTATTTCTAAAACATTTGTGGTTGTCTTTACTCTGCAACACTGTATTTCCTTAAAATGTGGTATTTGCACATATTCTACAGAGAGAAAATTGTACAGTACATTCTCTGTGAAATATACATGCTTAGACATACACACAACACGAAGGCACATAGAGTTACAATGTGTTGTTTAGGTAAAACAAGATAATTTCACACTAGGAGGGATTTCTTCTTGTTCAGATTAAGTATTTCTAAAACATTCATAGTTGTCTTTACTCTGCATCCCTGTACTTCCTTAAATGTGGTATTCGCACATATTCTTCAGAGAGAAAACAGTACAGTGCATTCTCTGTGGAAGATATAAGCTTAAACATACACGCAACGCCAAAGCATTTACAGTTACACCATGTTGTTTTGGAAAAACAAGATAATTTCGCACAATGAGGGATTTATTCTTGTCAAGATTAAGTATTTCTAATACATCTGTGTTTGTCTTTATTCTGCAACACTGTATTTCCTTAAAATGTGGTATTCACACATATTCTTCTGAGAGAAATCTATACAGTGCATTCTTTGTGGAAGATACACGCTTAGACATACACGCACCACCAAAGCACATATAGTTTACGTGTTGTTTAGGAAAAACAAGAATTTTGCACAATGCAGGATTTCTTTTCGTCCAGTTAGGTACTTCTAATACATTCTTGGTTGTCTTTACTCTGAAACACTGTATTTCCTTAAAATGGGGTATTCACACATATTCTTCTGAGTGAAAATTGTACGGTGATTTCTCTTTGGAAGATACGCACTTAGACAAACACGCAACAACAAAGCACATAGAGTTACAACGTGTTGTTTAGCAAAAGCCAGATACACATTTAGACATACATGTAACAGCAAAGCACATAGAGTTCCAATGTTTTGCTTAGGAAAAACAAGATAATTTAGCACAATGCGTGATTACTTCTTGTCCAGATTAAGGATTTCTAATACATTCGTGGTTGTCTTTACTCTGCAACACTGTATTTCCTTAAAATGTGGTATTCACACATATACTTTCAAGAGAAAACTCTCTAGTGTATTCTCTGGGGAAGTTACATGCTTAGACATACACGCAACACGAAAACACATAGAGTTACAATGTGTGCTTTAAGAAAAACAAGGTAATTTAGCAAAATGAGAGATTTTTTCTTGTCTAGATTACGTATTTCAAAAATATTCGTGGTTGTCTTTGCTCTGCTACCCTGTATTTCTTTAAAATGTGGTATTCACACATATTCTTCAGAGAGAAAATTGCACAGTGAATTCCTGTGGAAGATACAAGCTTAGACATACAGGCAGCACCAAAGCACATAGATTTACAATGAGTTGTTTAGGAAAAACAAGATAATTTCGCACAATGCAGGATTTCTTCTCGTCCAGATTAAGTATTTCTATTACATTCTTGGTTGTCTTTAATCTTCAACACTGTATTTCCTTAAAATGTGGTATTTGCACATATACATTTGAAAGAAAACTGTACAGTTCCTTCTCTTTGGAAGAAACAAGCTTAGACATACACACAACCCCAAAGCATATAAAGTTACAACGTGTTATTTAGGAAAAACAAGATAATTTTGCACAATGCGGGATTTCTACTCGTCCAGATTAAGTATTTCTAATACGTTCATGGTTGTCTTTAATCTGCAACACTGTATTTCTTTTAAATGTTGTATTCTCACATACACTTTTGAGAGAAAACTGTACAGTGCAGTACATTTCTGTGGAAGATAGACTGTTAGACATACACACAACACCAAAGCACATATAGTTACGTGTTGTTTAGGAGAAACAAGATAATTTCGCACCATGTGGGATTTCTTTTCTTCCAGTTAGGCATTTCTTTTTTTTTTTATTCGATATAATTTATTTACATTTCAAATGATTTCCCCTTTTCTAGCTCCCCACTCCCCGAAAGTCCCTTAAGTCCCCTTCTCTTTCCCTGTCCTCCCACCCACCCCTTCCCACTTCCCTGTTCTGGTTTTGCCGAATACTGTTTCACTGAGTCTCTCCAGAACCAGGGGCCAGTCCTCCTTTCTCCTTGTACCTCATTTGATGTGTGGATTATGTTTTGGGTATTCCAGTTTTCTAGGTTAATAACCACTTATTAGTGAGTGCATACCATGATTCACCTTTTGAGTCTGGGTTACCTCACTTAGTATGATGTTCTCTAGCTCCATCCATTTGCCTAAGAATTTCATGAATTCATTGTTTCTAATGGCTGAATAGTACTCCATTGTGTAGATATACCACATTTTTTGTATCCACTCTTCTGTTGAGGGATACCTGGGTTCTTTCCAGCATCTGGCAATTATACATAGGGCTGCTATGAACATAGTAGAGCATGTATCCTTATTACATGGTGGGGAATCCTCTGGGTATATGCCCAGGAGTGGTATAGCAGGATCTTCTGGAAGTGAGGTGCATTTCTAATAAAATCGTGGTTGTCTTTACTCTGCAACACTGTGTTTCCTTAAAAGGTGGTATGCACACATATTCTTCTGAGAGAAAATTGTACAGTGCATTCTCTGGGAAAGATACACGCTTAGTCATACACGCACCACCAAAGAACATTGAGTTACAACAGGTTTTTTTAGGAAAAACAAGATAATTTCGCAAAATGAGGGATTTCTTCTCATCCAGATTAGTATTTCTAAAACATTTATGGTTGTCTTTACTCTGCAATTCTTTATTTCCTTAAAATGTGGTATTCGCACATAGTCTCCCGAGAGAAAACTGTACAGTGCATATTCTGTGGAAGATACAGGGTTAGACATACACGCAACACTAAAACACATAGAGTTACAATGTGTTGTTTAGGAGAAACAAGATAATTACGCAAATTGAAGGATTTCTTCTAGTCCAGATTAAGTATTTCTAAAACATTCATGGTTGTCTTTACTCTGCAGCACTGTATTTCCTTAAAATATGGTATTCGCACAAATCCTCCCCCCCCAGAGAAAACTGTACAGTGCATTCTCTGTGAAGATATACCTTTAGACATACAGGCAACACCAAAGGACATAGATTTACAAACTGAAGTTTAGAAAAAACAAGATAGTTTCGCACAATATGGGATTTCTCCTCGTCCAGATTAAGTATTTCTAATACATTTGTGTTTGTCTTAACTCTGCAACCCTGTATTTCCGTAAAATGTGGTATTCGCACATATTCTTCAGAGAGAAAACTGTTCAGTGCATTCTCTGTGGAAGTTACATGCAAGACCAAAGCCCATAGAGTTACAATGTTTTGTTTAGGAAAAACAAGATAACTTCGCAAAATGAGGGATTTTTTCTCGTCCAGATTAAGAATGTCTAAAATATTCATAATGTCTTTAATCTGTAACACTGTATTTCCGTAAAATGTGGTCTTCACACATATTATTCAGAGAGAAAATTGTACAGTCCATTCTCTGTGGAATATGCTTAGACATACATGCACTACCAAAGCACATAGAGTTATAACGTGTTGTTTAGGAAAAACAAGATAATTTCACACAATGCTCAATTTCTTTCCGTCCACATTAAGTATTTCTAATAAATTTGTGGTTGTCTTTACTCTGCAACACTGTATTTCATTAAAAAATGGTATTCACACATATACTCCCGGGAGAAAAATGTACAGTGCATTATCTTTGGAATATATACGCTTAGCCATTAATGCTACACCAAAGCACATAGTGTTACAACGTGCTGTTTAGGAAAAACAGGATAAAATCGCTCAATGAGTGATTTCTTTTGATCACGATTAAGTATTTCTAAAACATTTGTGGTTTTCTTTACTCTGCAACCCGGCAGTTCCTTAAAATGTGGTATTCGCACATATTCTTCAGAGAGAAAATTGTGCAGTGCATTCTCTGTGGAAGATACACGCTTAGACATACACACAACACCAAAGCACATCGAGTTACAACGTGTTGTTTAGGAATAACAAGATAATATCACACAAGGAGGGATTTCGTCTTGTTCAGATTAAGTATTTCTAAAACATTCATAGTTGTCTTTACTCTGCATTTCTGTACTTCCTTAAATGTTGTATTCGCACATACTCTTCAGAGAGAAAATTGTACAGTGCATTCTCTGTGCAAGATACACGTTTAGACACACAGGCAACACCAAATCACATAGAGTAATACCGTGTTGTTTAGGAAAAACAAGATAATTTTGCACAATTCGGGATTTCTTCTCGTCCAGATTAAGTATTTTTAATATATTCATGGTTGTCTTTACTCTGCAACACTGTATTTCCTTAAAATATCGTATTCGCTCATATACTATCAAGATAAATCTGTACAGTGCATTCTCTGTGGAGAATACACGCATAGAAATACACGCAACACCAAAGCACATAGAGTTACAACGTGTTGCTTAGTAAAAACCAGATACACATTTAGACATACATGTAACAGCAAAGCACATAGAGTTCCAATGTGTTGTTTAGGAAAAACAAGATAATTTCACACAATGCAGGATTACTTCTTGTCCAGATTAAGGATTTCTAATACATTCGTGGTTGTCTTTACTCTGCAACACTGTATTTCCTTAAAATGTGGTATTCACACATATACTTTCAAGAGAAAACTCTCCAGTGTATTCTCTTGGGAAGATACATGCTTAGACATACACGCAACACGAAAACACATAGAGTTACAATGTGTGCTTTAAGAAAAACAAGGTAATTTCGCAAAATAAGGGATTTCTTCTTGTCCAGATTAAGTACTTCTAAAATATTCGTGGTTGTCTTTACTCTGCTACCCTGTATTACTTTAAAATGTGGTATTCGCACATATTCTTCTGAGAGAAAATTGCACAGTGAATTCCTGTGGAAGATGCAAGCTTAGACATATAGGCAGCACCAAAGCACATAGATTTACAACAAGTTGTTTAGGAAAAACAAGATAATTTCGCACAATGCAGGATTTCTTCTCTTCCAGATTAAGTATTTCTAATACATTCGTGGTTGTCTTTAATCTACAACACTGTATTTCCTTAAAATGTGGTATTTGCACATATACATTCGAGAGAAAACTGTAAAGTTCCTTCTCTTTGGAAGACACAAGCTTAGACATACACGCAACACCAAAGCACATAGAGTTACAACGTGTTGTTTAGGAAAAACAAGATAATTTTGCACAATGCGGGATTTCTTCTAGTCCAGATTTAGTATTTCTAATACATTTGTGGTTGACTTTAATCTGCAATACTGTATTTCCTTTAAATGTTTTATTCTCTCATATACTTTTGAGAGAATACTGTACAGTGCAGTGCATTCTCTGTGGAAGATAGACTGTTAGAAATACACGCAACACCAAAGCACATATAGTTACGTGTTGTTTAGGAAAAACAAGAAAATTTCGCACCATGCGGGCTTTCTTTTCGTCCAGTTAGGTATTTCTAATGCATTCGTGGTTGTCTTTACTCTGCAACACTGTATTTCCTTAAAAGGTGGTACTCACACCTATTCTTCAGAGAGAAAATTGTACAGTTCACTCTCTGTGGAGGATACACGCTTAGACATACACGCACCACCGAAGCACATAGAGTTACAACGTGTTGTTTAGGAAAAACGAGATAATTTCGCAAAATGAGGGATTTCTTCTCGTCCACATTAAGTATTTCTAAAACATTCATGGTTGTCTTTATTCTACAACCTTGTATTTCCTTAAAAGTTGGTATGCACACATATTCTTCTGAGAGAAAATTGTACAGTGCATTCTCTGGGAAAGATACACGCTTAGTCATACACACACCACCAAAGAACATTGAGTTACAACATGTTGTTTACGAAAAACAAGATAATTTCGCAAAATGAGGGATTTCTTATCATCCAGATTAGTATTTCTAAAACATTCGTGGTTGTCTTTACTCTGCAATTCTTTATTTCCTTAAAATGTGGTATTCACACATAGTCTCCCGAGAGATAACTGTACAGTGCATATTCTGTGGAAGATACAGTCTTAGACATACACACAACACTAAAACACATAGAGTTACAATGTGTTGTTTAGGAAAAACAAGATAATTACGCAAATTGAAGGATTTCTTCTAGTCCAGATTAAGTATTTCTAAATCATTTATGGTTGTCTTTACTCTGTAACACTGTATTTCCTTAATATGTGGTGTTCACATAAATACCCCCCAGAGAAAACTGTACAGTGCATTCTCTGTGGAAGATATACCCTTAGACATACACGCAACACCAACGGACATAGATTTACAAATTGAAGTTTAGAAAAAACAAGATAATTTCGCACAATACGGGATTTCTCGTCATCCAGATTAAGTATTTCTAATACATTCGTGTTTGTCTTTACTCTGCAACCCTGTTTTTCCGTAAAATATGGTATTCGCACATATTCTTCAGAGAGAAAATTGTACAGTGCATTCTCTGTGGAAGATACACGCTTAGACATACACGTAAGACCAAAGGCCATAGAGTTACAACGTATTGTTTAGGAAAAACAAGATAACTTCGCAAAATGAGGGATTTTTTCTCGTCCAGATTAAGAATGTCTAAAATATTCATGATGTCTTTACTCTGTAACACTGTATTTCCTTAAAATGTGGTCTTCGCACATATTCTTCAGAGAGAAAATTGTACAGTGCATTCTCTGTGGAAGATAAATGCTTAGACATACTTGCACTACCAAAGCACATAGAGTTATAACGTGTTGTTTATGAATAACAAGATAATTTCACACAATGCTCAATTTCTTTTCATCCACATTAAGTATTTCTAATAAATTCGTGGTTGTCTTTACGCTGCAACACTGTATTTCCTTAAAAAATGGTATTCACACATATATTCCCGAGAGAAAACTGTACAGTGCATTATCTTTGGAATATACGCTTAGCCAAACGCTACACTAAAGCACATAGTGTTACAACGTGCTGTTTAGGAAAAACAGCATAAAATCGCTCAATGAGTGATTTCTTGTGATCGCGATTAAGTATTTCTAAAACATTTGTGGTTGTCTTTACTCTGCAACACTGTATTTCCTTAAAATGTGGTATTAGCACATATTCTTCAGAGAGAAAATTGTACAGTGCATTTTCTGTGGAAGATACATGCTTAGACATACACACAACACCAAAGCACATAGAGTTACTGTGTGTTGTTTAGGAAAAATAAGATACTTCCGCACAATGCAGGATTTCTTCTCTTCCAGATTAAGTATTTCTAATACATTCATGGTTTCCTTTAATCTGCAACACTGTATTTCCCTAAAATGTGATATTTGCACATATACATTCGAGAGAAAACTGTACAATTCCTTCTCATTGGAAGACACAACCTTAGACATACACGCAACACCAAAGCACAAAGAGTTACAACGTGTTGTTTAGGAAAAACAAGATAATTTCTCACAATGAGGGATTTCTTCTTGTCCAGATTAAGTATTTCTAATACATTCGTGGTTGTCTTTAATCTGCAACACTGTATTTCCTTAAACGATGGAATGTGCACATATTCTTCTGAGAGAAAATTGTACAGTGCCTTCTCTGTAGAAGATATAAGCTTAGACATACACGCAACACCAAAGCACTTACAGTTACACCATGTTGTTTAGGAAAAACAAGATAATTTCGCACAATGAGGGATTTCTTCTTGTTCAGATTAAGTATTTCTAAAACATTCATGGTTGTGTTTACTCTGCCACCCTGTACTTCCTTCAAATGTGGTATTCGCACTTATACTTTCGAGAGAAAACAGTACAGTGCATTCTCTGTGGAAGAGATAAGCTTAGACATACATGCAACACCAAAGCACTTACAGTTTCACCATGTTGTTTTGGAAAAACAAGATAATTTCGCACAATGAGGGATTTCTTCTTCTCAAGATTAAGTATTTCTAATACATCCGTGTTTGTCTTTATTCTGCAACCCTGTATTTTCTTAAAATGTGGTATTCACACATATTCTTCCTAGAGAAAACAGTACAGTGCATTCTCTGTGGAAGATACAAGCTTAGACATACACGCAACACCAAAGCACATATAGTTACATGTTGTTTAGGAAAAACAAGAGAATTTGCACAATGTAGGATTTCTTTTCGTCCAGTTAGGTATTTCTAATACATTCGTGGTTGTCTTTACTCTGAAACACCGTATTTCCTTAAAATGGGGTATTCACACATATTCTTCCGAGAGAAAACTTTACGGTGATTTCTCTGTGGAAGATACACACTTAGACAAACACGCAACAACAAAGCACATAGAGCTACAACGTGTTGTTTATCAAAAACCAGATACACATTTAGACATACATGTAACAGCAAAGCACATAGAGTTCCAATGTGTTGTTTAGGAAAAACAAGATAATTTCGCACAATGCGGGATTACTTCTTGTCCAGATTAAGGATTTCTAATACATTCGTGGTTGTCTTTACTCTGCAACACTGTATTTCCTTAAAATGTGGTATTCACACATATACTTTCAAGAGAAAACTCTCCAGTGTATTCTCTGGGGAAGATACATGCTTAGACATACACGCAACACGAAAACACATAGAGTTACAATGTGTGCTTTAAGAAAAACAAGGTAATTTCGCAAAATAAGGGACTTCTTCTTGTCCAGATTAAGTATTTCTAAAATATTCATGGTCGTCTTTACTCTGCTACCCTGTATTACTTTAAAATGTGGTATTCGCACATATTCTTCTGAGAGAAAATTGCACAGTGAATTCCTGTGGAAGATGCAAGCTTAGACATACAGGCAGCACCAAAGCACATAGATTTACAACGAGTTGTTTAGGAAAAACAAGATAATTTCGCACAATGCAGGATTTCTTCTCGTCCAGATTAAGTATTTCTAATACATTCGTGGTTGTCTTTAATCTTCAACGCTGTATTTCCTCAAAATGTGGTATTTGCACATATACATTTGAGAGAAAACTGTACAGTTCCTTCTCTTTAGACGAAATAAGCTTAGACATACACATAACCCCAAAGCATATAGAGTTACAACGTGTTGTTTAGGAAAAGCAAGATAATTTCGCACAATGCGGGATTTCTTCTCGTCCAGATTAATTATTTGTAATACATTCGTGGTTGTCTTTAATCTGCAACACTGTATTTCCTTTAAATGTTGTATTCTGACATATACTTTGGAGAGAAAATTGTACAGTGCAGTGCATTCTCTGTGGAAGATAGACTGTTAGAAATACTCGCAACACCAAAGCACATATAGTTACGTGTTGTTTAGGAAAAACAAGAAAATTTCGCACCATGTGGGCTTTCTTTTCGTCCAGTTAGGCATTTCTAATAAAATCGTGATTGTCTTTACTCTGCAACACTGTATTTCCTTAAAAGGTGGTATTCAGACATATTCTTCAGAGAGAAAATTGTACAGTTCACTCTCTGTGGAGGATATACGCTTAGACATACACACACCATTGAAGCACATAGAGTTACAACGTGTTGTTTAGGAAAAACAAGATAAATTCGCAAAATGAGGGATTTCTTCTTGTCCAGATTAAGTATTTCTAACACATTCATGGTTGTCTTTACTCTGCAACCCTGTATTTCCTTAAAAGGTGGTATGCACACATATTCTTCTGAGAGAAAATTGTACAGTGCATTCTCTGGGAAAGATACACGCTTAGTCATACACGCACCACCAAAGAACATTGAGTTACAACAGTTTGTTTTAGGAAAAACAAGATACTTTCGCAAAATGAGGCATTTCTTCTCATCCAGATTAGTATTTCCAAAACATTCGTGGTTGTCTTTACTCTGCAATTCTTTATTTCCTTAAAATGTGGTATTCGCACCTATTCTCCCGAGAGAAAACTGTACAGTGCATATTCTGTAGAAGATACAGGCTTAGACATACACGCAACACTAAAACACATAGAGTTACAACGTGTTGTTTAGGAAAAACAAGATAATTACGCAAATTGAAGGATTTCTTCTAGTCCAGATTAAGTATTTCTAAATCATTCATGGTTGTCTTTACTCTGCATCACTGTATTTCCTTAATATATGATATTCGCACAAATACCCCCCAGAGAAAACTGTACAGTGCATTCTATGTGGAGGATATACCCTTAGACGTACACGCAAAACCAAAGGACATAGATTTACAAACTGAAGTTTAGAAAAAACAAGATAATTTCGCACAATACGGGATTTCTCCTCGTCCAGATTAAGTATTTCTAATACATTCGTGTTTGTCTTTACTCTGCAACCCTGTATTTCCGTAAAATGTGGTATTCGCACATATTCTTCAGAGATAAATCTGTACAGTGAATTCTCTGTGGAAGATACACTCTTAGACATACATGCAAGACCAAAGGCCATAGAGTTACAACGTGTTGTTTAGGAAAAACAAGATAACTTCGCAAAATGAGGGATCTTTTTCTCGTCCAGATTAAGAATGTCTAAAATATTCATGATGTCTTTACTCTGTAACACTGTATTTCCTTAAAATGTGGTCTTCGCACATATTCTTCAGAGAGAAAATTGTACAGTGCATTCTCTGTGGAAGATACCTGCTTAGACATACATGCACTACCAAAGCACATAGAGTTATAACGTGTTGTTTAGGAAAAACAAGATAATTTCGCACACTGCTCAATTTCTTTTCGTCCACATTAAGTATTTCTAATAAATTCGTGGTTGTCTTTACTCTGCAACACTGTATTTCCTTAAAAAATGGTATTCACACATATACTTCCGAGAGAAACTGTACAGTGCATTATCATTGGAATATATACACTTAGCCATAAACGCTACACCAAAGCACATAGAGTTACAACGTGCTGTTTAGGAAAAACAGGATAAAATCGCTCAATGAGTGATTTCTTGTGATCGCAATTATGTATTTCTAAAACATTTGTGGTAATTTCACACAATGCTGGATTTCTTTTAGTCGCAATTAAGTATTTCTAATACATTCGTGTTTGTCTTTACTCTGCAACACTGTATTTCCTTAAAAGTTGGTATTCACACATATTCTTCAGAGAGAAAATTGTACAGTGCATTCTCTGTGGGAGATACACGCTTAGACATACACGCAACACCAAATCATATAGAGTTACAACATGTTGTTTAGGAAAAACAAGAGAATTTCGCACAATGAGGGATTTCTTCTTGTTCTGATTAAGTATTTCTAAAACATTCATGGTTGTCTTTACTCTGCCACCCTGTACTTCCTTCAAATGTGGTATTCGCACTTATACTTTCAAGAGAAAACAGTACAGTGCATTCTCTGTGGAAGTTATAAGCTTAGACATACACGCAAAACCAAAGCACTTACAGTTACACCATGGTGTTTTGGAAAAACAAGATAATTTCGCACAATGAGGGATTTCTTCTTGTCAAGATTAAGTATTTCAAATACATCCGTGTTTGTCTTTATTCTGCAACCCTGCATTTCCTTAAAATGTGGTATTCACACATATTCTTACAAGAGAAAACTGTACAGTGCGTTCTCTGTGGAAGATACACGCTTAGACATACACGTACCACCAAAGCACATATAGTTACGTGTTGGTTACGAAAAACAAGAGAATTTCGCAAAATGCAGGATTTCTTTTCGTCCAGTTAGGTATTTCTAATACATTCGTAGTTGTCTTTACTCTGAAACACTGTATTTCCTTAAAATGGGGTATTCAAACATATTCTTCCAAGAGAAAATTGTACGGTGATTTCTCTGTCGAAGATACACACTTAGACAAACACGCAACAACAAAGCACATAGAGTTACAACGTGTTGTTAAGCAAAAACCAGATACATATTAAGACATACATGTAACAGCAAAGCACATAGAATTCCAATGTGTAGTTTAGGAAAAACAAGATATTTTCGCACAATGCGGGATTACTTCTTGTCCAGATTAAGTATTACTAATACATTCGTGGTTGTCTTTACTCTGCAACACTGTATATCTTTAAAATGTGGTATCCGTACTTATACTTTCAAGAGAAAACTCTACAGCATATTCTCTGGGGAAGATATATGCTTAGACATACACGCAACACGAAAACACATAGAGTTACAATGTGTGGTTTATGAAAACCAAGGTAATTTCGCAAAATGAGGGATTTCTTCTCATCGCGATTAAGTATTTCTAATATATATTCCTTGTTGTCTTTACTCTGCAACACTGTATTTCCTAAATATGGTATTCGCATATATTCTTCGGAGATAAATCTGTACAGTGCATTCTCTGTGGAAGATACACGCTTAGCCATACACGCAACATTAAAGCCCATATAGTTACAACGTGTTGTTTAGGAAAAGTAAGATAATTTTGCAAATTGAGGCATCTCAAGTCGTCCAGATTAAGTATTTGTAAAACATTCATGGTTGTCTTTACTCTTCAACCCTGTATTTCTTTAAAATGTGATATTCGCACATATTCTTCCAAGAGAAATTTATAAAGTGCATTCTCTGTGGAAGATACATGGTTAGAGATACAGCCAACACCAAAGCACATAGTGTCACAACGTTTTGTTTAGGAAAAACATGATAATTTCGCACAATGCAGGATTTCTCCTTGTCACTATTAAGAATTTCTAATACATTCATCGTTGTCTTTATTCTGTAACACTGTATTTCCATGAAATGTGGTATTCGCATATATGGTTCTGAAAGAAAACTGTACAGTGCTTACTCTGTGGAAGATAAACTCTTAGACAGACAGGCAACACAAAAGCACACAGAGTTACAACGTGTTTTTTAGGAAAAACAGGATAATTTCGCAAAATGAGGGATTTCTTCTCATCCAGATGAAGTATTTCTAAAATATTCGTGATTTTCTTTATTTGCCACACTGTATTTCTTTAAAATCTGGTATTGGCAGATATTCTTCCGAGAGAAATTTGTACAGTGCAATCTCTGTGGAAGATACATGCTTAGACATACACGCAACACCAAAACAAAAAAAGTTAAAACATGTCATTTAGGAAAAACTGACTGGATACATAAACAGGACCCTACATTTTGCTGCTTACAGGAAACACACCTAAGGGTCAAAGACAAACACTACCTTAGAGTAAAAGGCTGGAAGACAATTTTACAAGCAAATGGTCTCAGGAAACAAGCTGGAGTAACCATTTTAATATCAGATAAAATTGACATTCAACCCAAAGTCATCAAAAGAGACCCTGAGGGACACTTCTTGCTGGTCAAAGGAAAAATACAACAAGAAGAACTCTCAATCCTGAACATCTATGCTCCAAATGCAAGGGCACCCTCTTTCGTAAAAGAAACTTTATTAAAACTCAAAGCACACATTGCACCTAACACAATAATTGTGGGTGACTTCAACACTGCACTTTCCTCAATGGACTGATCAGGAAAACAGAAACTAAACAGGGACATAATGAAATTAATTGAAGCTTTGGACCAATTAGATTTAACAGATATATATAGAACATTCTATCCTAAAGCAAAAGAATATACCTTTTTCTCAGCACCTCGTGGTACCTTCTCCAAAATCGACCATATAATTGGTCACAAGATAGACCTCAACAAATATAAGAAGATTGAAATAATCCCATGCCTCCTATCAGATCACTATGGAATAAAAGTGGTCTTCAATAGCAACAAAACAACAGAAAACCCACATACACGTGGAAACTGAACAATATGCTACTCAATGATACCTGGGTCAAGGAATAAATAAAGAAAGAAATTAAAGACTTTTTAGAACACAATGAAAATGAAGACACAACATACCCAAATCTATGGGACACAATGAAAGCAGTGCTAAGAGGAAAACTCATAGCCCTGAGTGCCTCCAAAAAGAAAATGGCGAGAGCATACACTACCAGCTTAATGACACACCTGAAAGCCCTGGAAAAAAAAGAAGGTATTTCACCCAGGAGGAGTAGAAGGCAGGAAATCATCAAACTCAGTGCTGAAATCAATCAAGTAGAAACAAAGAGAACCATACAAAGAATCAACAAAACCAGGAGCTGGTTCTTCGAGAAAATCAACAAGATAGATGAACCCTTAGCCAGACTGACCAAAGGGCACAGAGAAAGTATCCAAATTAACAAACTTAGAAATGAAAAGGGAGAGATAACAACAGAAACTGAGGAAATCAAAAAAATCATCAGATCCTACTACAAGAGCCTGTACTCAAGACAACTGGAGAACCTGGAGGAAATGGACAATTTCCTTGACAGATACCAAATACCAAAATTAAATCAGGACCAAATAGATCATCTAAACAGTCCCATAAAGCCTAAAGAAATTTAAGGAGTCATAGAAAGTCTTCCAACCAAAAAAAGCACAGGACCAGATGGATTCAGTGCAGAATTCTATCAGACCTTCAAAGAATAATTAACACCAATACTCTTCAAATTATTCCACAAAATAGAAACAGAAGGAACACTACCTAATTCCTTCTATGAAGCCACAATTATGCTGATACCAAAACCACACAAAGATCCAACAAAGAAAGAGAACTTCAGACCAATTTCCCTTATGAACATCGATGCAAAAATACCCAATAAAATTCTTGCCAACCGAATCCAAGAACACATCAAAACGATCATCCAGCATGATCAAGTAGGCTTTATCCCGGGAAAGCAGGGTTGGTTCAATATACGGAAATCCATCAATGCAATCCACTACATAAACAAACTCATAGAAAAAAACCACATGGTCATTTCATTGGATGCTGAAAAAGCATTTGACAAAATTCAGCATCCTTTCATGCTTAAAGTCTTGGAAAGAACAGGAATTCAAGGCCCATACCTAAACATAGTAAAAGCAATATACAGCAAACCGGTAGCCAGCATCAAACTAAATGGAGAGAAACTTGAAGCAATCCCACTAAAATCAGGGATTTTAAAATTTTAATCAGGGACTAGACAGGGCTGCCCCCTTTCTCCTTGTCTTTTAAATATTGTACTTGAGGTACTAGCTCAGGCAATTCGACAACATAAGGAGGTCAAAGGGATACAAATTGGAAAGGAAGAAGTCAAACAATCATTATTTGCAGATGACATGATAGTCTACCTAAGTGACCCAAAAAACTCCACTAGAGAACTCCTACAGCTGATAAACAACTTCAGCAAAGTGGCAGGTTATAAAATCAACTCAAGCAAATCAGTAGCCTTCCTATACTCAAAGGATAAGCAGGCTGAGAAAGAAATTAGGGAAATGACGCCCTTCTCAATAGCCACTAATAGTATAAAGTATCTTGGGGTGACTCTTACCAAACATGTGAAAGATCTGTATGACAAGAACTTCAAGACTCTGAAGAAGGAAATGGAAGAAGACCTCAAAAAATGGGAAAACCTCCCATGCTCATGGATCGGTAGAATCAATATAGTTAAAATGGCCATTTTGCCTAAAGCAATATACAGATTCAATGCAATACCCATCAAAATCCCAACTCAATTCTTCACAGAGTTAGAAAGCAATTATCAAATTCATCTGGAACAACAAAAAACCCAGGATAGCTAAAACTATTCTTAGCAACAAAGGAAATTCTGGGGGAATCAGTATCCCTGACCTCAAGCAATACTACAGAGCAATAGTGTTAAAAACTGCATGGTATTGGTACAGTGACAGGCAGGAGGATCAATGGAACAGGATTGAAGATCCAGAAATGAACCCACACACCTATGGCCACTTGATCCTCGACAAAGAGGCTGAAAACATCCAATGGAAAAAAGATAGCCTTTTCAACAAATGGTGCTGGTTCAACTGGAGGTCAGCATGCAGAAGAATGCAAATTGATCCATCCTTGTCTCCTTGTACTAAGCTCAAATCCAAATGGTTCAAGGACCTCCACATAAAGCCAGACACTCTGAAGTTAATAGAAAAGAAACTGGGGAAGACCCTTGAGGACATCGGTACAGGGAGAAAGTTTCTGAACAGAACACCAATAGTGTATGCTCTAAGAGCAAGAATTGACAAATGGGACCTCATAAAATTACAAAGTTTCTGTAAGGCAAAGGACACCATCAAGAGGACAAATCGGCAACCAACAAATTGGGAGAAGATCTTCACCAATCCTACATCAGATAGAGGGCTAATATCCAATATATATAAAGAATTCACGAAGTTAGACTCCAGAAAACCAAACAACCCTATTAAAAATGGGGTAGAGAGTTAAACAAAGAATTCTCACCTGAAGAACATCGGATGGCGGAGAAGCATCTTAAAAAATGCTCAACTTCATTGGTCATTAGGGAAATGCAAATCAAAACAACCCTGAGATTTCACCTTACACCAGTCAGAATAGCTAAGATTAAAAATTCCGGAGATAGCAGGTGTTGGAGAGGGTGCGGAGAAAGAGGAACACTCCTCCACTGCTGGTGGGGTTCAAATTGGTACAACCACTCTGGAAATCAGTCTGGCGGTTCCTCGGAAAACTGGGCACCTCACTTCCAGAAGATCCTGCTATACCACTCCTGGGCATATACCCAGAGGATTCCCCACCATGTAATAAGGATACATGCTCTACTATGTTCATAGCAGCCCTATTTATAATTGCCAGGTGCTGGAAGGAACCCAGGTATCCCTCAACAGAAGAGTGGATGCAAAAAATGTGGTATATCTACACAATGGAGTACTATTCAGCCATTATAAACAAGGAATTCATGAAATTCTTAGGCAAATGGATGGACCTAGAGAACATCATACTAAGTGAGGTAATCAAGACTCAAAAGATGAGTCATGGTATGCACTCACTAACAAGTGGACATTAACCTAGAAACCTGGATTACCCAAAACATAATCTACACATCAAATGAGGTACAAGAAGAACGGAAGAATGGCCCCTTGTTCTGGAAAGACTCAATGAAGCAGTATTCAGCAAAACCAGAACGGGGAATTGGGAAGGGATGGGTGGGAGGACAGAGGGAGAGAGGGGGGCTTACGGGACTTTTTGGGAGTGGGGGGGGGCTAGGAAAGGGTAAATCATTTGAAATGTAAATAAAAAATATACTGAATAAAAAAAATTAAAAAAAAACCAAAATTAAACAAAAAAAAAACAAAACAAAAAAAATCTGGTATTGGCAGATATTCTTCCGAGAGAAATTTGTACAGTGCATTCTCTGTGGAAGATACATGCTTAGACATACAGGCAACACCAAAACAAATAGAGTTACAACATGTTGTTTAGAAAAAACAGGATAATTTAGCACAATGCAGGATTTCTCCTTGTCGCTATTAATAATTTCTAATACATTTGTGGTTGTCTTTACTCTGCAACACTGTATTTCCTTAAAATGTGGTATTCGAACATATACTTTCAAGAGAAAATTCTACAGTGCATTCTCTGTGGAAGGTACACGTTTAGACTTACACGCAACACCAAAACAGAAAGAGTTACAACATGTTGTTTAAGAAATACAAGATAATATTGCAAAATGACGGATTTCTTCGCGTACAGATTAAATATTTTTAAACATTCATGGTTGACACGTAGAGTTACAATGTCTTGTTTATGAAAAAAAAGATAATTTCACACAATTCGGGATTTCTTCTCATAAAGATTAAGTATTTCTAAAATATTTGTGGTTGTCTTTACTCTGCAGCACTGTATTTCCTTAAAATGAGTTATTTGCACATATACTTTGTAGAGAAAACTATACAGTGCATTCTCTGTGGAAGATACATGCTTAGACATACACGCAACACCAAAGAAAATAGAGTTACATGTTGTTTAGGAAAAACAATATAATTTCTCAAAATGAGGGCTTTCTTCTAATCCATATTAAATATTTCTAAAACATTCATGGCTGTCTTTACACTGCAACCCTATATTTCCTTAAAATGTGGTATTTGCACATATTCTTCTGAGAGAAAATTGTACAGTGCAATCTCTGTGGAAGATGCATGCTTAGACATACACGCTACAGCAAAGCACATAGAGTTACAACGTGTTGTTTAGGAAAAACAAGATAATTTCGCACAATGCGGGATTACTTCTTGTCCAGATTAAGGATTTCTAATACATTCGTGGTTGTCTTTACTCTGCAACACTGTATTTCCTTAAAATGTGGTATTCACACATATACTTTCAAGAGAAAACTCTACAGTGCATTCTCTGTGGAAGATACACGCTTAGACATATACCCAAGAACAAAACATATAGAGTTACAAGGTGTTGTTTAGGAAAAACAAGATAATTTCAGAAAATGAGGGATTTCTTTGCGTCCAGATTAAATATTTTTAAACATTCATGGTTGACTTTACTCTGGTACCCTGTATATCCTTAAAATGTGGTATTCACACAAATTCTTCAGAGAGAAAATTGTACAGTGCATTTTCTGTGGAAGATACACGCTTAGACATACACACACCACCAAAGCACATTGAGTTACAACGGGTTGTTTAGGAAAAACAAGATAATTTCGCAAAATGAGGGATTTCTTCTCGCCCAGATTAAGTATTTTTAAAACATGCATGGTTGTCTTTACTCTGCAACACTATATTTCCGTAAAATGATGTATTCATACATATTCTTCCTAGAGAAAACTGTACAGTGCATCCTTTATGGAAGATACCCGCTTAGACATACACGCAACACCAAAGCACATAGAGATACAACGTGTTGTTTAGGAAAAACAAGATACTTTCGCACAATGCAGGATTTCTTCTCATCCAGGTTAAGTATTTCTAAAACATTCGTGGTTGTCTCTACTCTGCAACACTGTATTTTCTTAAAATGTGGTATGCACACATATTCTTCTGATAGAAAATTGTACAGTGCATTCTCTGTGGAGGATACATGCTTAGACATACACGCAACAACAAAACACATAGGGTTACAAAGTGTTTTTTAGGAAAAACAAGATAAATTCTCACAAAGCAGGATTTCTTCTCGTCCAGATTAAATATTTCTAAGATATTCGTGGTTGTCTTTACTATGCAACACTGTATTTTCTTAAAATGTGATATGTGCTCATATTCTCCAAAGAGAAAATTGTACACTGCATTCTCTGTGGAAGATACACGCTTAGACATACAAGCAACACCAAAGCACATAGAGTTACAATGTGTTGTTTAGGAAAAACAAGATAATTTCCCACAATCAGGGATTTCTTCTCCTCCAGATTAAGTATTTCTCCTATTTTCATGGTTGTCTTTACTCTGCAACACTCTATTTCCTTAAAATGTGGTATTTGCACATATACTTTCAAGAGAAAACTCTACAGAGCATTCTCTGTGGAAGATCAATGCTTAGACATATACGCAACACCAAAGGACATAGAGTAACAACGTGTTTTTAGGAAAAATAAAATAATTTCGCAAATTGAGGGATTTCTTCTCATCCAGATTAAGTATTTCTAATACATTCGTGGTTGTCTTTGCTCTGTAATACTGTATATCTTTTAAATACGGTATTTGTACATATACTCCCGAGAGAAAACAGTACAGTACATTCTCTGTGGGAGATACACGCTTAGACATACAGGCAACACCAAATCACTTTGAGTTACAAATGTTGTTTAGGAAAAAGAAGATAATTTTGCAAAATGAGGGATTTCTTCTCATCCAGATTAAGTATTTCTAAAACATGCATGGTTTTCTTTACTCTGCAACCCTGTATTTCCATAAAATGATGTATTCGCACATATTCTTCCAAGAGAAAACTGTACAGTGCTTTCTCTGTGGAAGATACACACTTAAACATACACGCACCACCAAAGCACTTAGAGTTACATAGTATTGTTTGGGAAAAACAATATAATTTCACACAATGCGGGATTTCTTCTCATCAAGATTAAGTATATCTAAAATATTTGTGGCTGTCTTTACTGTGCAACACTGTATTTCTTTAAGATGTGTTATTTGCACATATACTTTGTGGAGAAAACTGTACAGTGCATTCCCTGTAGAAGATATACGCTTAGACATATATGCAACCCCAAAGCACATAGAGGTACAACGTGTTGTTTAGGAAAAACAAGATAATTTCGAAAAATGAGGGATTTCTTCTAGTACAGATTAAGTATTTCTAAAATATTCGTGGTTGTCTTTACTCTGCAACATTGTTTTTCCTTAAAATTAGGTATTCGCACATATTCTTCCGAGAGAAAAATGTACAGTGCATTCTCTATGTAAGATACATGCTTAGACATACACGCAACAGCAATGCACTTAGAGTTACGAAATGTGGTGTAGGAAAAACAATATAATTTCGCACAATGTGGGATTTCTTCTCTTCCAGATTAAGTATTTCTAACACATTCGTGGTTGTCTTTACTATGCAACACTGTATTTCCTTAAAATGTGGTATTCACCATATACTTTCGAGAGAACTGTTGAATGCATTCTCTGTAAATGGTACACGATTAGGCATTCATGCAACACCGAATGACATAGAATTATAACGTGTTGTTTAGGAAAAACAAGATAATATCGCACAATGCGGGATTTCTTCTCGTACAGATTAAGTATTGCTAATTAATTTGTGGTTGTCTTTATTCTGCAAAACTGTATTTCTTTAAAATATGGTATAGGCACACATATTCATGAGAGAAAACTGTACAGTGCATTCTCTGTGGAAGATACATGCTTAGACATACACGCAACACCAAAGCATGTAGAGTTACAACCTGTTGTTTAGGAAAAACAAGATAATTTCGCACAATACCGGATTTATTCTCGTAGTGATTAAGTATATCTAATATATTCCTGGTTGTCTTTACTCTGCAACACTGTATTTCCTTAAATGTGGTATGCACACATAATCTTCCAATAAAAAATTGTACAGTCCATACTCTGTGGAAGATTCACGCTTAGACATACATGCAACACAAATGCACATAGAGTTACAACGTGTTGTTTAGGAAAAACATCTTAATTTCGCACAATGTGGTATTTCTCCTTGACTCTATTAAGTATTTCTAATACATTCATGGTTGTTTTTATTCTGCAACACTGTATTTCCTTAAAGAAAACTGTACAGTGCTTTCTCTTTGGAAGTTAGATGCTTAGACATACACGCAACACCAAAGCACATAGAGTTACAACGTATTGCTTAGGAAAAACAAGATAAGTTCGCACAATGCAGGATTTCTTCTAATCCAGATTAAGTATTTCTAATATATTATTGGTTGTCTTTACTCTGCAACACTGTATTTCTTTTAAATATGGTATTCACACATATACTCTCAAGAGAAAACTATAAAGTGCATTCTCTGTGGAAGATAAACGCTAAGACATACACACAACACCAAAACACATTGAGTTACAACTTGTTGTTTAGAAAAAACAAGGTAATTTCACAAAATGAGGCATTTCTTCTTGTCCAGATTAAGTATTTCTAAAACAAGCATAGTTGTCTTTACTCTGCAACACTGTATTTCCTTAAAATGATGTATTCGCACATGTTCTTCTGAGAGAAAACTGTACAGTTCATTCTCCGTGGAAGACACCCGCTTAGACATGCACACAACACCAAAGCACAAAGAGTTACAACGTGTTGTTTAGGAAAAACAAGATGATTTCTCAAAATGAGGGATTTCTTCTTGCCCATATTAAGTATTACTAATATATTCATGGTTGTCTTTACTCTGTCACACGGTATTTCCTTAAAATGTGGTATGCGCACATATTCTTCCAAGAGAAAATTGTACAGTGCATTCTCTGTGGAAGATACATACTTAGACATACACGTAACATCAAAACACGTAGAGTTACAACATGTTGTTTAAGTATAAGAAGATAATATAGCAAAATGAGGGATTTTTTCTCGTCCATATTAAGTATTTTTAAAACATTCATGGTTGTCTTTAATCTGGTACCATGTTATTCCTTAATATGTGGTATTCACACAAATTCTTCAGATAGAAAATTGTGCAGTGCATTCTCTGTGGAAGATACACGCTTAGACATACACGCAACACCAAAGCACATAGAGTTACAACGTATTGTTTAGGAAAAACAAGATAAGTTCGAACAATGCAGAATTTCTTCTCATCCAGATTAAGTATTTCTAATATATTATTGGTTGTCTTTACTCTGCAACACTGTATTTCTTTTAAATATGGTATTCACGCATATACTCTCAAGAGAAAACTGTACAGTGCATTCTCTGTGGAAGATAAACACTAAGACATAAACACAACACGAAAACACATTGAGTTACAACGTGTTGTTTAGGAAAAACAAGGTAATTTCACAAAATGAGGCATTTCTTCTTGTCCAGATTAAGTATTTCTAAATCAAGCGTAGTTGTCTTTAATCAGCAACACCGTATTTCCTTAAAATGATGTATTCGCACATGTTCTTCTGAGAGAAAACTTTACAGTGCATTCTCCGTGGAAGACACCCGCTTAGACATAAAAGCAACACCGAAGTACAAAGAGTTACAACGTGTTGTTTAGGAAAAACAAGATGATTTCTCAAAATAAGGGAATTCTTCTTGCCCAGATTAAGTATTACTAATATATTCATGGTTGTCTTTTCTCTGTCACACTGTATTTCCTTAAAATGTGGTATGCGCACATATTCTTCCAAGAGAAAATTGTATACTGCGTACTCTGTAGAAGATACACGCTTAAACATACAGGCAACACCAAAGGTCATAGTGTTAAAACGTGTCCTTTAGGAAAAACAAGATAATTTCGCACAATGCGGGATTTTTCCTTGTCACTATTAAGTATTTCTAATACATTCGTGGTTGTCTTTATTCTGCAACACTGTATTTACTTCAAATGTGGTATTCACACAAATAGTTCAGAAAAAACTGTACAGTGCTTTCTCTGTGGAAGATACATGCTTAGACATACACGCAACACCAAAGCACATAGAGTTACACCGTGTTGTTTAGGACAAACAAGATAATTTCGCAAAATGAGGGATTTCTTCTCATACAGATTAAGTATTTTTAAAACATTCGTGGCTGTTTTTACTCTGCAACCCTGTATTTCCTTAAAATGTGGTATTCACACATATTTTCCGAGAAAAAATTGTACAGTACAATCTCTGTGGAAGATACATGCTTAGACATACACGTTATAGCAAAGCACATAAAGTTACAACGTGTTGCTTAGGAAAAACAAGATAATTTCGCACAAGGCAGGATTTTTTCTTGTCCAGAATAAGTATTTCTAATATATTCCTGGCTGTATTTACTCTACAACACTGTATTTCTTTTAAATATGGTACTCACACATTTACTCCCGAGAGAAAAGTGTAGAGTCAATTCTCTATGGAAGATACATGCTTAGACATACACGCAACACCAAGAACAGTTTCAATGTGTTGTTTAGGAAAACCAAGATAATTTCGAAAAATGAGGGATTTCTTCTAGTACAGATTAAGTATTTCTAAAATATTCGTGGTTTTCTTTATTCTGCAATATTGTTTTTCCTTAAAATTAGGTATTTGCACATATTCTTCTGAGAGAAAAATGTACAGTGCATTCTCTGTGGAAGATGCATGCTTAGACATACACGCAACAGCAAAGCACATAGAGTTACAAAATGTTGTGTAGGAAAAACAAGATAATTTTGCACAATGGGGGATTTCTTCTCGTCCAGATTAAGTATTTGTAATACATTCGTGGTTGTCTTTACTCTGCAACACTGTATTTCCTTAAAAGGTGGAATTTGCACGTATACTTTTGAGAGAAAACTGCAGAGTGCATTCTCTGTGGAGGGTACATGCTTAGGCATATATGCAACACCAAATCACATAGCGTTAAAACGTGTTGTGTAGGAAAAACAAGATAATTTCGAACAATGTGGGATTTCTTCTCGTCCAGATTAAATATTTCTAATTAATTTGTGGTTGTCTTTACTCTGCAAAACTGTATTTCTTCAAAATATGGTTTTCACACACATACTCCCGAGAGAAAACTGAACAGTGCATTCTCTATGGAGATACATGTTTAGAGATAGACGCAACACAAAAGCACATAGAGGTACAGCCTGTTGTATAGGAAAAACAAGATAATTTCGCACAATGTAGGATTTATTTTCGTTGTGATTAAGTATTTCTAAAATATTCCTGGTTATCTTTACTCTGCAACATTGTATTTCCTTAAATGTGGTATGCACAAATATTCTTCCAATAGAAAATTGTACAGTCCATATTCTGTGGAAGATACAAGCTTAGACATACATGCAACACAAATGCACATAGAGTTACAACGTGTTGTTTAGGAAAAACCTGACAATTTCGCACAATGTGGGATTTCTCTTTGACTCCATTAAGTATTTCTAATACTTTCCTGGTTGTCTTTATTCTGAAACACTGTATATCCTTAAAATGTGGTATTCGCACATATAGTTCTAAAAGAAAACTGTACAGTGATTTCTCTTTGGAAGATGCATGCTTAGACATACACGCAACACCAAAGCACATAGAGTTACAACGTATTGTTTAGGAAAAACAAGATAATTTCACAAAATGAGGGATTTCTTCTCTTCCAGATTAAGTATTTCTAAAACATTCGTGGTTGTCTTTACTCTGCAACACTGTATTTCCATAAAATATGGTATTCGAACATATTCTTCCTAGAGAAAATTGTACAGTGCAATCTCTGTGGAAGATAGACGCTTAGACATACACGCAACAGCAAAGTACATAGAGTTACAATGTGTTGTTTAGGAAAAACTTGTCGCGATCTTCTTGTCGCGATGAAGTATTTCTAATATATTCCTGGTGGTCTTTACTCTGCAACACTGTATTTCCTTAAAATGTGGTATTCGCACATATTCTTCAGAGAGAAAACTGTGCAGTGCAATCTCTGTGGACGATACATGCTTAGACATACACCAACACCAAAGCACATAGAGTTACAAGTTTTGTTTAGGAAAAACATGATAATTTCGCAAAATGAGGGATTTCTTCTCGTCCAGATTAAGTTTTTTAAAAACATTTATGGTTGTCTTTACTCTGCAAACCTGTATTTCCTTGAAATGTGGTATACACACATATTCTTCCAAGAGAAAATTGAACAGTGCATACCCTGTGGAAGATACACGCTTAGTCATATACGCAACTCAAATGCACATAGAGTTACAACGCGTTGATTAGAAAAAACAAGATAATTTCACACAAATCGGGATTTCTCCTTGTCGCTATTAAGTATTTCTAAAACATTCGTGGTTGTCTTTACTCTGCAACCCTGTACTTCTTTAAAATGTTGTATTCGCACATATTCTTCTGAGAGAAAACTGTACAGTGCATTCTCTGTGGAAGATACATGCTTAGACATACACCCAACAACAAAACACATAGTGTTACAACGTGTGGTTTAGGAAAAATAAGATAATTTCGCACAATGCGAGATTTCTTCTCCTCGCGATTAAGTATTTCTAATCCATTCGTGGTTGTTTTTACTCTGCAAGCCTGTATTTCCATAAAATGTGGTATTCACACATATTCTTCCAAGTGTAAATTGCACAGTGAATTCCTGTGGAAGATACACACTTAGACATACATGCAACCCCAAAACACACTGAGTTATAACGTGTTGTTTAGGAAAACAAGATAATTTCGCAAGATGAGGGATATCTTCTCATCCAGATTAAGTAATTCGTGGTTGTCTTTATTCTGCAACACTGTATTTCCAATAATGTTGTATTCGCACGTATAGTTCAGAAAGAAAAATGTACAGTGCATTCTCTTTGGAAGATACAAACATAGACATACACACAACACCAAATCACAAAAAGTTACAAAGTGTTGTTTAGGAAAACCAAGATAATTTCGCAATATGTGGGATTTCTTCTAATCCAAATTAAGAATTTCTAAAACATTAGTGGTTGTCTTTACTCTGCAAACATGTATTTCCTTAAAATGTGGTATTCACACATAATCTCAGGAGAGAATACTGTATACTACATTCTCTGTGGAAGATACACGCTTAGACATACACGAAACACCAAAGCACATATAGTTACGTGTTGTTTAGGAAAAACAAGATAATTTCGCACGATGCGGGATTTCTTTTTGTCCAGTTAGGTATTACATTCATGGTTGACTTTACTCTGCAACCATATATTTCCTTACAATGATGTATTCACACATATTCTTCTGAGAGAAAACTCTACAGTGCTTTCTCTGTGGAAGATACACGCGTTGATATACATGCAGCACAGAAGCTCAAAAGTTATAACGTGTTGTTTAGGAAAAACAAGATAATTTCGCACAATGTGGGATTTCCTCTCGTCCAGATTTAATATTTCTAAAACATGCGTGGTTGTCTTTACTCTGCAACCCTGTATTTCCTTAAAATGATGTATTCGCACATATTCTTCTGAGAGAAAACAGTACAGTGCATCCTCTGTGAAAGATACACGCTTAGACATACAGGCAACACCAAAGCAACTAGAGTTACAACGAGTTGTTTAGGAAAAACAAGATGATTTCGCACAATAATGGATTTCTTCACGTCCAAATTAAGTATTTCTAATATATTCCTGGTTGTCTTTACTCTGCAACAGTGTATTTCCTTAAAATGTGGTATTCACACATATACTCTGGGGAGAAAACTGTTCAGTGAAAACTCTGTGGAATATACACACTTAGAGATATATGCAACACCAAAGCACATAGAGTTACAACGTTTTGTTTAGGACAAACAAGATAATTTCGCAAAATGAGGGATTTCTTCTCGTCCAGATTAAGTATTTTTAAAACATTCATGGATGTTTTTACTCTGGTACCCTATATTTCCTTAAAATGTGGTATTCACACAAATTCTTCAGAGAGAAAATTGTACAATGCATTCTCTGTGGAAGATACACGCTTAGACATGCACGCACCACCAAAGCACAGAGAGTTACAATGGGTTGTTAGGAAAAACAAGATTATTTTGCAAAATGAGGGATTTCTTCATGTCCAGATTAAGTATTTCTAAAACATGCATGGTTGTCTTTACTCTGCAATCCTGTATTTCCTTAAAATGATGTATTCACACATATTCTTCTGAGAGAAAACTCTACAGTACATTCTCTGTGGAAGATACACGCGTTGATATACATGCAACACAGAAGCTCAAAGAGTTATAACATGTTGTTTAGGAAAAACAAGATAATTTCGCACAATGTGGGATGTCTTCTCGTCCAGATTAAATATTTCTAAAACATGCGTGGTTGTCTTTACTCTGCAACCCTGTATTTCCTTAAAATGATGTATTCGCACATATTCTTCTGAGAGAAAACAGTAGAATGCATTCTCTGTGAAAGATACATGCTTAGACATACACGCAACACCAAAGCAAAGAGAGTTACAACGTGTTGTTTAGGAAAAACAAGATGATTTCGCACAATGCTGGATTTCTTCACGTCCAAATTAAGTATTTCTAATACATTCCTGGTTGTCTTTACTCTGCAACACTGTATTTCCTTACAATGTGGTATTCGCACATATACTTTGGGGAGAAAACTGTTCAGTGCAAACTCTGTGGAAGATACACGCTTAGAGATACATGCAACACCAAAGCACATAGAGTTACAACATGTCGTTTAGGACAAACAAGATAATTTCGCAAAATGATGGATTTATTCTCGTCCAGATTAAGTATTTCGAAAACAGTTGTGGTTGTCTTGACTCCGCAACACTATATTTCCTTAAAATGTGGTATTCACACATATTCTTCTGAGAGAAAACTGTACAGGGCATTCTCTGTGGAAGATACATGCTTAGACATACATACAACACCAAAGCACATAGAGTTACAATGCTTTGTTTAGGAATAATGAGATAATTTCGCAAAATGAGGGATTTCTTCTCACCCAGATTAAGTATTTCGAAAACAGTTGTGGTTGTCTTGACTCTGCAACACTGTATTTCCTTAAAATGTGGTATTCACACATATTCTTCTGAGAAAAAATTCTACAGGGCATTCTCTGTGGAAGATACATGCTTCGACACACATGCAAAACCAAAGAACATATTGTTACAACGTGTTATTTAGGAAAAACAAGATAATTCTGCACAATGATGGATTTCTTCTCGTCCAGATTAAGTATCTGTAAAACATTCGTGGTTGTCTTTACTCTGCAACACTGTATTTCCTTAAAATTTGGTATTCGCACATATACTTCCAAGAGAAATCTGTACAGTGCATTCTCTGTGGAAGATACAAGATTAGACATAAATGCAACACTTAAGCACATGGAGTTACATGTTGTTTAGGAAAAACAAGGTAATTTCACACAATGAGTGATTTCTTCTCCTTGTAATTAAGTATTTCTAAAATATTCGTGGTTGTCTTTACTCTGCAACCCCGTATTTCCTTAAAATGTAGTATTCGAACGTATTCTTCCGAAAGAAAATTGTACAGTGCATACTCTTTGGAAGATACACGCTTAGAAATACACCCATCACAAAAGCACAAAATGTTACAACATGTTGTTTAGGAAAAACAAGATAATTTCGATAATGAGGGATTTCTTCTCATCCAGATAATGTATTTCTAAAACATTCGTGGTTGTCTTTACTCTACATCCCTCTAATTCCTTAAAATGTGGTATTCGCACATATTCTTCTGAGAGAAAACTGTACAATGCATTCTCTGTGTAAGATACATGCTTAGACATACACGCAACCCCAAAGCACATATACTCATGTGTTGTTTCGGAAAAACAAGATAAATTCACACAATGCTGGATTTCTTTTCATCCAGTTAGGTATTTCTATTACATTCGTTTTTGTCTTTCCTCTGCAACACTGTATTTCCGTAAAATGTGGTATTCACACATATTCTTCTGAGAGAAAATTGTACAGTGCATTCTCTGTGGAAGATACACACTTACACATACATGCAACACCAAAGCACATAGAATTACAACGTGCTGTTTAGGAAAAATAAGATAATTTCGCTCAATGTGGGATTTCTTCTCGTCCAGATTAAGTATTTCTCATACATTCTTTGTTGTCTTTATTCAGAAACAGTGTATTTACTTAAAATGTGGTATTCGTACATATACTTTCAAGAGAAAACTGTACAGTGCATTTTCTGTGGAAGATACACGCTTAGACATACACGCAACACCAAAGCACATAAAGTAACAACATGTTGTTTAGTAAAAACAAGATAATTTCTCAAAATGAGAAATTTCTTCTCGTCCAGATTAAGTATTTCTAAAACATTCATGCTTGTCTTTACTCTGCAACCCTGTATTTCCTTAAAATGTGGTATTCACACATACTCTTCAGATAGAAAATTGCACAGTGCATTCCTGTGGAAGATACAAGCTTAGACAAAGAATTCTCACCTGAAGAACTTCGGATGGCAGAGAAGCATCTTAAAAAATGCTCAACTTCATTAGTCATTAGGGAAATGCAAATCAAAACAACCCTAAGATTTCATCTTACACCAGTCAGAATGGCTAAGATTAAAAATTCAGGAGACAGCAGGTGTTGGAGAGGGTGTGGAGAAAGAGGAACACTCCTCCATTGCTGGTGGGGTTGCAAATTGGTACAACCACTCTGGAAATCAGTCTGGCAGTTCCTCCGAAAACTGGGCACCTCACTTCCAGAAGATCTTGCTATACCACTCCTGGGCATATATCCAGAGGATTCCCCACCATGTAATAAGGATACATGCTCTACTATGTTCATAGCAGCCCTATTTATAATTGCCAGATGCTGGAAAGAACCCAGGTATCCCTCAACAGAAGAGTGGATGCAAAAAATGTGGTATATCTACACAATGGAGTACTATTCAGCCATTATAAACAAGGAATTCATGAAATTCATAGGCAAATGGATGGAGCTAGAGAACATCATACTAAGTGAGGTAACCCAGACTCAAAAGGTGAATCATGGTATGCACTCACTAATAAGTGGTTATTAACCTAGAAAACTGGAATACCCAAAACATAATCCACACATCAAATGAGATACAAGAAGAAAGGAGGAGTGGCCCCTGGTTCTGGAAAGACTCAGTGAAACAGTATTCGGCAAAACCAGAACGGGGAAGTGGGAAGGGGTGGGAGGGAGGACAGGGGAAGAGAAGGGGGCTTACGTGACTATCGGGGAGTGGGGGGGCTAGAAAAGGGGAAATCATTTGAAATGTAAATAAATTATATCGAATAATAAAAAAAAAAAAGAAAATTGCACAGTGCATTCCTGTGGAAGATACAAGCTTAGACATACAGGCAGCACCAAAGCACAGATATTTACAACTTGTTGTTTAGGAAAAACAAGATCATTTCACACAATTCAGGATTTCTTCTCGTCAAGATTATGTATTTCGTATACATTCGTGGTTGTCTTTACTCTGCAACACTGTAATTCCTTAAAATGTGGTATTCGCACATATACTTTCGAGAGATAACTATACCGTGCATTCTCTGTGGAACATACACGATTAGACATACACGCAACACCAAGCACATAGAGTTACAACGTGTTAATGAGGAAAAACAAGATAATTCCTCAAAATGAGAAAGTTCTTCTGGTCAAGATTAAGTATTTCTAAAACATTTGTGGTTGTCCTAACTCTGCAACCATGTATTTCCTTAAAATTTGGTATTCGCACATATTCTTCCGAGAGAAAATTGTACAATGAATTACTGTGGAAGATACAAGCTTAGACATACACGCAGCACCAAAGCACATAGTTAGACGTGTTGTTTAGGGAAAAGAAGATAAATTCGCACAATGCGGAATTTCTCTTCTTGCTATTAAGTATTTCTAATACATTCGTGGTTGTCTTTATTCTGCAACACTGTACTTCCTAAAAATGTGCTTTATGCACATATAGTTCTAAATGAAAACTCTACAGTGCATTCTCTGTGGAAGATACATGGTTAGCCATACATGCAACACCAAAGAACATAGAGTTACAATTTGTTGTTAGGAAAAACAAGATCATTTCACAACATGAGGAATTTCTTGTCAACCAGATTAAGTATTTCTAAAACATTTATGGTTGTCTTTACTCTGCAACCCTGTATTTCCTTAAAATGTGGTATTCGCACATATTCTTCTGAGAGAAAACTGTACAGTGCATTCTCTGTGGAAGATACATGCTTAGACATGCACGCAACACCAAAGCACATAGAATTACATCGTGTTGTTTAAGAAAAACATGGTAATTTCACAATATGAGGGATTTCTTCTCGTCCAGATTAACTATTTCTAATACATTCGTGGTTGTCTTTAATCTGCAACACTGTATTCGCTTAAAATGTGGTACTCACACATATTCTTCCGAGAGAAAAGTGTTCATTGCATTCTCTGTGGAAGATACATGCTTAGACATACACGCAACATGAAAGCACATAGAGGTACAACGTGTTGTTTAGGAAAAACAAAATAATTTTGCACAATGAGGGATTTCTTCTCGTCCAGATTAAATATTTCTAATACATTCGTGGTTGTCTTTATTCTGCAACACTGTATTTCCTTAAAATGTGGTATTTGCACATATTCTTCTGAGAGAAACCTGTACAGTGCATTCTCTGTGGAATATACATGCCTAGACATACACCCAACTCCAAACCACATAGAGTTACGTGTTGTTTAGGAAAAACAAGATAATTTCGCACAATGCAGGATTTATTCTCATCCAAATTAAGTATTTCTAAAACATTCATGGTTGTCTTTACTCTGCAACACTGTATTTCTGTAAAATGTGGTATTCGCACATATTCTTCAGACAGAAAATTGTACAGTGCATTCTCTGTGGAAGATACAGTCTTAGACATGCACGCAACACCAAAGGACATAGAGTTACAAAGGTTTCTTTAGGACAAAAAAGAGAATTTCTCAAAATGAGGGATTTCTTCTGGACAAGATTAAGTATTTCTAAAACATCCATGGTTGTCTTTACTCTGCAACCCTGTATTTCCTTAAAATGTGGTATGCACACATATTATTCCCAGAGAAAATTGTACAGTGCATTCTCTGTGAAAGATACACGCTTAGTCATGCACGTACCATCAAAGCATATAGAGTTACTTGTTGTTTAGGAAAAACAAGATAATTTCGCAAAATGAGGTATTTCTTCTCTTCCAGATTAAGTATTTCTAAATCATTCGTGGTTGTCTTTACTCTGCGACACTGTATTTCCTTAAAATGTCGTATGCGCACATATTCTTCCGATAGAAAATTGTACATAGCATTCTATGTGAAAGATACACATTTAGTCATAACGCAACACCAAAGCACATAGAGTTACAACGTGTTGTTATAAAAACAAGATAATTTCGCACAAGGCGTGTTTTCTTCTAGTCATGATTAAGTATTTCTAATATATTCGTGGTTGTCTTTAAAATGCAACACTGTATTTCTTTAAATGTGGAATTCACACGTATTCTTCAGAGAGAAAATTGTACAGTGCATTCTCTGTGGAAGATACAGGCGTAGACATACATGCACCACCGAAGCACAAAGAGTTACAACGTGTTGTTTAGGAAAAACAAGATAATTTCTCAAAATGAGGGAATTCTTCTCATCCAGATTACGTATTTCTAAAACATTCATCCTTGTCTTTACTCTGCTACCCGGTATTACTTTAATGCGTGGTATTCGCACATATTCTTCTGAGAGAAAGCTGTACAGTCCATTATCTGTGGAAGATACATGCTTAGACTTACTCTCAATACCAAAGTACATACTGTTACAACATGTCGATTAGGAAAAACAAGATAATTTGGCACAATGCAGGAATTCTTATCCTCACGATTAAGGATTTCTAATACATTCGTTGGTGTCTTTACTCTGCAACGCTGTATTTCCTTACAATGTGGAATTCGCACATATTCTTCCAAGAGAAAACTGTACAGTGCATTCTCTGTGGAAGATACACTCTTAGACATTCTTGCAACATCAAAGCACATACCGATACATGGTGTTGTTTAGGGAAAACAAGATAATTTCGCACAACGAGGGATTTATTCATGTCCAGATTAAGTATTTCTAATATATTTGTGTTTTTTTCTTTAATCTGCAACACTGTATTTCCTTAAAATGTGGTATTCGCACATATTCTTCTGAGAGAAAACAGTAGAGTGCATTCTCTGTGCAAGATACAGGTTTAGACATACAACCAACACCAAAGCACATAGAGTTACAAGGTGTTGTTTAGGGAAAACAAGATAATTTCACAAATTGAGTGATTTCTTCTAGTCCAGATTAAATATAGTTCTGAAAGAAAAGTGTACAGTGCATTCTCTGTGGAAGTTACATGCTTAGACATACACGATACACCAAAGTACATAGAGTTACAACGTGTTGCTTAGGAATATGAGATAATTTCGCATAATGAGGGATTTCTTCTCTTCCAGTTTAAGTATTTCTAATACTTTCGTAGTTGTCTTTACTCTGCCACACTGTATTTCGTTAAAATGTTGTATTTGCACATATACTTCAGAAAAAAGCTGTACAGTCCAACCTCTGTCTAAGATACACGCATAGACTTACAGGCAACACCAAAGCACATAGAGATACATAGTGTTCTTTAGGAAAACAAGATAATTTCGCACAATTTGGGATTACATCTCGTCGGGATTAAGCATTTCTAATACATTCGTGGTTGTCTTTACTCTGAAACACTGTATTTCCTTAAAATGTGGTATTCGCACAAATTCTTCCGAGAGAAAATTGAACAGTACATTTTCTGTGGAAGATACACGCCAGACATATACGCAACACCAAAGCACATACAGTTACACCATGTTGTTTAGGAAAAACAAGATAATTTCGCAAAATGAGGGATATCTTCTCGTCCAGAATATTTCTAAAACATTCCTGGTTGTCTTTACTCTGCAAACCTGTATTTCCTTAAAATGTGGGATTCACACATATACTTTCGAGAGAAAACCGTACAGTGATTTCTCTGTGGAAGAAACACGCTTAGACATACACGCAACCCCAAAACACAGAGAGTTACATCGTGTTGTTTAGCAAAAACCAGATAATTTCTCAAATTGAGAGATTTCTTCTCATCCAGATTAAGTATTTCTAATACATTCAAGGTTGTCTTTACTCTGCAACACTGTATTTCCTTAAAATGTGGTATTCACACATATTCTTCTGAGAGAAAACTGTACAGTGCATTCTGTGTGGAAGATAAATGCTTAGACATACACGCAACACCAAAGCACATAGAGTTACAACGTGTTGTTTAGGAAAAACAAAATAATTTTGCACAATGGGGGATTTCATCCCATCCAGATTAAGTATTTCTAATACATTCGTGGTTGTCTTTATCCTGCAACACTGTATTTCCTTAAAATGTGGTATTCGCACATATTCTTCTGAGAGAAAACTGTACAGGGCATTCTCTGTGGAAGATACATGCTTAGACATACACGCAACACAAAAGCACATAGAGTTACAACGTGTTGCTTAGGAATATGAGATAATTTCGCAAAATGAGGGATTTCTTCTTGTCCAGTGAAAGTATTTCTAATACTTTCGTGGTTGTGTTTACTCTGCCACACTGTATTTTGTTAAAATGTGGTATTCGCACGTATAGTTCAGAAAAAACTGTACAGGCCAATCTCTGTGTAAGATACACGCTTAGACTTACAGGCAACACCAAATCACATAGAGTTACATTGTGTTCTTTAGGAAAAACAAGATAATTTCGCACAATTCCGGATTATATCTCGCCGCGATTAAGTATTTCTAATACATCCGTGGTTGTCTTTACTGTGCAACACTCTATTTTTTTAAAATGTCGTATTTGCACATATTCTTCAAAGAGAAAACTATACAGTTCATTCTCTGTGGAAGATACGCGCTTAGACATACACACACACCAAAGCACATAGAGTTACAATATGTTGATTAGGAAAAACCAAATAATTTCCCACAATGCGGTATATCTTCTCGTCCAGATTACGTAATTCTAATACATTCGTGGTTGTCTTTTTTTTTGCAACACTGTATTTCCTTAAAATGTGGTATTCCCACATATTCTTCTGAGAGAAAACTCTACAGAGCATTCTCTGTGGAAGATACACGCTTAGACATACACCCAACATCAAAACACATAGAGTTACAACGTGTTGTTTAGGAAAAACAAGATAATTTCGCACAATGCGGGATTTCTTCTCCTCTAGATTAAATATTTCTAATATATTCGTGGTTGTCTTTACTCTGCAACACTCTATTTTCTTAAAATTTGGTATTCGCAGATATTTTTCAGAGAGAAAATTGTACAGTGCATTCTCTTTGAAGATACACACTTAGACATACACGCAACACTAAAGCAAGTAGAGTTACCACGTGTTGTTTAGGAAAAACAAGATAATTTCGCAAAATGAGGGATTTCTTCTCGGCCAGATAAAGTATTTCTAATACATTCGTGGTTGTCTTTACTCTGCAACATTGTATTTCCTTTAAATATGGTATTCGCACATATGCTCCCAAGAGAAAACTGTACAGTGCATTCTCTCTGGAAGATATATGCTTAGACATACACGCAACAGTTAAAGCCCATAGAGTTAAAATGTGTTGTTTAGGAAAAACAAGATAATTTCGCAAAATGAGGGATTTCTTCTCCGCCAGATAAAGTATTTCTAATATATTCGTGGTTGTCTTTGCTCTGCAACACTCTATTTCCTTTAAATATGGTATTCGAACATATACTCCCAAGAGAAAACTGGTAGTGCATTCTCTCTTGAAGATACACACTTAGACATACACGCAACAACAAAGCACATAGAATTAAAATGTGTTGTTTATGAAAAACAAGATAATTTCGCACAATGCTGGATATCTTCTCGTAGAGAACATGTATTTCTCATACATTCGTGTTTGTCTTTACTCTGCATAACTGTATTTTCTTAAAATATCGTATGCGCAAATATTCTTCCTAGAGAAAATAGTACAGTGCATTCTCTATGGAAGATACACGCATAGACATACACGCAATACCAAAGCACATAGAGTTACAACGTGTTGTTTAGGAAAAACAAGATAATTTCGCATAATGCAGGATTTATTCTCATCCAAATTAAGTATTTCTAAAACATTCATGGTTGTCTTTACTCTACAACACTGTTTTTCTGTAAAATGTGGTATTCGCACATATTCTTCAGACAGAAAATTTTACAGTGCATTCTCTGTGGAAGATACAGGCTTAGACATACACGCAACACCAAGGGACATAGAGTTACAACGGTTTCTTTAGGACAAAAAAGAGAATTTCTCAAAATGAGGGGTTTCTTCTCAACAAGATTAAGTATTTCTAAAACATCCATGGTTGTCTTTACTCTGCAACCCTGTATTTCCTTAAAATGTGGTATGCACACATATTATTCCGAGAGAATTGTACAGTGCATTCTCTGTCAAAGATACATGCTTAGTCATGCACGCACCACCAAAGCACATAGAGTTACTTGTTGTTTAGGAAAGACAAGATAATTTCGCAAAATGAGGTATTTCTTCTCTTCCAGATTAAGTATTTCTAATATATTCTTTGTTGTCTTTACAATGCAACACTTTATTTCTTTAAATGTGGTATCCGCACATATTCTTCAGAGAGAAAACTGTACAGTGAATTCTCATTGGAAGATACACGCTTAGACATACGTCCAACACCAAAGCAAATAGTGTTACAATGTGTTGTTTAGGAAAAACAAGATAATTTTGCACAATGAGTGATTTCCTCTTGTTGGTATTAAGTATTTCTAAAATATTCGTGGTTGTCTTTACAACACTCTATTTCCTTAAAATGTGGTATTCACACGTATTCTTCAGAGAGAAAATTGTACAGTGCATTCTCTGTGGAAGATACAGGCGTAGACATACACGCACCACAGAAGCACATAGAGTTACAACGTGCTGTTTAGGAAAAACAAGATAATTTGTCAAAATGAGGGATTTCTTCTCATCCAGATTACGTATTTCTAAAACATTCGTCCTTGTCATTACTCTGCTACCCTGTATTCCTTTAATGCATGGTATTCACACATATTCTTCTGATAGAAAACTGTACAGTGCATTCTCTGTGGAAGATACATGCTTAGACATACTCGCAATACCAAAGCACATACAGTTACAACGTGTCGATTAGGAAAAACAAGATAATTTGGCACAATGCAGGAATTCTTATCCTTGCGATTTAGGATTTCTAATATATTCGCTGTTGTCTTTACTCTGCAACCCTGTATTTCCTTAAAATGTGGTATTCGCACATATTCTTCCGAGAGAAAATTGAACAGTGCATTTTCTGTGGAAGATACATGCCAGACATACACGCAACACCAAAGCACATACAGTTACACCATATTGTTTAGGAAAAACAAGATAATTTCGCAAAATGAGCGATATCTTCTCGTCCAGATTAAGTATTTCTAAAACATTCCTGGTTGTCTTTACTCTGCAAACCTGTATTTCCTTAAAATGTGGGATTCACACATATACTTTCGAGAGAAAACCGTACAGTGATTTCTCTGTGGAAGAAACACGCTTAGACATACATGCAACCCCAAAACACATAGAGTTACGGCGTGTTGTTTAGCAAAAACCAGATAATTTCTCAAATTGAGAGATTTCTTCTCGTCCAGATTAAGTATTTCTAATACATTCATGGTTGTCTTTACACTGCAACACTGTATTTCTTCAAATTGTGGTATTTGCACATATTCTTCTGAGAGAAAACTGTACAGTGCATTCTCTGTGGAAGATACATGCTTAGACATAGACCCAACTCCAAAGCACATAGAGTTACAACGTGTTGTTTAGAAAAAACAAGATAATTTCGTACAATGCAGGATTTATTCTCATCCAAATTAAGCATTTCTAAAACATTCATGGTTGTCTTTACAACACTATTTCTGTAAAATGTGGTATTCACACATATTCTTCATACAGAAAGTTGTACAGTGAATTCTCTGTGGAAGATACAGGCTTAGACATACACAGAACACCAAAGGACATAGAGTTACAATGGGTTCTTTAGGACAAAAAAGAGAATTTCTCAAAATGAGGGATTTCTTCTCGTCAAGATTAAGTATTTCTAAAACATCCATGGTTGTCTTTAATCTGCAACCCTGTATTTCCTTAAAATATTGTATGCACACATATTATTCCCAGAGAAAATTGTACAGTGCATTCTCTGTGAAAGATACACGCTTAGTCATGCACGCACCCCCAAAGCACATAGAGTTACATGTTGTTTAGGAAAAACAAGATAATTTCGCAAAATGAGGTATTTCTTCTCTTCCAGATTAAGTATTTCTAAATCATTCATGGTTGTCTTTACTCTGCAACACTGTATTTCCTTAAAATGTGGTATGCGCACATATTCTTCCAATAGAAAATTGTACAGTGCATTCAATGTGAAAGATACACATTTAGTCATAACCCAACACCAAAGAACATAGAGTTACAACGTGTTGTTTGGAAAAACAAGATACTTTCGCACAAGGCGTGATTTCTTCTAGTCGTGATTAAGTATTTCTAATATATTCGTGGTTGTCTTTACAATGCAACACTGTTTTTCTTTAAATGTGGTATCCACACATATTCTTCGGAGAGAAAACTATACAGTGCATTCTCATTGGAAGATACACGCTTAGACATACGCCCAACACCAAAGCACATAGTGTTACAACGTGTTGTTTAGGAAAAACAAGATAATTTTGCACAATGAGTGATTTCTTCTTGTTGGTATTAAGTATTTCTAAAACATTCGTGGTTGTCTTTACTCTACAGCACTCTATTTCCTTAAAATGTGGTATTCACACGTATTCTTCAGAGAGAAAACTGTACAGTGCATTCTCTGTGGAAGATACATGTTTAGGCAAAACAAGATAATTTCTCAAAATGAGGAATTTCTTCTAGTCCAGATTAAATATTTCTAAAACATTCGTTGTTGTCTTTACTCTGCAACCCTGTAATTCCTTAAAATGTGGTATTCACACATACTCTTCTGATATAAAATTGAACAGTGCATTTTCAGTGGAAGATACATGCCAGATATACACGCAACACCAAAGCACATACAGTTACACCATATTGTTTAGGAAAAACAAGATAATTTCGCAAAATGAGGGATATCTTCTCGTCCAGATTAAGTATTTGTAAAATATTCCTGGTTGTCTTTACTCTGCAAACCTGTATTTCCTTAAAATGTGGGATTCACACATATACTTTCGAGAGAAAACCGTACAGTGCTTTCTCTGTGGAAGAAACACGCTTAGATATACACGCAGCCCCAAAACACACAGAGTTACAACGTGTTGTTTAGCAAAAACCAGATAATTTCTCAAAATGAGAGATTTCTTCTCGTCCAGATTAACAATTTCTAATACATTAGTGGATGTCTTTACTCTGCAACACTGTATTTCCTTAAAATGTGGCATTCACACATATTCTTCTGAGAGAAACCTATACAGTACATGCTCTGTGGAAGACACATTCTTAGACATACACTCAACACCAAAGCACATAGAGTTACAACGTGTCATTTAGGAAAAACAAAATAATTTTGCACAATGCGGGATTTCATCCTGTCCAGATTAAGTATTTCTAATACATTCATGGTTGTCTTTATCCTGCAACACTGTATTTCCTTAATATGTGGTATTCGCACATATTCTTCTGAGAGAAAACTGTACAGGGCATTCTCTGTTGCAGATACATGCTTAGACATACATACAACACCAAAGCTCATAGAGTTAGAACTTAGAGCTTAGAAAAAACAAGATGATTTCTTATAATGCTAATTTCTTCTCATTGCTATTAAGTATTTCTAATACATTCATGGTGTTCTTTATTCTGCAACACTGTATTTCCTTAAAATGTGTTATTCGCACATATAGTTCTGAAAGAAAAGTGTACAGTGCATTCTCTGTGGAAGATACATGCTTAGACATACACGCAACACCGAAGCACATAGAGTTACAACGTGTTGCTTAGGAATATGAGATAATTTCGCAAAATGAGGGATTTCTTCTCTTCCAGTTTAAGTATTTCTAATACTTTCGTGGCTGTCTTTACTCTACCACACTGTATTTTGTTAAAATGTGGTATTCGCACATATATTTCAGAAAAAAACTGTAAAGTCCAACCTCTGTGTAAGATACACGCTTAGACTTACAGGCAACACCAAAGCACATAGAGTTACATAGTGTTCTTTAGGAAAAACAAGATAATTTCGCACAATTCGGGATTACACCTCGTCGCGATTAAGAATTTCTAATACATTCTTGGTTGTTTTTACTCTGCAACACTGTATTTTTTTAAATGTTGTATTTGCACATATTATTTCAAGAGAAAACTGTACAGTGCATTCTCTGTGGAAGATACGCCCTTAGACATACACGCACACCAAAGCACATAGAGTTACATCGTGTTGATTACGAAAAACCAAATAATTTCGCACAATGCTGGATATCTTCTCGTCCAGATTAAGTAATTCTAATACATTCGTGGTTGTCTTTACTCTGCAACACTGTATTTCCTTAAAATGTGGTATTCGAACGTATTCTTCCGAGAGAAAATTGTCCAGTGCATACTCTGTGGAAGATACACGTTTATACATATAGGCAACACCAAAGCACATAGAGTTACAGCATGTTGTTTAGGAAAAACAAGATAATTTCGCACAATTCGGGCTTTCATCTCGTCCAGATTAATTATTTCCAATATATTTGTGGTTGTCTTTACTATGCAACACTGTATTTCCTTAAAATGTGGTATTCACACATATTCTTCCGAAAGAAAACTGTACAGGGCATTCTCTGTGAAAGAAACATGCATTTCCCTAATGACTAATGAGGTTGAGCATTTTTTAAGATGCTTCTCCGCCATCCGAAGTTCTTCAGGTGAGAATTCTTTGTTTAACTCTGTACCCCATTTTTTATTAGGGTTGTTTGGTTTTCTGGAGTCTAACTTCTTGAGTTCTTTATCTATATTGGATATTAGCCCTCTATCTGATGTAGGATTGGTGAAGATCTTTTCCCAATTTGTTGTTTGCCGATTTGTCCTCTTGATGGTGTCCTTTGCCTGACAGAAACTTTGTAATTTTATGAGGTCCCATTTGTCAATTCTTGCTCTTAGAGCATACGCTATTGGTGTTCTGTTCAGAAACCTGCTCCCTGTACCGATGTCCTCAAGGGTCTTGCCCAGTTTCTTTTCCTGGGATTTCATCTTACACCGGTCAGAATGGCTAAGATTAAAAATGCAGGAGACAGCAGGTGTTGGAGAGGGTGTGGAGAAAGAGGAACACTCCTCCACTGCTGGTGGGGTTGCAAATTGGTACAACCACTCTGGAAATCAGTCTGGCGGTTCCTCTGAAAACTGGGCACCTCACTTCCAGAAGATCCTGCCATACCACTCCTGGGCATATACCCAGAGGATTTCCCAACATGTAATAAGGATACATGCTCTACTATGTTCATAGCAGCCCTATTTATAATTGCCAGATGCTGGAAAGATCCTAGGTGTCCCTCATCAGAAGAGTGGATTCAAAAAATGTGGTATATCTACACAATGGAGTACTATTCAGCCATTAGAAACAATGAATTCATGAAATTCTTAGGCAAATGGATGGAGCTAGAGAACATCATACTAAGTGAGGTAACCCAGACTCAAAAGGTGAATCATGGTATTCACTCACTAATAAGTGGTTATTAACCTAGAAAACTGGAATACCCAAAACATAACCCACACATCAAATGAGGTACAAGAAGAAAGGAAGAGTGGCCCCCTGTTCTGGAAAGACTCAGTGAAGCAGTATTCGGCAAAACCAGAACGGCGAAGTGGGAAGGGGTGTGTGGGAGGACAGGGGAAGAGAAGGGGGCATACAGGACTTTCAGGGAGTGGGGGGGCTAGAAAAGGGGAAATCATTTGAAATGTAAATAAATTATATCGAATAAAAAAATTAAAAAAAGAAAGAAACACGCTTAGACATACACCCAACACCAAAACACATAGAGTTACAACTTGAAGTTTAGAAAAAACAAGATAATTTCTTATAATGATGGATTTCTTCTCGTTGCTATTAAGTAGTTCTAATGCATTTATGGGTTTCTTTATTCTGCAACACTGTATTTCCTTAAAATGTGTTATTCGCACTTATACTTCCGAAAGAAAAGTGCACAGTGCATTCTCTGTGGAAGATACATGCTTAGACATACACACACCAAAGCACATAGGGTTACAACGTGTTGCTTAGGAATACGAGATAATTTCGCAAAATGAGGGATTTCTTCTTGTCCATTGAAAGTATTTCTAATACTTTCTTGGTTGTCTTTACTCTGTCACACTGTATTTCGTTTAAATGTGGTATTCGCACATATAGTTCAGAAAAAACTGTACAGGCCAATCTCTGTGTAAGATACACGCTTAGACTTACAGGCAACACCAAATCACATAGAGTTACATTGTGTTCTTTAGGAAAAACAAGATAATTTCGCACAATTCGGGATTACATCTCTTCACAATTAAGTATTTCTAATACATCCATGGTTGTCTTTACTCTGAAACACTCTATTTTTTTAAAATGTTGTATTTGCACATATTCGTCCAAGATAAAACTGTACAGTGCATTCTCTGTGGAAGATACACGCTTAGACATACATGCAACACCAAAGCACATAGAGTTACAACGTGTTGTTTAGAAAAAACAAAATAATTTTGCACAATGCGGGATTTCATCCCGTCCAGATTAAGTATTTCTAATACATTCGTGGTAGTCTTTTCCTGCAACACTCTATTTCCTTAAAATGTGGTATTCGCACATATTCTTCTGTGAGAAAACTGTACAGGGCATTCTCTGTGGAAGATACATGCTTAGACATACACGCAACACCAAAGCACATAGAGTTACAACGTGTTAATTAGGAAAAACAAGATAATTCCTCAAAATGAGAAAGTTCTTCCTGTCCAGATTAAGTATTTCTAAAACATTCGTGGTTGTCCTAACTCTGCAACCATGTATTTCCTTAAAATTTGGTATTCGCACATATTCTTCCGAGAGAAAATTGCACAATGAATTTCTGTGGAAGATACAAGCTTAGACATACACGCAGCACTAATGCACATAGTTAGACGTGTTGTTTAGGAAAAAGAAGATAAATTCGCACAATGCGGGATTTCTCTTCTTGCTATTAAGTATTTCTAATACATTCGTGGTTGTCTTTATTCTGCAACACTGTATTTCCTTAAAATGTGCTTTATGCACATATAGTTCTGAATGAAAATTCTACAGTGCATTCTCTGTGGAAGACAGACGGTTAGCCATACATGTAACAACAAAGCACATAGAGTTACAGCTTGTTGTTTAGGAAAAACAAGATCATTTCACAACATGAGGGATTTCTTCTCAATGAAATTAAGTATTTCTAAAACATTTGTAGTTGTCTTTACTCTGAAACCCTGTATTTCCTTAAAATGTGGTATTCGCACATATTCTTCCAAGAGAAAATTGTACAGTGCAATCTCTGTGAACGATAAACGCATAGACATACATGGAACAGATAGCACATAGAGTTTCAACATGTTGTTTATGAAAAACAAGATAATTTCGAACAATGCAGGAATTCTTCTTGTCCAGATTAAGTATTTCTAATACTTTCATGGTTGTCTTTACTCAGGAACACTGTATTTCCATAACATGTGGTATTCACACATATACTTTCGAGAGAAAACTCTACAGTGCATTCTCTGTGAATGATACACGCTTAGACATACACTCAACACCAAAACACATAGAGTTAAAAAGTCTTGTTTAGGAAAAACAAGATAATTTCACAAAATGAGGGATTTGTTCTCGTCCAGATTAAGTATTTTTAAAACATTCATGGTTGTCTTACTCTCCTACACTGTATCTCTTTAAAATGTGGTATTCGCACATATTCTTCCGAAAGTAAACTGTACAGTGCATTCTCTATGAAGATACATGCTTAGACATACATGCAACACCAAAGCACATATAGTTACAAACGTGTTGTTTAGGAAAAACAAGAGAAATTCGCACAATGAGGGATTTCTTCTATTCCAGATTAAGTATTTCTAATACAATCATAGTTGTCTTTACTCTGCAACCCTGTATTTTCTTAAAATGTGGTATTCACACATATTCTTCTGAGAGAAAACTGTACAGTGCATTCTCTGTTGAAGATACATGCTTAGACTTACATGCAACACCAAAGCACATAGAGTTACAACGTGTTTTTTAGGAAAAACAAAATAATTTTGCACAATGCGGTATTTCATCCCATCCAGATTAAGTATTTCTAATACATTCGTGGTTGTCTTTATCCTGCAACACTGTATTTCCTTAAAATGTGGTATTCGCACATATTCTTCTGAGAGAAAACTGTACAGGGCATTCTCTGTGGAAGATACATGCTTAGACATACACGCAACACAAAAGCACATAGAGTTACAACGTGTTGCTTAGGAATATGAGATAATTTCCCAAAATGAGGGATTTCTTCTCTTCCAGTTTAAGTATATCTAATATTTTCGTGGTTGTCTTTACTCTACCTCACTGTATTTCCTTAAAGTATGGTATTCGCACATATACTTCAGAAAAAAACTGTACAGTCCAACCCCTGTGTAAGATACAAGTTTAGACTTACAGGCAACACCAACGCACATAGAGATACATACTTTTCTTTAGGAAAAACAAGATAATTTCGCACAATTTGGGATTACATCTCGTCGCGATTAAGTATTTCTAATACATTCGTGGTTGTCTTTCTGCAAGACTGTATTTTTTTAAAATGTCATATTTGCACATATTCTTCCAGGAGAAAACTGTACAGTGCATTCTCTGTGGAAGATACGCCCTTAGACATACACGCAAACGAAAGCACATAGAGTTACAACGTGTTGATTATGAAAAACCAAATAATTTCTCACAATGCTGGATATCTTCTCGTCCAGATTAAGTAATTCTAATACATTCGTGGTTGTCTTTACTCTGCAACACTGTATTTCCTTAAAATGTGGTATTCGAAAGTATTCTTCCAAGAGAAAATTGTACAGTGCTTACTCTGTGGAAGATACACATTTATACATATAGGCAACACCAAAGCACATAGAGTTACAGCGTGTTGTTGAGGAAAAACAAGATAATTTCGCACAATTCGGGCTTTCATCTCATCCAGATTAATTATTTCCAATACATTTGTGGTTGTCTTTACTATGCAACACTGTATTTCCTTAAAATGTGGTATTCACATATATTCTTCCGAGAGAAAACTGTACAGTCCATTCTCTGTGAAAGAAACATGCTTAGACATACACCCAACACCAAAACACATATAGTTACAACTTGAAGTTTAGAAAAAACAAGATAATTTCTTATAATGCTGGATTTCTTCTCGATGGTATTAGGTATTTCTAATACATTCATGTTTTTCTTTATTCTGCAACACTGTATTTCTTTAAAAATGTGTTATTCGCACTTCCAAAAGAAAAGTGTACAGTGCATTCTCTGTGGAAGATGCATGTTTAGACATACACACAACACCAAAGCACATAGAATTACAACATGTTGCTTAGGAAAAGCAAGATAAATTCGCACAATGCAGCATTTCTTTTCCTCTAGATTAAATATTTCTAATATATTCGTGGTTGTCTTTACCCTGCAACACTCTATTTGCTTAAAATGTGGTATTCGCAGGTATTTTTCAGAGAGAAAATTGTACAGTGCATTGTCTTTGAAGATACACACTTAGACATACACGCAACACTAAAGCAAGTAGAGTTACCACGTGTTGTTTAGGAAAAACAAGATAATTTCGCAAAATGAGGGATTTTTCCTCGGCCAGATAAAGTATTTCTAATACATTCATAGTTGTCTTTACTCTGCAACATTGTATTTTCTTTAAATATGGTATTCGCACATATGCTCCCGAGAGAAAACTGTACAGTGCATTCTATCTGGAAGATGTACGCTTAGATATACACGCAACACTTAAAGCCCATAGAGTTAAAATGTGTTGTTTAGGAAAAACAAGATAATTTCGCAAAATGAGGGATTTCTTCTCGGCCAGATAAAGTATTTCTAATACATTCGTGGTTGTCTTTACTCTGCAACATTGTATTTCCTTTACATATGGTATTCGCACATATGCTCCCGAGAGAAAACTGTACAGTGCATTCTCTCTGGATGATATACACTTAGACATACACGCAACACTTAAAGCCCATAGAGTTAAAATGTGTTGTTTAGGAAAAACAAGATAATTTCGCAAAATGAGGGATTTCTTCTCGGCCAGATAAAGTATTTCTAATACATTCGTGGTTGTCTTTAATCTGAAACACTCTATTTCTTTAAATACGGTATTCGAACAAATACTCCAAAGAGAAAACTGGTCAGTGCATTCTTTCTGGAAGATGCCCACTTAGACATACACGCAACAACAAAGCACATAGAATTAAGATGTGTTGTTTATGAAATGCAAGATAATTTCACACAATGCTGGATATCTTCTCGTAGAGAACATGTATTTCTCATACATTCGTGTTTGTCTTTACTCTGTAAAACTGTATTTCCTTAAAATATGGTATGCGCAAATATTCTTCCGAGAGAAAATAGTACAGTGCATTCTCTGTGGAAGATACACGCATACACATACACGCAATACCAAAGCACATAGAGTTACAACGTGTTGTTTAGGAAAAACAAGAAAAGTTCACACAATGCTGGATTTCTTCTTGTCCATATTAAGTATTTCTAATACATTCGTGGTTGTCTTTATTCTGCAACACTGTATTTCCTTAAAATGTGGTATTCACACATATTCTTCAAAGAGAAAAGTGTACCGTGCATTCTCTGTGGACGATACACGGTCATACATACAACCAACAACAACGCACATAGAGTTACAACGTGTTGTTTAGGAAAAACAAGATAATTTCGCATAATGCGGGATTTCTTCTCACCCAGATTAAGTATTTCCAATACATTCGTGGTTGACTTTACTCTGCAACACTGTATTTCTTTTAAATATGGTATTCACACATATACTCCCGAGAGAAAATTGTACAGTGTATACTCTTTGGAAGATACAGGCTTAAGCAAACATGCAACACCAAAGCACATAGAGTTACAACGTGTTGTTTAGGAAAAACAAGATAATTTCGCACAATGCGAGATTTCTTCTCATCCAGATTAAGTATATCTAATACATTCGTGGTTGTCTTTACTCTGCAACACGGTATTTCATTAAAAAGTGGTATTCTCACATATTTCTTAAGAGAGAAAATTGTACAGTGCATTCTCTGTGGAAGATACATGCTTAGATATACATGCCACACCAAAGCACATAGAGTTACAATGTATTGTTTAGGAAAAACAAGATAATTTTGCAAAATGAGGGATTTCTTCTCATCCAGATTAAGAATTTCTAAAACATTCCTGTTTGTTTTTACTCTGCAACCCTGTATTTCTTTAAAATGTGGTATGCCCACATATTCTTCCGAGAAAAATTGTAGAGTGCATTCTCTGTGGAAGATACACGCTTAGCCATACAAGTAACACCAAAGCACATGGAGTTGTTGTTGTTTAGGAAAAACAAGATAATTTCGTGCAATGCACAATTTCTTTCATCCACATTAAGTATTTCTAACAAATTCTTGGTTGTCTTTATTCTGCAATACTGTATTTCCTTAAAATATGGTATTCGCACATAAACTCCCGAGAAAAAAATGTCCATTGCATTCTCTTTGGAAGATATATGCTTAGATATACATGCAACACAAAAGGACATAGAGTTACAACGTGCTGTTTAGGAAAAACAAGATAATGTCGCACAATGAGAGATTTCTTCTTGTTCAGATTAAGTATTTCTAGGATTTTCATGGTTGTCTTTATTCTGCAAACCTGTACTTCCTTAAAATGTGGTAATCGCACATTATCTTCAGAGAGAAAATTGTACAGTACATTCTCTGTGGAAGATTCACGCTTAGATATACACACATCAGCAAAGCAAATAGAGTTACAACATGTTGTTTAGGTAAAACAAGATAATTTCGCACGATGCAGGATTTCTTCTCGTCCAGATTAAGTATTTCTAGTACATTGGTGGTTGTCTTTACTCTGCAACACTGTATTTCTTAAAAATATCGTGTTCGCACATATACTTTCGAGTTAAAACTGTAAAGTGCTTTCTCTGTGGAGGATACATGCAACACCAAATCACATAGATTTACCACATGTTGTTGAGGAAAAGCACAATAATTTCGCACACTGTGCGATTTCTTTTAGTCGCAATAAAGTATTTCTAATACTTTCCTGTTTGTCTTTATTCCGCAACACTGTATTTCCTTAAAATGTGGTATTCGCACATATTCTTCAGAGAGAAAGTTGTACAGTGCATTCTCTGTGGAAGATACACGCTTAGACATACACGCACTACAAAAGCACATAGAGTTACAACGTGTTGTTAAGGAAATACAAGATAATTTCGCAAAATGAGGGATTTCTTCTCGTCCAGATTACGTACTTTTAAACATTTGTGGTTTTCTTTACTCTGCAACCCTGTATTTCCTTAAAATGTGGTATTTGCACATACCCTTCCAAGAAAAAACTGTACAGTGCATTCTCTGTGGAAGATACACACTTAGACATACACACAACACCAAAGCCCATAGTGTTACCACGTGTTGTTTAGGAAAACAAGATAATTTCGCAAAATGAGGGTTTTCTTATTGTCCAGATTAAGTATTTCTAAAACATTCATGGATGTCTTTGTTCTGCAACCCTGTATTTCCTTAAAATATGGTATTTGCACATATTATTACAGGAGAAAACTGTACAGTGCATTCCCTGTGGAAGATACATGCTTAGACATACACGCAACACCAAAGCACATAGAGTTACATCTTGTTGTTTAGGAAAAACAAGATAATTTCTGAAAATGAGGGATTTCTTCTCGTCCACATTAAGTATTTCTAAAACATTCTTGGTTGTCTTTACTCTGCAACACTCTATTTCTATAAATGTGGTATTCGCACATATTCTTCCAAGAGAAAATTGTACAGTGCATTATCTCTGAAAGATACAAGGTCAGACAGACAAGCAAAACGAAAGCATATAGAGTTACAACGTGTTGTTTAGGAAAAACAAGATAATATGGTAAGATGTGGGAATTCTTCCCGTCCAGATTAAGTATTTCTAAAATATTCGTGGTTGTCTTTACTATGCAACACTGTATTTCCTTAAAATATCGTATTCGCCTATATACTTTTGATATAAAACTGTTCAGTGCATTCTCTGTGGAAGATAAATTCTTAGACATACACACAACACCAAAGCAACTAGAGTTACCACATGTTGTTTAGGAAAAACTCGATAATTTTGCACACTGAGGGATTTCGTCATGCGCAATTAAGTATTTCTAATACAGTCGTGTTTGTCTTCACTCTGCAACACTGTCTTACCTTAAAATGTGATATTTTCACATATTCTTTTGAGAGAAAACTGTACAATGCATTCTCTGGGGAAGATATATGCTTAGACATACACGCAACACCAAAGCACCCAGATGTACAACTTATTGTTTAGGAAAAACAAGATAATTTCGAAAAATTAGGGATTTCTTCTCATCCAAATTAAGTATTTCTAAAACATCATGGTTGTCTTTACTCTGCAACACTGTATTTCTATAAATGTGGTATTCGCACATATTCATCAGACAGAAAATTGTACAGTGCATCTCTGTGGAAGATACACGCTTAGAAATACACGTATCCCCAAAGCACATAGAGTTACAACGTGTTGTTTAGGAAAAACAAGATAATTTCGCACAATGCGATATTTCTTCTCGTCCAGATTATGTATATCTAATTCATTTGTGATTGTCTTTACTCTACAACACTGTATTTCCTTAAAAAATGGTATTCGCACATATTCTTCAGAGAGAAAATTGTACAGTGCATTCTCTGAGGAAGATACATGCTTAAACATACACACAACACCAAAGCACATAGAGTTACAATGTATTGTTTAGGAAAAACAAGGTAATTTTACAAAATGAGGGATTTCTTCTCGTCCAGATTAAGAATTTCTAAAACATTCATGATTGTCTTTGCTCTGCAACCCTGCATTTCTTTAAAATGTGGTGTGCCCACATATTCTTCACTGAAAAAATTGTACAGTGCATTCTCTGTTGAAGATAGACGCTTAGCCATACACGTAACACCAAAGCACATGGAATTACAATGTGTTGATTAGGAAAAACAACATAATTTCGTGCAATGCTCAATTTCTTTCATCCACATTAAGTATTTCTAACAAATCCGTAGTTGTCTTTACTCTGCAACACTGTATTTCCTTAAAATATGGTATTCGCACAGATACTCCAGAGGAAAAACCGTACAGTGCATTCTCTTTGGAAGATATACCCTTAGATATACATGCAACACAAAATCACATAGAGGTACAACGTGCTGTTTAGGAAAAACAAGATAATTTCGCACAATGAGTGATTTCTTGTGATAGCGATTAAGTGTTTCTAAAACATTGGTAGTTGTCTTTACTCTGCAAACCTGTATTTCCTTAAAATGTGGTATTCACATGTAATCTTCCGAGAGTAAACTGTACAGTGCATTCTCTATGGAAGATATATGCTTAGAAATATATTCAACACCAAAGCACATAGAGTTACAACGTGTTGTTTAGGAAAAACAAGATAATTTCGCACAATGAGGGATTTTTTCTTGTTCAGATTAAGTATTTCTAAGATATTCATGGTTGTCTTTATTCTGCAACCCTGTACTTCCTTAAAATGTGGTATTCGCACATATTCTCCAGAGAGAAAATAGTACAGTGCATTCTCTGTGGAAGATACATGCCTAGACAAACACGCAACACCAAAGCACATAGAGGTACAACGTTTTGTTTAGGAAAAACAAGATAATTTCGCACGATGCGGGATTTCTTCTTGTCCAGATTAAGTATTTCTAATACATTGGTGGTTGTCTTTACTCTGCAACACTTTATTTCTTAAAAATATCATATTTGCACATATACTTTTGTGTTAAAACTGTACAGTGCTTTCTCTGTGGAGGATACACACTTAGACATACACGCAACACCAAATCACATAGATTTACCACGTGTTGTTAAGGAAAAACATGATACTTTCAGTCACTGTGAGATTTCTTTTAGTCGCAATTAAGTATTTCTAATACTTTCCTGTTTGTCTTTACTCTACAACACTGTATTTCCTTAAAATGTGGTATTCGCACATATTATTCAGAGAGAAAGTTGTACAGTGCATTCTCTGTGGAAGATACACGCTTAGACATACACGCAACACCAAAGCACATAGAGTTACAATGTGTTGTTTAGGAAAAACACGATAATTTCGCAAAATGGGGGATTTCTTCTCGTCCAGATTACGTATTTATAAACAATCGTGGTTGTCTTTACTCTGCAACCCTGTAATTCCTTAAAATGTGGTATTCGCACATATCCTTCCAAGAAAAAACTGTACAGTGCATTCTCTGTGGAAGATACACACTTCGACATACACTCAACACCAAAGCACATAGTGTTACAACGTGTTGTTTAGGAAAACAAGATAATTTCGCAAAATGAGGGTTTTTTCTTGTCCAGATTAAGTATTTCTAAAACATTCGTGGATGCCTTTTTTCTGCAACACTGTATTTCCTTAAAATATTGTATTCACACATATTATTCCAAGAAAATTGTACAGTGCATTCCCAGTGGATGATACATGCTTAGACATACACGCAAAACCAAAGCACATAGAGTTACATCTTGTTGTTTAGGAAAAACAAGATAATTTCTGAAAATGAGGGATTTCTTCTCGTCCACATTAAGTATTTATAAAACATTCGTGGTTGTCTTTACTCTGCAACACTGTATTTCTATAAATGTGGTATTCAGACATATTCATCAGACAGAAAATTGTAAAATGCATCTCTGTGGAAGATACACGCTTAGAAATACACGCATCCCCTAACACATATAGTTACAACGTGTTGTTTAGGAAAAATAAGATAATTTCGCACAATGCGATATTTCTTCTCATCCAGATTATGTATATCTAATTCATTCGTGGTTGTCTTTACTCTACAACACTGTATTTCCTTAAAAAATGGTATTCGCATATATTCTTCAGAGAGAAATTGTACAGTGCATTTTCTGAGGAAGATACATGCTTAGACTACACACAACACCAAAGCACATAGAGTTACAGTGTATTGTTTACGAAAAACAAGATAATTTTACAAAATGAGGGATTTCTTCTCATCCAGATTAAGAATTTCTAAAACATTCATGTTTGTCTTTGCTCTGCAACCCTGTATTTCTTTAAAATGTGGTATGCCCACATATTCTTCTGAGAAAAATTGTACAAAGCATTCTCTATGGAAGATACACGCTTAGCCATACACGTAAAACCAAAGCGCATGGAGTTACAACGTGTTGTTTATGACAAACAAGATAATTTAGTGCAATGCACAATTTCTTTCATCCACATTAAGTATTTCTAACAAATCCATGGTTGTCTTTACTCTGCAACACTGTATTTCCTAAAAATATGGTGTTCGCACATATACTTCAGAGGAAAAAAAACTGTACAGTGCATTCTCTTTGCAAGATATACGCTTAGATATACATACAACACAAAAGCACATAGAGTTACAAGGTGCTGTTTAGGAAAAACAAGATAATTTCTCACAATGAGTGATTTCTTGTGATAGCTTTTAAGAGATTCGAAAACATTCGTGGCTGTCTTTAATGTGCAACCCTGTATTTCCTTAAATGTGGTATTCACACATATTTTTCAGAGGGTAAACTGTACAGTGCATTCTCTATGGAAGATATATGCTTAGATATATATACTCAACACCAAAGCACATAGAGTTACAACGTGTTGTTTAGGAAAAACAAGATAATTTCGCACAATGTGGGATTTTTTTTCTTGTTCAGATTAAGTACTTCTAAGATTTTCATGGTTGTCTTTATTCTTCAACCTTGTACTGCATTTTTTAAGATGCTTCTCCACCATCCGAAGTTCTTCAGGTGAGAATTCTTTGTTTAACTCTGTACCCCATTTTTTAATAGGGTTGTTTGGTTTTCTGGAGTCTAACTTCTTGAGTTCTTTATATATATTGGATATTAGCCCTCTATCTGATGTAGGATTGGTGAAGATCTTTTCCCAATTTGTTGGTTGCCGATCTGTCCTCTTGATGGTGTCCTTTGCCTTACAGAAACTCTGTAACCTTATGAGGTCCCATTTGTCAATTCTTGCTCTTAGAGCATATGCTATTGGTGTTCTGTTCAGAAACTTTCTCCCTGTACCGATGTCCTCAAGGGTCTTCCCCAGTTTCTTTTCTATTAGCTTCAGAGTGTCTGGCTTTATGTGGAGGTCCTTGATCCATTTGGATTTGAGCTTAGTACAAGGAGACAAGGATGGATCAATTCGCATTCTTCTGCATGCTGACCTCCAGTTGAACCAGCACCATTTGTTGAAAAGGCTATCTTTTTTCCATTGGATGTTTTCAGCCTCTTTGTCGAGGATCAAGTGGCCATAGGTGTGTGGGTTCATTTCTGGATCTTCAATACTGTCCCATTGATCCTCCTGCCTGTCACTGTACCAATACCATGCAGTTTTTAACACTATTGCTCTGTAGCATTGCTTGAGGTCAGGGATACTGATGCCCCCAGATTTTCTTTTGTTGCTGAGAATAGTTTTAGCTATCCTGGGTTTTTTGTTGTTCCAGATGAATTTGATAATTGCTCTTTCTAACTCTGTGAAGAATTGAGTTGGGATTTTGATGGGTATTGCATTGAATCTGTATATTGCTTTTGGCAAAATGGCCATTTTAACTATATTGATTCTACCGATCCATGAGCATGGGAGGTTTTCTCATTTTTTGAGGTCTTCTTCCATTTCCTTCTTCAGAGTCTTGAAGTTCTTGTCATACAGATCTTTCACATGTTTGGTAAGAGTCACCCCAAGATACTTTATACTGTTTGTGGCTATTGTGAAGGGGGCCATTTCCCTAATTTCTTTCTCAGCCTGCTTATCCTTTGAGTATAGGAAGGCCACTGATTTGCTTGAGTTGATTTTATAACCTGCCACTTTGCTGAAGTTGTTTATCAGCTGTAGGAGCTCTCTAGTGGAGTTTTTTGGGTCACTTAGGTAGACTATCATGTCGTCTGCAAATAATGATAGTTTGACTTCTTCCTTTCCAATTTGTATCCCTTTGACCTCCTTATGTTGTCGAATTGCCCGAGCTAGTACCTCAAGTACAATATTGAAAAGATAAGGAGAAAGGGGGCAGCTTTGTCTGGTCTCTGATTTCAGTGGGATTGCTTCAAGTTTCTCTCCATTTAGTTTGATGCTGGCTACCGGTTTGCTGTATATTGCTTTTACTATGTTTAGGTATGGGCCTTGAATTCCTGTTCTCTCCAAGACTTTAAGCATGAAAGGATGCTGAATTTTGTCAAATGCTTTTTCAGCATCCAATGAAATGACCATGTGGTTTTGTTCTTTGACTTTGTTTATGTAGTGGATTGTATTGATGGATTTCCGTATATTGAACCAACCCTGCATTCCCGGGATAAAGCCGACTTGATCATGGTGGATGATCGTTTTGATGTGTTCTTGGATTCGGTTGGCAAGAATTTTATTGAGTATTTTTGCATCGATGTTCATAAGGGAAATTGGTCTGAAGTTCTCTTTCTTTGTTGGATCTTTGTGTGGCTTTGGTATCAGCGTAATTGTGGCTTCGTAGAAGGAATTGGGTAGTGTTCCTTCTGTTTCTATTTTGTGGAATAATTTGAAGAGTATTGGTGTTAACTCTTCTTTGAAGGTCTGGTAGAATTCTGCACTGAAACCATCTGGTCCTGTGCTTTTTTTGGTTGGAAGACTTTCTATGACTCCTTCTATTTCTTTAGGCTTTATGGGACTGTTTAGATGGTCTAGTTGGTCCTGATTTAATTTTGGTATTTGGTTTTTGTCAAGGAAATTGTCCATTTCCTCCAGATTCTCCAGTTGTGTTGAGTACAGGCTCTTGTTGTAGGATCTGATGATTTTTTGGATTTCCTCAGTTTCCGTTGTTATATCTCCCTTTTCATTTCTAAGTTTGTTAATTTGGATACTTTCTCTGTGCCCTTTGGTCAGTCTGGCTAAGGGTTTATCTATCTTGTTGATTTTCTCAAAGAACCGTCTCCTGGTTTTGTTGATTCTTTGTATGGTTCTCTTTGTTTCTACTTGATTGATTTTGGCCCTGAGTTTGATGATTTCCTGCCTTCTACTCCTCCTGGGTGAAATAGCTTCTTTTTGTTCTAGGGCTTTCAGGTGTGTCATTATGCTCTCTCCGTTTTCTTTTTGGAGGCACTCAGGGCTATGAGTTTTCCTCTTAGCACTGCTTTCATTGTGTCCCATAGATTTGGGTATGTTGTGTTTTCATTTCCATTGTGTTCTAAAAAGTCTTTAATTTCTTTCTTTATTTCTTCCTTGACCAAGGTATCATTGAGTAGAGTATTGTTCAATTTCCACGTGTATGTGGGTTTTCTGTTGTTTCTGTTGCTACTGAAGACCACTTTTACTCCATAGTGATCAGATAGGAGGCATGGGATTTGTTCGATCTTCTTATATTTGTTGAGGTCTGTCTTGTGACCAATTATATGGTCGATTTTGGAGAAGGTACCATGAGGTGCTGAAAAAAAAGGTATATTCTTTTGTTTTAGGATAGAATGTTCTATATATATCTGTTAAATCTAATTGGTCCAAAGCTTCAATTAGTTTCATTGTGTCCTTGTTTAGTTTCTGTTTTCCTGATCGATCCATTGAGGAAAGTGCAGTGTTGAAGTCACCCACAATTATTGTGTTAGGTGCAATGTGTGCTTTGAGTTTTAATAAAGTTTCTTTTATGAAAGAGAGTGCCCTTGCATTTGGAGCATAGATGTTCAGGATTGAGAGTTCTTCTTGTTGTATTTTTCCTGTGACCAGCAAGAAGTGTCCCTCAGAGTCTCTTTTGATGACTTTGGGTTGAAAGTCAATTTTATCTGATATTAAAATGGCTACTCCAGCTTGTTTCCTGAGACCATTGGCTTGTAAAATTGTCTTCCAGCCTTTTACTCTAAGGTAGTGTTTGTCTTTGACCCTGAGGTGTGTATCCTTTAAGCAGCAAATTGTAGGTCCCTATTTATGTATCCAGTCAGTTAGTCTATGTCTTTTTATTGGGGCATTAAGTCCATTGATGTTAAGAGATATTAAGGAATAGTGATTGTTACTTCCTATCATTTTTGACGTTATTTTTTAAATTTGATTGCTTAACTTCTTTTGGGTTTGATGAAAGGTTACTATCTTGCTTTTTCCAGGGTGAAGTTTCCCTCCTTGTATTGGTGTTGTCCTCCTATTATCCTTTTTAGGGCTGGGTTTGTGGATAGATATTGGGTAAACTTGGTTTTGTCGTGAAATATCTTAGTTTCTCCATCTATGATGATTGAGAGTTTTTCTGGATATAGTAGTTTTGGTTGGCATTTGTGTTCTCTTAGAGTCTGCATGAGATCTTCCCAGGACCTTCTAGCCTTCATAGTCTCAGGTGAAAAGTCTGCTGTGATTCTGATAGGTTTTCCTTTATATGTTACTTGGCCTTTTTCTCTTACTGCCTTTAATATTCTTTCTTTGTTTAGAACATTTGGTGTTTTGATTATTATGTGACAGGAAGTATTTCTGTTCTGGTCCAGTCTGTTTGGAATTCTGTAGGCTTCTTGCATATTCATGGGCATCTCTCTCTTTAGGTTAGGGAAGTTTTCTTCCATAATTTTATTGAAGATATTTGCTGGCCCTTTAAGTTGTAAATCTTCACTCTCATCTATGCCTATAATCCTTAGGTTTGGTCTTCTCATTGTGTCCTGGATTTCCTGGATATTTTGGGTTACAAGCTTTTTGCATTTTGCATTTTCTTTAACTGTTGAGTCCATGGTTTCTATGGAATCTTCAGCATCTGAGATTCTTTCTTCTATTTCTTGTATTCTGTTGTTGATATTTGCATCTCTGTCCCCTGATTTCTTCCCAAGGCTTTCTATCTCCAACGTTGTCTCCCTTTGAGTTTTCTTAGTTGTTTCTACTTCTGATTGTAGATCCTGGATGGTTTTGCTTAGCTCCTTCACTTGCTTGTTTGTGCTTTCCTGTAATTCTTTAAGAGATTTTTGTGTTTCCTCTTTCATGACCTCAGCCTGTTGACCAAAGTTCTCCTGTATTTCTTTAAGTGATTTTTGCATTTCCTCCTTGTTGGCTTTTATATTCTCTTGGATTTCTTTCAATGATTTTTGTGTTTCCCTAGCAAGGGCTTCTAACTTTTGATCCATTTTCTCCTGAATTTCTTTAAGTATGTCCTTCATGTGTTCCTGTACCAGCATCATGACCAGTGATTTTAAATCCAAATCTTGTTTTACTGGTGTGATGGGGTATCCAGGACATGCTGGTAGAGGAGAATTGGGTTCAGATGTTTCCATATTGCCTTGATTTCTGTTAGTGACGTTCCTGCGTTTGCCTTTTACCATCTAGTTCTCACTGGTGTTACTTGGTCTTGTCAGTGCTGGGCTCACCAGTGCAAGGTGCCCCTTCCCCGTTGGCCTCTGGTGCACAGCTTACCCCCTGAACTGCCTGTAGGCAGGGTGCTGCTGTCCAGGCTGTTCAGATCCCGAAGCAGGCACCTGAAGGCTCCCGCTGGGGTCCGCAGGATTTACCGTGGCACACCGACTTCTCCCAGCTGGCCACCCGGAAGTCCCCGCTAGCCTCTTGAGGGACCTGGAGATGTGGTGTGGCCGCCCAGGCTGATCTGAAGCAGTGAGAGTTGTGCTGAGGGCTTCCGCCTGAGGCCTTGCCCCAGATTGTGTCTGTGGACCAGATGGAGCCCGTGTGCACCCCCCAGGGAGCACCGACGGTGTATGCTGCTGTGACCTCCCCTGTGTTCCGCTCACTCCGCTGGGCAGCCGATTCCCCAACCGGGCTGGCGCACACAAGGTTAGCCTGGTCGTCCAGGCCCTGAGTCCAGGCAAAAGCCTGGGAGGCCAAGGTCCGAGCAAAGTTCCCCTAGGGCTATGACTGTTAATTGGGTCCGCCAGGTGACCCGGATGGTCGGCGTGCAGGTATATGCTCCCCAAAAGCACCGGGAGAGTCTGCTGTGCTAACAACCTCCTGGGCGGGTTGACACCCAGATGGCCCACCAAGCCGCCGAGTTCTTGGGGTCAGTCCTGTGCCTTTTGGGGCCTTGACCCCCGTTTTGTTAGCCTCAGGCTACGCTTGTTAGCCGTCTCTGCCCTCCCGAGCACTCTGGGTCCTGTAGGCAAAATGGCTGCGCGTGCGCCGGCCAGGGCAAAAAAACCTCCTGGCTGGGTTGGCACCCTGATGGCCACCCAAACAGCCCAGGGCCTGGGTGCAGGCCAATGCCCATCGGGCTCAGACCCCTGCGGTGTTGGCCTCGGATTATGTTTGTGTACCTCAGTCTGTCCGATCTCTGGAATCCGAAATCAAGATGGTGGTGAGTCTCTCCTGACTGGCGGGAGGCCGCGTTCTGAAGTCAACACTGTATTTCCTTAAACGTGGTATTCGCACATATTCTTCAGAGAGAAAGTTGCACAGTGCATTCTCTGTGGAAGATACATGCTTAGACATACACGCAATACCAAAGCACATATAGTTACAATGTGTTGTTTAGGAAATAAAAAATAATTTTCAAAATGAGGGATTTCTTCTCGTATAGATTACACATTTTTAAACATTCATGGTTGTCTTTACTCTGCAACCCTGTATTTCCTTAAACTGCGGTATTCGCACATATCCTTCCAAGAAAAAACTGTACAGTGCATTCTCTATGGAAGATACACACTTAGACATACACGCAACTCCAAAGCACATATTGTTACAACGTGTTGTTTAGGAAAACAAAATAATTTCACAAAATGAGGGTTTTCTTCTTGACCAGATTAAGTATTTCTAAAACATTCGTGGATGTCTTTTTTCTGCCACCCTGTATTTTCTTAAAATATGGTATTCGCACATATTATTCCGAGAAAACTTTACAGTGCAATACCTGTGGAAGATACATGCTAAGAAATACATGCAACACCAAAGAACATAGAGTTACAACGTGCTGTTTAGGAAAACAAGATAATTTCGCACAATGAGAGATTTCTTCTCGTCACGATTAAGTATTTCTAATACATTCGTGGTTGTCTTTATTCTGCAATACTGTATTTCCTTAAAATGTAGTATTCACTCATATAGTTCCAAAAAAAACTGTACAGTGCATTCTCTGTGGAAGATACATGCTTAGACATACACGCAACACCAAAGCACATAGATTTACCACGTGTTGTTAAGGAAAAACAAGATAATTTCGTACACTGTGGGATTTCTTTTAGTCACAATTAAGTATTTCTAATACATTCCAGTTTGTCTTTACTCTGCAACACTGTATTTCCTTAAAATGTGGTATTCTCACAAAATCTTCAGAGAGAAAGATGTACAGTGCATTCTCTGTGAAAGATACACGCTTAGACATACACGCAACACCAAAGCACATACAGTTACAATGTGTTGTTTAGGAAAAACAAGATAACTTTGCAAAATTAGGGATTGCTTCTCGTCCAGATTACATATTTTTAAACGTTTGTGTTTGTCTTTACTCTGCAACCCTGTATTTCTTTCAAATGTGGTATTCACACATATCCTTCCAAGAAAAAATTGTACAGTGCATTCTCCGTGGAAGATACACGCTTAGGGATACATGCAAGACCAAAGCACAAAGAGTTACAATGTGTTTTTTAGGAAAACTAGATAATTTCTCAAAATGAGGGATGTCTTCTCATCTACATTAAGTATTTCTAAAACATTCATGGTTGTCTTTACTCTGCAACACTGTATTTTCTTAAAATGTGGTAGTCACACATATTCTTCCAAGAGAAAATTGTACAGTGCATTCTCCGTGGAAGATACAAGCTCAGACACACAACAATAACTAAAGCACATAGAGTTACAACGTGTAGTTTAGGAAAAACAAGATAATTTTGCAAGATGTGGGAATTCTTCTCGTCCAGTTTAAGTATTTCTAAAACATTCATGGTTGTCTTTACTCTGCAACACTGTATTTCCTTCAAATGTGGTATTCGCACATATTCTTCCATGAGAAAATTGTACAGTGCATTCTCTGTGGAAGATACAAGCTCAGACACACAACCAAAATTAAAGCACATAGAGTTACAACGTGTTGTTTAGGAAAAACAAGATAATTTCGCACAATGAGGGTTTTCATCATGTCCAGATTAAATATTTCTAAAACATTCATGGATGTCTTTACTCATCAACACTGTATTTCCTTAAAGTGTGGAATTTGCCCATATACATTCCAGATAAAACTGTTCAGTGCATTCTCTGTGGAAGACACGCCTAGACATACTTGCAACACCACAGTACATAGATTTACAACTTGTTGTTTAGGAAAAACAAGATATTTCTCAAAATGAGGGATTTCTTCTTGTCCACATTAAGTATTTCTAAAACATTCGTGGTTGTCTTTACTCTGCAACACTGTATTTCCTTAAAATGTGGTATTCGCACATATTCTTCCAAGAGAAAATTTTACAGTGCATTCTCTGTGGAAGACACAAGCAAAGACACAGAACCAAAACTAAAGCACATAGAGTTACAACGTGTTGTTTAGGAAAAACAAGATAATTTTGCAAGAAGTGTGAATTCTTCTCATCCAGATTAAGTATTTCTAATACATTCGTGGTTGCCTTTACTATGCAACATTTTATTTCCTTAAAATATCGTATTCGCCTATATACTTTCGAGATAAAACTGTTCAGTGCATTCTCTGTGGAAGGTAAATTCTTAGACATACACGGCAACACCAAAGCAAATATAGTTACCACATGTTGTTTAGGAAAAACACGATAATTTTGCACACTGAGTTTTCATCATGCTCAGTTAAGTATTTCTAATACATTTGTGTTTGTCTTTACTCTGCAACCCTGTATTTCCTTCAAATATGGTATTCACACATATCCTTCCGAGAAAAAAATGTACAGTGCATTCGCTGTGGAAGATACACCCTTAGACATACACGCAACAACAAAGCACATAGACTTACAACGTGTTTTTTAGGAAAACAAGATAATTTCACAAAATGAGTGTTTTCTGCTTGTCCAGATTAAGTATTTCTAAAACATTCGTTGTTGTCTTTCCTCTGATACCCTGCATTTCCTTAAAATGTGGTATTCGCACTTATTATTCCGAGAGAAAACTGTACAGTGCATTCTCTGTGAAAGATTCATGCTTAGACATACACGCAACACAAAAGCACATAGAGTTACAACGTGTTGATTAGGAAAAACAAGATAATTTCGCACAATGCAGGATTTCTTCTCATCGCGATTAAGTATTTCTAATACATTCATGGTTTACTTTATTCTGCATCACTGTCTTTCCTTAAAATTTTGTATTCGAAAATATAGTTCAGAAAGAAAACTGTATAGTGCATTCTCTGTGGAAGATACAAGCTTAGACATACATGCAACACAAAAGCACATAAAGTTACAACGTGTTGATTAGGAAAAACAAGATAATTTCGCACAATGAGGGTTTTCTTCTTGTCCATATAAAGTATTTCTAAAATATTCAAGGATGTTGTTACTCTGCAACACTGTATTTCCTTAAAATGTGGAATTTGCCCATATACTTTCCAGATAAAACTGTTCAGTGCATTCTCTGTGGAAGACACGCTTAGACATACTTGCAACACCACAGTACATAGATTTACATCTTGTTGTTTAGGAAAAACAAGATAATTTCTCAAAATGAGGGATTTCTTCTCGTCCACATTAAGTATTTCTAAAACATTCGTGGTTGTCTTTACTCTACAACACTGTATTTCCTTAAAATGTGGTATTCGCACATATTCTTCCAAGAGGATATTGTACAGTGCATTCTCTGTGGAAGACACAAGCTCAGACACACAACCAAAGCTAAAGCACATAGAGTTACAACGTGTTGTTTAGGAAAAACAAGATAATTTTGCAAGAAGTGGGAATTCTTCTCGTCCAGATTATGTATTTCTAATACATTCGTGGTTGCCTATACTATGCAACATTTTATTTCCTTAAAATATCGTATTCGCCTATATACTTTCGAGATAAAACTGTTCAGTGCATTCTCTGTGGAAGATAAATTCTTAGACATACACGCAACACCAAAGCAAATAGAGTTACCACATGTTGTTTAGGAAAAACACGATAATTTTGCACACTGAGTTTTCATCATGCTCAATTAAGTATTTCTAATACATTTGTGTTTGTCTTTACTCTGTAACCCTGTATTTCCTTAAAATGTGGTATTCGCACGTATTATTCCGAGAGAAAACTGTACAGTGCATTCTCTGTGGAAGATTCATGCTTAGACATACACGCAACACAAAAGCACATAGAGTTACAACGTGTTGATTAGGAAAAACAAGATAATTTCGCACAATGCAGGATTTCTTCTCATCGCGATTAAGTATTTCTAATACATTCGTGGTTTACTTTATTCTGCATCACTGTCTTTCCTTAAAATTTCGTATTCGAAAATATAGTTCAGAAAGAAAACTGTATAGTGCATTCTCTGTGGAAGATACAAGCTTAGACATACACGCAACACAAAAGCACATAGAGTTACAACGTGTTGATTAGGAAAAACAAGATAATTTCGCACAATGTGGGGTTTATTCTAGTCCAGATTATGTACTTCTAATACATTCATGGTTGTCTTTACTCTGCAACACTGTATTTCCTTCAAATGTGGTATTCGCCCATATAGTTTCCAGATAAAGCTGTTCAGTGCATTCTCTGTGGAAGACACTCTTAGACATACTTGCAACACCACAGTACATAGATTTACATCTTGTTGTTTAGGAAAAACAAGATAATTTCTCAAAATGAGGGATTTCTTCTCGTCCACATTAAGTATTTCTAAAACATTCATGGTTGTCTTTTCTCTGCAACACTCTATTTCCTTAAAATATGGTATTCGCACATATTCTTCCAAGAGAAAATTTTACAGTGCATTCTCTGTGGAAGATACAAGCTCAGACACAAAACCAAAACTAAAGCACATAGAGTTACAACGTGTTGTTTAGGAAAAACAAGATAATTTTGCACACTGAGTTTTCATCATGTGCAATTAAGGATTTCCAATACATTTGTGTTTGTCTTTACTCTGCAACACTGTATTTCCTTAAAATGTGGTATTTGCACATATTCTTTTGAGAGAAAAGTGTACAGTGCATTCTCCTTGGAATATACATGCTTAGACATAAACGCAACACCAAATGCACCTAAATATACAACATGTTGTTTAGGAAAAACAAGATAATTTCGAAAAATGAGGGATTTCTTCTCATCCAGATTAAGTATTTCTAAAACATCATGGTTGTCGTTACTCTGCAACACTGTATTTCTATAAATGTGGTATTCGGACATATTCATCAGACAGAAAAATTGTACAGTGCATCTCTGTGGAAGATACACGCTTAGAAATACACGCAACACCAGAGCACATAGAGTTACAACGTGTTGTTTAGGAAAAACAAGATAATTTCGCACAATGCGATATTTTTCTTGTCCAGATTAAGTATATCTAATTCATTTGTGGTTGTCTTTATTTTACAACACTGTAGTTCCTTAAAAAGTAGTATTCCCACATATTCTTCAGAGAGAAAATTGTACAGTGCATTCTCTGAGGAAGTACAAGCTTAGACATAAACGCAACATCAAAGCACATACAGTTACAATGTATTGTTTAGGAAAAACAAGATAATTTTACAAAAAGAGGGATTTCTTCACGTCCAGATTACGTATTTTTAAACATTCGTGGTTGTCTTTATTCTGCAACCCTGTATTTCCTTAAAATGTGGTATTCGCACATATCCTTCCAGAAAAAAACTGTACAGTGCATTCTCTGTGGAAGATACACACTTAGACATACACGCAACATCAAAGCACATAGTGTTACAACGTGTGGTTTAGGAAAACAAGATAATTTCGCAAAATGGGGGTTTTCTTCTTGTCCAGATTAAGTATTTCTAAAACATTCATGGATGTCTTTTTTCTGCAACACTGTATTTCCCTAAAATATGGTATTCGCACATATTATTCTGAGAGAAAACTGTACAGTGCATTCCCCGTGGAATATACATGATTAGACATACACGCAACACCAAAGAACATAGAGTTACAACGTGTTGTTTAGGAAAAACCAGATAATTGCACACAATGCGAGATTTCTTCTCGTCCCGATTAAGTATTTCTAATACATTCGTGGTTGTCTTTATTCTGCAACACTGTATTTCCTTAAAATGTAGGATTCACACATATAGTTCAGAAAGAAAACTGTACAGTGCATTCTCTGTGGAAGATACATGCCTAGACATACACGCAACAACAAAGCACATAGATTTACCACGTGTTCTTAAGGAAAAACAAGATAATTTCGCACACTGTGGGATTTTTTTTAGTCACAATTAAGTATTTCTAATACATTCCTGTTTGTCTTTACTCTGCAACATTGTATTTCCTTAAAATGTGGTATTCGCACATAATATTCAGAGAGAAAGATGTACAGTGCATTCTCTGTGGAAGATACACGCTTAGCCATACATGCACTACAGAAGCAAAAAGAGTTACAACGTGTTGTTTAGGAAAAACAAGATAACTTCGTAAAATGAGGGATTGCTTCTCGTCCAGATTACGTAATTTTAAACATTTGTGTTTGTCTTTACTCTGCAACCCTGTATTTCCTTCAAATGTGGTATTCACACATATCCTTCCAAGAAAAAATTGTACAGTGCATTCTATGTGGAAGATACACACTTAGACATACATACAAAACCAAAGCACATAGAGTTACAACGTGTTTTTTTTAGGAAAACTAGATAATTTCTCAAAATGAGGGATTTCTTCTCGACTACATTAAGTATTTCTAAAACATTCGTGGTTGTCTTACTCTGCAACACTGTATTTTCTTAAAATGTGGTATTCGCACATATTCTTCCAAGAGAAAATTTTACAGTGCATTATCTGTGGAAGATACAAGCTCAGACACACAACAATAACTAAAACACATAGAGTTACAACGTGTAGTTTAGGAAAAACAAGATAATTTTGCAAGATGCGGAAATTCTTCTCATCCACTTTCAGTATTTCTAAAACATTCATGGTTGTCTTTACTCTGCAACACTGTATTTCCTTAAAATGTGTTATTCTCACATATTCTTCTATGAGAAAATTGTACAGTGCATTCTCTGTGGAAGATACAAGCTCAGAAAGACAACCAAAACTAAAGCACATAGAGTTACAACGTGTTGTTTAGGAAAAACAAGATAATTTCGCACAATGAGGGTTTTCTTCTTGTCCAGATTAAGTATTTCTAAAACATTCATGGATGTCTTTCCTCTGCAACACTGTATTTCCTTTAAAATGTGGAATTTGCCCGTATACTTTCCAGATAAAACTGTTCAGTGCATTCTCTGTGGAAGACACGCTGAGACATACTTGAAACACCACAGTACATAGACTTACAACTTGTTGTTTAGGAAAAACAAGATAATTTCTCAAAATGAGGGATTTCTTCTCATCCACATTAAGTATTTCTAAAACATTCGTGGTTGTCTTTACTCTGCAACACTGTATTTCCTTCAAATGTCGTATTCACACATGTTCTTCCAAGAGAAAAATGTACAGTGCAATCTCTGTGGAAGAGACAAGCTCAGACACACAACTAAAACTAAAGCACATAGAGTTACAATGTGTTGTTTAGGAAAAACAAGATAATTTTGCAAGATGTGGGAATTCTTCTCGTCCAGATTAATTATTTCTAAAACCTTCATGGTTGTCTTTATTCTGCAACACCGTATTTCCTTAAAATGTGGTATTCCCACATATTCTTCTAAGAGAAAATTGTACAATGCATTCTCTGTGGAAGATACTAGCTCAGACACACAACCAAAACTAAAGCACATAGAGTTACCCCATGTTGTTTAGGAAAAACACGATAATTTTGCACACTGAGTTTTCATCATGTGCAATTAAGTATTTCTAATACATTTGTGTTGGTCTTTACTCTGCAACACTGTATTTCCTTAAAATGTGGTATTTGCACATATTCTTTTGAGAGAAAAGTGTACAGTGCATTCTCTGTGGAATATACATGCTTAGACATACACGCAACACCAATGCACCTAGATATACAACATGTTGTCTAGGAAAAACAAGATAATTTCAAAAAATGAGGGATTTCTTCACATCCAGATTAAGTATTTCTAAAACATCATGGTTGTCTTTACTCTGCAACACTGTATTTCAATAAATGTGGTATTCGCACATATTCATCAGACAGAAAATTGTACAGTGCATCTCTGTGGAAGATACATGCTTAGAAATACATGCAACACCAAAGCACATAGAATTACAACGTGTTGTTTAGGAAAAACAAGATAATTTCGCACAATGCGATATTTCTTCTTGTCCAGATTAAGTACATCTAATTCATTCATGGTTGTCTTTACTGTACAAAACTGTATTTCCTTAAAAAGTAGTATTCACACATATTCTTCAGTGAGAAAATTGTACAGTGCATATTCTGAGGAAGTACAAGCTTAGACATACACGCAACATCAAAGCACATACAGTTCCAATATTGTTTAGGAAAAAAAAGATAATTTTACAAAAAGAGGGATTTCTTCTCGTCCAGACTACTGATTTTTTAACATTCGTGGTTGTCTTTACTCTGCAACCCTGTATTTCCTTAAAATGTGGTATTCGCACATACCCTTCCAAGAAAAAAAATGTACAGTGCATTCTCTGTGGAAGATACACACTTAGACATACACACAACGTCAAAGCACATAGTGTTACAACGTGTGGTTTAGGAAAACAAGATAATTTCGCAAAATGAGGGTTTTCTTCTTGTCCAGATTAAGTATTTCTAAAACATTCATGGATGTCTTTTTTCTGCAACCCTGTATTTCCTTATAATATGGTATTCGCATATATTATTCTGAGAGAAAACTGTGCAGTGCATTCCCCGTAGAAAATACATGCTTAGACATACACACAACACCAAAGTACATAGAGTTACAACATGTTGTTTAGGAAAAACAAGATAATTTCGCATAATGGGAGATTTCTTTTCATCGTGATTAAGTATTTCTAATACATTCGTGGTTGTCTTTATTCTGCAACACTGTATTTCCTTAAAATGTAGTATTCACACATATAGTTCAGAAAGAAAACTGTACAGTGCATTCTCTGTGGAAGATACATGCTTAGACATACATGCAACAACAAAGCACATAGATTTACCACGTGTTGTTAAGGAAAAACAAGATAATTTCGCACACTGTGGGATTTTTTTTTTAGTCACAATTAAGTATTTCTAATACATTTCTGTTTATCTTTACTATGCAACACTGTATTTCCTTAATATGTGGTATTCGCAGATAATCTTCAGAGAGAAAGATGTACAGTGCATTCTCTGTGGAAGATACATGCTTAGCCATACATGCACTACAGAAGCTCATAGAGTTACAACGTGTTGTTTAGGAAAAACAAGATAACTTCGCCAAATGAGGGATTGCTTCTCATCCAGATTACGTATTTTTAAACATTTGTGTTTGTCTTTACTCTGCAACCCTGTATTTCCTTCAAATGTGGTATTCACACATATCCTTCCAAGAAAAAATTGTACAGTGCATTCTCTGTGGAAGATACACGCTTAGACATACATGCAAGACCAAAGCACATAGAGTTACAACGTGTTTTTTAGGAAAACTAGATAATTTCTCAAAATGAGGGATTTCTTCTCGACTACATTAAGTATTTCTAAAACATTCGTGGTTGTCTTTACTCTGCAACACTGTATTTTCTTAAAATTTTGTATTCGCACATATTCTTCCAAGAGAAAATTTTACAGTGCATTATCTGTGGAAGATACAAGCTCAGACACACAACAATAACTAAAACACATAGAGTTACAACGTGTAGTTTAGGAAAAACAAGATAATTTTGCAAGATGCGGGAATTCTTCTCATCCACTTTAAGTATTTCTAAAACATTCATGGTTGTCTTTACTCTGCAACACTGTATTTCCTTAAAATGTGGTATTCTCACATATTCCTCCATGAGAAATTTGTACAGTGCATTCTCTGTGGAAGATACAAGCTCAGAAAGACAACCAAAACTAAAGCACATAGAGTTACAACGTGTTGTTTAGGAAAAACAAGATAATTTCTCACATTGAGGGTTTTCTTCTTGTCCAGATTAAGTATTTCTAAAACATTCATGGATGTCTTTACTCTGCAACACTGTATTTCCATTAAAATGTGGAATTTGCCCGTATACTTTCCAGATAAAACTGTTCAGTTCATTCTCTCTTGAAGACACGCTTAGACATACTTGAAACACCACAGTACATACATTTACAACTTGTTGTTTAGGAAAAACAAGATAATTTCTCAAAATGAGGGATTTTTTCTCGTCCACATTAAGTATTTCTAAAATATTCGTGGTTGTCTTTACTCTGCAACACTGTATTTCCTTCAAATGTCGTATTCACACATGTTCTTCCAAGAGAAAAATGTACCGTGCATTCTCTGTGGAAGATACAAGCTCAGACACACAACCAAAACTAAAGCACATAGAGTTACAATGTGTTGTTTAGGAAAAACAAGATAATTTTGCAAGATGTGGGAATTCTTCTCGTCCAGATTAATTATTTCTAAAACCTTCATGGTTGTCTTTACTCTGCAACACCGTATTTCCTTAAAATGTGGTATTCCCACATATTCTTCCAAGAGAAAATTGTACAATGCATTCTCTGTGGAAGATACTAGCTCAGACACACAACCAAAACTAAAGCACATAGAGTTACCCCATGTTGTTTAGGAAAACACGATAATTTTGCACACTGAGTTTTCATCATGTGCAATTAAGTATTTCTAATACATTTGTGTTTGTCTTTACTTTGCAACACTGTATTTCCTTAAAATGTGGTATTTGCACATATTCTTTTGAGAGAAAAGTGTACAGTGCATTCTCTGTGGAATATACATGCTTAGACATACATGCAACACCAATGCACCTAGATATACAACATGTTGTTTAGGAAAAACAAGATAATTTCAAAAAATGAGGGATTTCTTTTCATCCAGATTAAGTATTTCTAAAACATCATGGTTGTCTTTACTCTGCAACACTGTATTTCAATAAACGTGGTATTCGCACATATTCATCAGACAGAAAATTGTACCGTGCATCTCTGTGGAAGATACACGCTTAGAAATACACGCAACACCAAAGCACATAGAATTACAACGTGTTGTTTAGGAAAAACAAGATAATTTCGCACAATGCGATATTTCTTCTTGTCCAGATTAAGTATATCTAATTCATTCATGGTTGTCTTTACTGTACAACACTGTATTTCCTTAAAAAGTAGAATTCGCAAATATTCTTCAGTGAGAAAATTGTACAGTGCATATTCTGAGGAAGTACAAGCTTAGACATACATGCAACATCAGAGCACATACAGTTACAATATTGTTCAGGAAAAAAAGATAATTTTACAAAAAGAGGGATTTCTTCTCGTCCAGACTACTTATTTTTTAACATTCGTGGTTGTCTTCACTCTGCAACCCTTTATTTCCTTAAAATGTGGTATTCGCACATATCCTTCCAAGAAAAAACTGTACAGTGCATTCTCTGTGGAAGATACACACTTAGACATACACACAACATCAAAGCACATAGTGTTACAACGTGTGGTTTAGGAAAACAGGACGATAATTAGGAAGATAATTTCGCAAAATGAGGGTTTTCTTCTTGTCCAGATTAAGTATTTCTAAAACATTCATGGATGTCTTTTATCTGCAACCCTGTATTTCCTTATAATATGGTATTCGCATATATTATTCTGCGAGAAAACAGTGCAGTGCATTCCCCGTAGAAAATACATGCTTAGACATACACGCAACACCAAAGTACATAGAGTTACAACATGTTGTTTTGGAAAAACAAGATAATTTCGCATAATGGGAGATTTCTTCTCGTCGTGATTAAGTATTTCTAATACATTCGTGGTTGTCTTTATTCTGCAACACTGTATTTCCTTAAAATGTAGTATTCACACATATAGTTCAGAAAGAAAACTGTACAGTGCATTCTCTGTGGAAGATACATGCTTAGACATACACGCAACAACAAAGCACACAGATTTACCACGTGTTGTTAAGGAAAAACAAGATAATTTCGCACACTGTGGGATTTTTTTTAGTCACAATTAAGTATTTCTAATACATTTCTGTTTGTCTTTACTATGCAACACTGTATTTCCTTAATATGTGGTATTCGCAGATAATCTTCAGAGAGAAAGATTTACAGTGCATTCTCTGTGGAAGATACATGCTTAGCCATACATGCACTACAGAAGCTCATAGAGTTACAACGTGTTGTTTAGGAAAAACAAGATAACTTTGCCAAATGAGGGATTGCTTCTCATCCAGATTACGTATTTTTAAACATTTGTGTTTGTCTTTACTCTGCAACCCTGTATTTCCTTCAAATGTGGTATTCACACATATCCTTCCAAGAAAAAATTGTACAGTGCATTCTCTGTGGAAGATACACACTTAGACATACATGCAAGACCAAAGCACATAGAGTTACATCATGTTTTATAGGAAAACTAGATAATTTCTCAAAATGAGTGATTTCTTCTCGACTACATTAAGTATTTCTAAAACATTCGTGGTTGTCTTTACTCTGCAACACTGTATTTTCTTAAAATGTGGTATTCGCACATATTCTTCCAAGAGAAAATTTTGCAGTGCATTATCTGTGGAAGATACAAGCTCAGACACACAACAATAACTAAAACACATAGAGTTACAACGTGTAGTTTAGGAAAAACAAGATAACTTTGCAAGATGCGGGAATTCTTCTCATCCACTTTAAGTATTTCTAAAACATTCGTGGTTGTCTTTACTCTGCAACACTGTATTTCCTTAAAATGTGGTATTCTCACATATTCTTCCATGAGAAAATTGTACAGTGCATTCTCTGTGGAAGATACAAGCTCAGACACAGAAACAAAACTAAAGCACATAGAGTTACAACGTGTTGTTTACCAAAAACAAGATAATTTCGCACTATTAGGGTTTTCTTCTTGTCCAGATTAAGTATTTCTAAAACATTCATGGGTGTCTTTACTCTGAAACACTGTATTTCCTTTAAAATGTGGAATTTGCCCGTATACTTTCCAGATAAAACTGTTCAGTGCATTCTCTGTGGAAGACACGCTTAGACATACTTGAAACACCACAGCACATAGACTTACAACTTGTTGTTTAGGAAAAACAAGATAATTTCTCAAAATGAGGGATATTTTCTCGTCCACATTAAGTATTTCTAAAACATTCATGGATGTCTTTACTCTGCAACACTGTATTTCCTTCAAATGTCGTCTTCACACATGTTCTTCCAAGAGAAAAATGTACAGTGCATTCTCTGTGGAAGATACAAGCTCAGACACACAACCAAAACTAAAGCACATAGAGTTACAATGTGTTGTTTAGGAAAAACAAGATAATTTTGCAAGATGTGGGAATTCTTCTCGTCCAGATTAATTATTTCTAAAACCTTCATGGTTGCCTTTACTCTGCAACACCGTATTTCCTTAAAATGTGGTATTCCCACATATTCTTCCAAGAGAAAATTGTACAGTGCATTCTCTGAGGAAGATACTAGCTCAGACAGACAACCAAAACTAAAGCACATAGAGTTACCCCATGTTGTTTAGGAAAACACGATAATTTTGCACACTGAGTTTTCATCATGTGCAATTAAGTATTTCTAATACATTTGTGTTTGTCTTTACTCTGCCACACTGTATTTCCTTAAAATGTGGTATTTGCACATATTCTTTTGAGAGAAAAGTGTACAGTGCATTCTCTGTGGAATATACATGCTTAGACATACACGCAACACCAATGCACCTAGATATACAACATGTTGTTTAGGAAAAACAAGATAATTTCAAAAAATGAGGGATTTCTTCTCATCCAGATTAAGTATTTCTAAAACATCATGGTTGTCTTTACTCTGCAACACTGTATTTCAATAAATGTGGTATTCGCACATATTCATCAGACAGAAAATTGTACAGTGCATCTCTGTGAAAGATACATGCTTAGAAATACATGCAACACAAAAGCACATAGAATTACAACGTGTTGTTTAGGAAAAACAAGATAATTTCGCACAATGCGATATTTCTTCTCGTCCAGATTAAGCATATCTAATTCATTCGTGGTTGTCTTTACTGTACAGCACTGTATTTCCTTAAAAAGTAGTATTCACACATATTCTTCAGTGAGAAAATTGTACAGTGCATATTCTGAGGAAGTACAAGCTTAGACATACACGCAACATCAAAGCACATACAAAGTTACAATATTGTTTAGGAAAAGAAAAGATAATTTTACAAAAAGAGGGATTTCTTCTCGTCCAGACTACGCATTTTTTAACACTCGTGGTTGTCTTTACTCTGCAACCCTGTATTTCCTTAAAATGTGGTATTCGCACATATCCTTCCAAGAAAAAAAAAACTGTACAGTGCATTCTCTGTGGAAGATACACACTTAGACCTACACACAACGTCAAAACACATCCTGTTACAACGTGTGGTTTAGGAAAACCAGATAATTTCGCAAAATGAGGGTTTTCTTCTTGTCCAGATTAAGTATTTCTAAAACATTCATGGATGTCTTTTTTCTGCAACACTGTATTTCCTTATAATGTGGTATTCGCATATATCATTCTGAGAGAAAACTGTGCAGTGCATTCCCCGTAGAAAATACATGCTTAGACATACACGCAACACCAAAGTACATAGAGTTACAACATGTTGTTTAGGAAAAACAAGATAATTTCGCATAATGGCAGATTTCTTTTCGTCGTGATTAAGTATTTCTAATGCGTTCGTGGTTGTCTTTATTCTGCAACACTGTATTTCCTTAAAATGTAGTATTCACACATATAGTTCAGAAAGAAAACTGTACAGTGTATTCTCTGTGGAAGATACATGCTTAGACATACCCGCAACAACAAAGCACATAGATTTACCACGTGTTGATAAGGAAAAACAAGATAATTTCGCACACTGTGGGTTTTTTTTTTAGTCTCAATTAAGTATTTCTAATACATTCCTGTATGTCTTTACTCTGCAACACTGTATTTCCTTAACATGTGCTATTCTCAGATAATCTTCAGAGGGAAAGATGTACAGTGCATTCTCTGTGGAAGATACAAGCTCAGACACACAACCAAAACTAAAGCACATAGAGTTACAACGTGTTGTTTAGGAAAAACAAGATAATTTCGCACAATGAGGGTTTTCTTCTTCTCCAGATTAAGTATTTCTAAAACATTCATGGATGTCTTTACTCTGCAGCACTGTATTTCCTTAAAATGTGGAATTTGCCCATATACTTTTTAGATAAAACTGTTCCGTGCATTCTCTGTGGAAGACACGCTTAGACATACTTGCAACACCACAGTACATAGATTTACAACTTGTTGTTTAGGAAAAACAAGATAATTTCTCAAAATGAGGGATTTCTTCTCGTCCACATTAAGTATTTCTAAAACATTCATGGTTGTCTTTATTCTGCAACACTGTATTTCCTTCAAATGTGGTATTTGCACATATTCTTTTGAGAGAAAACTGTACAGTGCATTCTCTGTGGAAGATACATGCTTAGACATACACGCAACACAAAAGCACAAAAATTACAACGTGTTGTGTAGGAAAAACAAGATAATTTTACAAAATGAGGGATTTCTTCTCGCCCAGATTAAGAATTGCTAAAACATTCATGTTTGTCTTTACTCTGCAACCCTGTATTTCTTTAAAATGTGGTATGCCCACAAATTCTTCCGAGAAAAATTGTAGAGTGCATTCTCTGTGGAAGATACATGCTTAGCCATACACATAACACCAATGCACATGGAGTTACAACGTGTTGTTTATGAAAAACAAGATAATTTCATGCAATGCACAATTTCTTTCATCCACATTAAGTATTTCTAACAAATTCGTGGTTTTCTTTACTCTGCAACATTGCATTTCCTTAAAATAAGATATTCGCAAATATACTCCAGAGAAAAAAACTGTACAGTGCATTCTCTGTGGAAGATACATGCTTAGACATACATGCAACACAAAAGCACAAAAATTACAACGTGTTGTTTAGGAAAAACAATATAATTTCGCACAATGCAGGATTTTTTCCTGTCCAGATTTAGTATTTGTAATACATTTGTGGTTGTCTTAACTCTGCAACACTGTATATCTAAAAATATCCTATTTGCACATATACTTTCGATATAGATTTACCACTTGTTGTTAAGGAAAAACACGATAATTTCGCACACTGTGGGATTTCTTTTAGTCACAATTAAGTATTTCTAATACTTTCCTGTTCGTCTTTACTGTGCAACACTGTATTTCCTTAATATGTGGTATTCGCACATATTCTTCAGAGAGAAAGTCGTTCAGTGCATTCTCTGTGGAAGATAAATGCTTAGACATACACGCACGACAGAAGCACATAGAGTTACAACATGTTGTTTAGGAAAAACAAGATAATTATGCAAAATGAGGGAATTCTTCTCGTCCAGATTACGTATTTTTAAACATTCATGGTTGTCTTTACTCTGCAAACCTGTATTTCCTTAAAATGTGGTATTCGCACATATCCTTCCAAGAAAAAACTGTACAGTGCATTCTCTGTGGAAGATACACACTTAGACATACACGCAACTCCAAAGCATTTAGTGTTACAACGTGTGGTTTAGGAAAACAATATAATTTCGCAAAATGAGGGTTTTCTTCTTGTCCACATTAAGTATTTCTAAAACATTCAAGGATGTCTTTTTTCTGCAACCCTGTATTTCCTTAAAATATGGTATTCACATATATTATTCTGAGAGAAAACTGTGCAGTGCATTCCCCGGAGAAGATACCTGCTTAGACATACACGCAACACCAAAGTACATAGAGTTACAACGTGTTGTTTAGGAAAAACAAGATAATTTCGCACAATGCGAGATTTCTTCTCATCGCGTTTAAGTATTTCTAATACATTCGTGGTTGTCTTTATTCTGCAACACTGTATTTCCTTAAAATATAGTATTCACAAATATAGTTCAGAAAGAAAACTGTACAGTGCATTCTCTGTGGATGATACACGCTTAGACATACATGCAACACCAAAGCACATAGATTTACCATGTGTTGTTAAGGAAAAACAAGATAATTTCGCACACTGTGGGATTTTTTGTCACAATTAAGTATTTCTAATACATTCCTGTTTGTCTTTACTATGCAACACTGTATTTCCTTAAAATGAGGTGTTCACACATTATCTTCAGAGAGAACGATGTACAGTGCATTCTCTGTGGAAGATACACGCTTAGCCATACATGCACTACAGAAGCACATAGAGTTACAACGTTTTGTTTAGGAAAAACAAGATAACTTCGCAAAATGAGGGATTGCTTCTCGTCCAGATTACGTATTTTTAAACATTTGTGTTTGTCTTTACTCTGCAACCCTGTATTTCCTTCAAATGTGGTATTCACACATATCCTTCCAAGAAAAAATTGTTCAGTGCATTCTCTGTGGAAGATACACGCTTAGACATACATGCAAGACCAAAGCACATAGAATTACAACGTGTTTTTTAGGAAAACAAGATAATTTCTCAAAATGAGGGATTTTTTCTCATCTACATTAAGTATTTATAAAACATTCATGATTGTGTTTACTCTGCCACATTGTATTTTCTTAAAATGTGGTATTAGCACATATTCTTCCAAGAGAAAATTGTACAGTGCATTCTCTGTGGAAGATAAAAGCTCAGACACACAACCAAAACTAAAGCACATAGAATTACAATGTGTTGTTTAGGAAAAACAAGATAATTTTGCACAATTAGGGTTTTCTTCTTGTCCAGATTAAATATTTCTAAAACATTCATGGATGTCTTTACTCTGCAACACTCTATTTCCTCAAAATGTGGAATTTGCCCATGTACTTTCCAGATAAAACTTTTCAGTGCATTCTCTGTGGAATACATGCTTAGACATACTTGCAACACCACAGTACATAGATTTACAACTTGTTATTTAGGAAAAACAAGATAATTTCTCAAAATGAGGGATTTCATCTCGTCCACATTAAGTATTTCTAAAACATTCATAGTTGTCTTTACTCTGCAACACTGTATTTCCTTAAAATGTGGTATTCGCACATATTCTTCCAAGAGAAAATTGTACAGTGCATTCTCTGTGGAAGATACAAGCTCAGAAACACAACCAAAACTAAAGTACATAGAGTTACAACGTGTTGTTTAGGAAAAACATGATAATTTTGCAAGAAGTGGGAATTCTTCTCGTCCAGATTAAGTATTTCTAATACATTCGTGGTTGCCTTTACTATGCAACATTTTATTTCCTTAAAATATTGTATTCGCCTATATACTTTCGAGATAAAACTGTTCAGTGCATCCTCTGTGGAAGATAAATTCTTAGACATACACGCAACACCAAAGCAAATAGAGTTACCACATGTTGTTTAGGAAAAACACGATAATTTTGCACACTGAGTTTTCTTCATGTGCAATTAAGTATTTCGAATACATCTGTTTTTGTCTTTACTCTGCAACACTGTATTTCCTTAAAATGTGGTATTTGCACATTTTCTTTTGAGAGAAAAGTGTACAGTGCATTCTCTGTGGAACATACATGCTAAGACATACACGCAACACCAATGCACCTAGATATACAACATGTTGTTTAGGAAAAACAAGATAATTTCGAAAAATGAGGGATTGCTTCTCATCCAGATTAAGTATTTCTAAAACATCATGGTTGTCTTTACTCTGCCACACTGTATTTCTATAAATGTGGTATTTCACATATTCATCAGACAGAAAATTGTACCGTGCATCTCTGTGGAAGATACATGCTTAGAAATACACGCAACACCAAAGCACATAGAGTTACAACGTGTTGTTTAGGAAAAACAAGATAATTTCGCACAATGCGATATTTCTTCTCGTCCAGATTAAGTATATCTAATTCATTCGTGGTTCTCTTTACTGTACAACACTGTAGTTCCTTAAAAAGTAGTATTCGCACATATTCTTCAGAGAGAAAATTGTACAGTGCATTCTCTGAGGAAGATACACGCTGAGACTTACAGGCAACATCAAAGCAGATAGAATGCCAATGTATTGTTTAGGAAAAACAAGATAATTTTACAAAATGAGGGATTTCTTCTCGTCAAGATTAAGAATTGCTAAAACATTCATGTTTGTCTTTACTCTGCAACCCTGTATTTCTTTAAAATATGGTATGCCCACAAATTCTTCCGAGAAAAATTGTAGAGTGCATTCTCTGTGGAAGATACACGCTTAGCCATACACGTAACACCAATGCACATGGAGTTACAACGTGTTGTTTATGAAAAACAAGATAATTTCTTGCAATGCACAATTTCTTTATTCCACATTAAGCATTTCAAACAAATTCGTGGTTGTCTTTACTCTGCAACATTTTATTTCCTTAAAATAAGATATTCGCACATATACTCAAGAGAAAAAACTGTACAGTGCATTCTCTTTCGTAGATATACGCTTAGATATACATGCAACACAAAAGCACATAGAGTTACAACGTGCTGTTTAGGAAAAACTAGATAATTTCGCACAATGAGTAATTTCTTGTGATCTCGATTAAGGGTTTCCAAAACAATCGTGGTTGTCTTTACTCTGCAACCCTGTATTTCCTTAAAATGTGGTATTCACACATATTCTTCCGAGAGTAAAGTGTACAGTGCATTCTCTATGGAAGATATATGCTAAGATATACATTCAACACAAAAGCACATAGAGTTACAATGTGTTGTTTAGGAAAAACAAGATAATGTCGCACAATGAGGGATTTTTTCTTGTTCAGATTAAGTATTTCTAAGATATTCATGGTTGTCTTTATTCTGCAACCCTGTACTTCCTTAAAATGTGGTATTCGCACATATTCTTCAGAGAGCAAATTGTACAGTGCATTCTCTGTGGAAGATACATGCTTAGACATACAAGCAACACCAAAGCACATAGAGTTACAACGTGTTTTTTAGGAAAACAAGATAATTTCGCAAAATGAGGGTTTTCTTCTTGCCCAGATTAAGTATTTCTAAAACATTCGTTGTTGTCTTTCCTCTGCTACCCTGCTTTTCCTTAAAATGGGGTATTTGCACTTATTATTCCGAGAGAAAACTGTACAGTGCATTCTCTGTGGAAGATACATGCTGAGACATACACACAGTACAAAAGCACATAGAGTTACAACGTGTTGATTAGGAAAAACAAGATAATTTCGCACAATGCGGGATTTCTTCTCATCGTGATTAAGTATTTCTAACACATATGTGGTTTTCTTTATTTGGCATCACTGTCTTTCCTTAAAATTTCGTATTCGAACATATAGTTCAGAAAGAAAACTGTATAGCGCTTTCTCTGTTGAAGATACACGCTTAGACATACAGGCAACACAAAAGCACATAGAGTTACAACATGTTGATTAGGAAAAACAAGATAATTTCGCACAATGCGGGGTTTCTTCTAGTTCAGATGTACTTCTAATACATTCCTGGTTGTCTTTACTCTGCAACACTGTATTTCCTTAAAATAAGATATTCGCACATATACTCCAGAGAAAAAACTTTTCAGTGCATTCTCTGTGGAAGACACGCCTAGACATACATGCAACACCACAGTACATAGATTTACATCTTGTTGTTTAGGAAAAACAAGATAATTTCTCAAAATGAGGCATTTCTTCTCGTCCATATTCAGTATATCTAATACATTCGTGGATGTCTTTACTCTGCAACACTGTATTTCCTTAAGATGTGGTATTCTCACATATTCTTCAGATAGAAAGTTGTACAGTGCATTCTCTGAGGAAGACAGACACTTAGACATACACGTACTACTGAAGCACTTAGAGTTACAACGTGTTGTTTAGGAAAAACAAGATAATTTTGCAAAATGAGGGATTAGTTCTCGTCCAGATTCCATATTTTTAAACATTTTGGTTGTCTTTACTCTGCAACCCTGTATTTCCTTAAAATATGGTATTCGCACATATCCTTCCAAGTAAAAACTGTACAGTTCATTCTCTGTGGAAGATACAATCTTAGACATACACGCAACACCAAAGCACATAGTGTTACTACTTGTATTTTAGAAAAACAAGATAATTTCGCAAAATGAGTGTTTTCTTCTTGTCCAGATTAAGAATTTCTAAAACATTCGTGGTTGTCTTTTTTCTGCAACCCTGGATTTCCCTAAAATAGGGTTTTCGCAGATATTATTCCGAGAGAAAACTGTACAGTGCATTCTCTGTGTAAGATATATGTTTAGACATACACGCAACACCGAAGCACATAGAGATACAACGTGGTGATTAGGAAAAACAAGATAATTTTGCACAATACAGGATTTCTTCTTGGCACTATTAAGTATTTCTAATACATTCGTGGTTTTCTTTATTCTGCATCACTGTATTTCTTTAAAATTTCGTATTCGAACATATACTTCAGAAAGAAAACTCTATAGTGTATTCCCTGTGGAAGATACACGCTTAGACATACACGCAACACCAAAGAACATAGAATTACAACGTGTTGATTACGAAAAACAAGATAATTTCGCACAATGCAGGATTTCTTCTAGTCCAGATTAAGTACGTCTAATACATTCGTGGTTGTCTTTACTCTGCAACACTGTATTTCCTTAAAATGTGGTATGCGCCCATATACTTTCCAGATAAAACTGTTCAGTGCATTCTCTGTGGAAGACACACTTAGACATACATGCAACAACACAGCACATGGATTTACATATTGTTGCTTAGGAAAAACAAGATAATTTCTCAAAAGAGGGATTTGTTTTTGTCCACATTAAGTATTTCTAAAACATTCGTAGTTGTCTTTACTCTGCAACTCTGTATTTCTTTAAAATGTGGTATTCGCACATATTCTTCCAAGAGAAAATTGTACAGTGCATTCTCTGTGGATGATACAACCTCAGACACACAACAAAAATAAAGCACATAGAGTTACAACCTGTTGTTTAGGAAAAACCAGATAATTTTGAAAGATGTGGGAATTCTTCTCGTCCAGATTAAATATTTCTAATACATTCATGGTTGTCTTTACTAAGCAACACTGTATTTCCTTAAAATATCGTAGTCGCCCATATACTTTCGAGATAAAACTGTTCAGTACATTCTCTTTGGAAGATAAATTCTTAGCATATACACAACACCAAAGCAAATAGAGTCACCACATGTTGTTTAGGAAAACACGATAATTTTGCACACTGAAGGATTTCATCACACGCAATTAAATATTTCTAATACATTCTTGTTTGTCTTTACCCTGCAACACTGTATTTCCTTAAAATGTGGTATTTCCACATATTCTTTTGAGAGAAAACTGTACAGTGCATTCTCTGTGGAAGATACATGCTTAGACATACACGCAACACCAAAGCACCTAGATTTACAACTTTTTGTTTAGGAAAAACAAGATAATTTCAAAAAATGAGGGATTTCTTCTCATTCAGATTAAGTATTTCTAAAACATCATGGTTGTCTTCACTCTGCAACACTGTATTTCTTTAAATGTGGTATTCGCACATGTTCTTCAGACAGAAAATTGTACAGTGCATCTCTGTGGAAGATACTCGCTTAGAAATACATGGAACACCAAAGCACATAGAGTTACAACGTGTTGTTTAGGAAAAACAAGATAATTTAGCACAATGCGAGATTTCTTCTCGTCCATATTAAGTATATCTAATACATCGTGGTTGTCTTTACTGTACAAGAATGTATTTCCTTAAAAAGTGGTATTTGCAAATATTCTTCAGAGAGAAAATTGTACAGTGCATTCTCTGAGGAAGATACATGCTTAGACATACATGCAATACCAAAGCACATAGAGTTACAATGTATTGTTTAGGAAAAACAAGATAATTTTGCAAAATGAGGGATTTCTTCTCGTCCAGATTAAGAATTTCTAAAACATTCATGTTTGTCTTTACTCTGCAACCCTGTATTTCTTTAAAATGTGGTATGCCCACATACTCTTCCAAGAAAAATTGTAGCGTGCAGTCTCTGTAGAAGATACACGCTTAGCCATACACGTAACACCAAAATCACTTGGAGTTCCAATGTGTAGTTTAGGAAAAACAAGATAATTTCGAGCAATGCACAATTTATTTCATCCACATTAATTATTTCTAACAAATACGTGGTTGTCTTTACTCTGTAAAACTGTATTTCTTTAAAATATGGTATTCCCGAGAAAAAAACTGTACAGTGCATTCACTTTGGAAGATATATGCTTAGATATACATGCAACACAAAAGCACGTAGAGTTACAACGTGCTGTTTAGGAAAACAAGATTATTTCGCACAATGAGTGATTTCTTGTGATCGCGATTAAGTGTTTCTAAAACATTCTTTGTTGTCTTTACTCTGAAACACTGTATTTCCTTATAATGTGGTATTCACACATATTCTTCCGAGACTAAACTGTACAGTGCATTCTCTATGGAAGATATATGCTTAGATATACATTCAACACCAATGCACATAAAGTTACAATGTGTTGTTTAGGAAAAACAAGATAATGTTGCACAATGAGGGATTTTTTCTTGTTCAGATGAAGTAGTTCTAAGATTTTCGTGGTTGTCTTTATTCTGCCACCCTGTACTTCCTTAAAATGTGGTATTCGCACATATTCTTCAAAGAGAAAATTGTACAGTGCATTCTCTATGGAACATTCACACTTAGACATACACGCAATACCAAAGCACATAGAGTTACAACATGTTGTTTAGAAAAAAAACAAGATAATTTCGAACAATGCAGAATTTCTTCTCGTCCAGATTATGTATTTCTAACACATTGGTGGTTGTCTTTACTCTGTAACACTGTATTACTTAAAAATATCATAGTCGCACCTATACTTTCGAGTTAAAACTGTACAGCGGTTTCTTTGTGGAGGATAAACTCTTAGACATACACGCAACATCAAATCACATAGAATTACCATGTGTTGTTAAGGAAAAACATGATGATTTCGCACACTGTGGGATTTCTTTTAGTCACAATTAAGTATTTCTACTACTTTGTTGTTTGTCTTTACTCTGCAACACTGTATTTCCTTAAAATATAGTATTCGCACATATTCTTCAGAGAGAAAGTTGTACAGTGCATTCTCTGTGGAAGATACACGCTTAGACATACACGCACTACCAAAGCACATAGAGTTACAACGTGTTGTTCAGGAAAAACAAGATAATTTCACACAATGCGGGGTTTCTACTCGTCCAGATTACGTATTTTTAAACATTCGTGGTTGTCTTTACTCTGCAACCCTGTATTTCCTTAAAATGTGGTATTCACACATATCCTTCCAAGAAAAAACTGTACAGTGCATTCTCTGTGGAAGATGCACACTTAGACATACACACAACACCAAAACACATAGTTTTACAACGTGTTGTTTAGGAAAACAAGATAATTTCGCAAAATGAGGTTTTTCTTCTTTTCCAGATTAAGAATTTCTAAAACATTCATGGTTGTCTTTACTCTGCAACACTGTATTTCTTTAAAATGTGGTATTTGCACATATTCTTCCAAGAGAAAATTGTACAGTGCATTCTCTGTGTAAGATATATGCTTAGACATACACGCAACACCAAAGCACCTAGATTTACAACTTCTTGTTTATGAAAAACAGGATAATTTTGAAAAATGAGGGATTTCTTCTCATTCAGATTAAGTATTTCTAAAACATCATAGTTGTCTTTACTCTTCAACACTGTATTTCTATAAATGTGGTATTCGCACATATTCATCAGACAGAAAATTGTACAGTGTAACTCTGTGGAAGATACATGCTTAGAAATACACGCAACCCCAAAGCACATAGAGTTACAACGTGTTGTTTAGGGAAAACAAGATAATTTCAGACAATGCGATATTTCTTCTCGTCCAGATTAAGTATATCTAATTCATTTGTGGTTGTCTTTACTCTACAACACTGTATTTCCTTAAAAAGTGGTATTCGCACATATTCTTCAGAGAGAAAATTGTACAGTGCATTCTCTGAGGAAGATACATGCTTACACATACAGGCAACACCAAAGGACATAGAGTTCCAATGTATTGTTTAGGAAAAACAACATAATTTTACAAAATGAGGGATTTCTTCTCGTCCAGATTAAGAATTTCTAAAACATTCATGTTTGTCTTTTCTCTGCAACCCACTATTTCCTTAAAATGTGGTATTCGCACAAATAATATCTAGAGAAAACTTTGGAGTGCATTCTCTATGGAAGATACATGCTTAGACATAGATGCAACACAAAAGCACATAGAGTTACAACGTGTTGATTAGGAAAAACAAGATAATTTCACACAATGCAAGATACCTTCTCATCCAGATTAAATATATCTAATACATTCGTGGTTGTCTTTACTCTACAACACTCTATTTCTTTAAAATGTGGTATTCGCACATATTCTTCAGAGAGAAAATTGTACAGTGCATTCACTGAGGAAGATACATGCTTAGACATACATGCAACACCAAAACACATAGAGTTACAATGCATTGTTTAGGGAAAACATGATGATATTGCAAAATGAGGGATTTCTTCTCGTCAAGATTACGTATTTTTAAACATTCATAGTCGTCTTTACTCTGCAACCTTGTATTTCCTTAAAATGTGGTATTCTCACATATTCTTCCAAGAAAAAACTGTACCGTGCATTCTCTGCGGAAGATACACACCTAGACATACACGCATCACCAAAGCACATAGAGTTACAATGTGTTGTTTTGGAAAACAGGATGATTTCGCAAAATGAGGGTTTCTTCTTGTCCAGATTAAGTATTTCTAAAACATTCGTGGTTGTCTTTCCTCTGCAAACCTGCATTTCCTTATAATGTGGTATTCACACATATTATTCCAAGAGAAAACTGTACAGTGCATTCTCTGTGGAAGATACACACTTAGACATACACGCAACACAAAAGCACATAGAGTTACAATGTGTTGATTAGGAAAAACAAGATAATTTTGCACAATGTGGGATTTCTTCCTGTCGTGATTAAGGATTTCTAATACATTCGTGGTTTTCTTTACTCTGCAACAATGTATTTCCTTAAAATGTGGTATTTGCACATATTCTTTTGAGGAAAAAAACTGTATAGTGCATTCTCTGTCGAAGATACATGCTTAGACAAACACGAAACACCATAGCACGTAAATTTACAAATTCTTGTTTAGGAAAAACAAGATAATTTCGAAAAATGAGGGATTTCTTCTCATCCAGATTAAGTATTTCTAAAACATCATGGTTGTCTTTACTCTTCAACACTGTATTTCTATAAATGTGGTATTCGCACATATTCATCAGACAGAAAATTGTACAGTGCACCTCTCTGGAAGATACATGCTTAGAAATACACGCAACCCCAAAGCACATAGAGTTACAACATGTTGTTTAGGAAAAACAAATAATTTCGCACAAGGCGATACTTCTTCTCATCCAGATTATGTATATCTAATTCATTCGTGGTTGTCTTTACTCTACAACACTTTATTTCCTTAATAAGTGGTATTCGCACATATTCTTCAGAGAGAAAATTTGTACAGTGCATTCTCTGAGGAAGATACACGCTTAGACATACATGCAACATCAAAGCACATAGAGTTCCAATGAATTGTTTAGGAAAAACAAGATAATTTTACAAAATAAGGGATTTCTTCTCGTCCAGATTAAGAATTTCTAATACATTCGTGGTTGCCTTTACTATGCAACATTTTATTTCCTTAAAATATCGTATTCGCCTATATACTTTCAAGATAAAACTGTTCAGTGCATTCTCTGTGGAAGATAAATTCTTAGACATACACGCAACACCAAAGCAAATAGAGTTACCACATGTTGTTTAGGAAAAACACGATAATTTTGCACACTGAGTTTTCTTCATGCGCAATTAAGTATTTCTAATACATCTGTGTTTGTCTTTACTCTGCAACACTGTATTTCCTTAAAATGTGGTATTTGCACATTTTCTTTTGAGAGAAAAGTGTACAATGCATTCTCTGTGGAATATACATGCTAAGACATACACGCAACACCAATGCACCTAGATATACAACATGTTGTTTAGGAAAAACAAGATAATTTCGAAAAATGAGGGATTGCTTCTCATCCAGATTATTTCTAAAACATCATGGTTGTCTTTACTCTGCCACACTGTATTTCTATAAATGTGGTATTTCACATATTCATCAGACAGAAAATTGTACCGTGCATCTCTGTGGAAGATACAAGCTTAGAAATACACGCAACACCAAAGCACATAGAGTTACAACGTGTTGTTTAGGAAAAACAAGATAATTTCGCACAATGCGATATTTCTTCTCGTCCAGATTAAGTATATCTAATTCATTCGTGGTTCTCTTTACTGTACAACACTGTATTTCCTTAAAAAGTAGTATTTGCACATATTCTTCAGAGAGAAAATTGTACAGTGCATTCTCTGAGGAAGATACACGCTTAGACTTACATGCAACATCAAAGCAGATAGAATGTCAATGTATTGTTTAGGAAAAACAAGATAACTTTACAAAATGAGGGATTTCTTCTCGTCAAGATTAAGAATTGCTAAAACATTCATGTTTGTCTTTACTCTGCAACCCTGTATTTCTTTAAAATGTGGTATGCCCACAAATTCTTCCGAGAAAAATTGTAGAGTGCATTCTCTGTGGAAGATACACGCTTAGCCATACATGTAACACCAAAGCACATGGAGTTACAACGTGTAGTTTATGAAAAACAAGATAATTTCGTGCAATGCACAATTTCTTTCATCCACATTAAGTATTTCAAACAAATTCGTGGTTGTCTTTACTCTGCAACATTGTATTTCCTTAAAATAAGATATTTGCACATATACTCCAGAGAAAAAACTGTACAGTGCATTCTCTTTCGTAGATATACACTTAGATATACATGCAACACAAAAGCACATAGAGTTACAACGTGCTGTTTAGGAAAAACTAGATAATTTCGCACAATGAGTGATTTCTTGTGATCTCGATTAAGTGTTTCCAAAACATTCGTGGTTGTCTTTACTCTGCAACCCTGTATTTCCTTAAAATGTGGTATTCACACATATTCTTCCGAGAGTAAAGTGTACAGTGCATTCTCTATGGAAGATATATGCTTAGATATACATTCAACACAAAAGCACATAGAGTTACAATGTGTTGTTTAGGAAAAACAAGATAATGTCGCACAATGAGGGATTTTTTCTTGTTCAGATTAAGTATTTCTAAGATATTCATGGTTGTCTTTATTCTGCAACCCTGGACTTCCTTAAAATGTGGTATTCGCACATATTCTTCAGAGAGCAAATTATACAGTGAATTCTCTGTGGAAGATACATGCTTAGACATACACGCAACACCAAAGCACATAGAGTAACAATGTGTTTTTAGGAAAACAAGATAATTTCGCAAAATGAGGGTTTTCTTCTTGTCCAGATTAAGTATTTCTAAAACATTCGTTGTTGTCTTTCCTCTGCAACCCTGCATTTCCTTAAAATGTGGTATTTGCACTTATTATTCCGAGAGAAAACTGTACAGTGCATTCTCTGTGGAAGATACATGCTGAGACATACACGCAGTACAAAAGCACATAGAGTTACAACGTGTTGATTAGAAAAAACAAGATAATTTCGCACAATGCAGGATTTCTTCTCATCGCGATTAAGTATTTCTAACACATTCGTGGTTTTCTTTATTTGGCATCACTGTCTTTCCTTAAAATTTCGTATTCGAACATATAGTTCAGAAAGAAAACTGTATAGCGCATTCTCTGTTGAAGATACACGCTTAGACATACAGGCAACACAAAAGCACATAGAGTTACATCGTGTTGATTAGGAAAAACAAGATAATTTCGCACAATGTGGGGTTTCTTCTAGTTCAGATTAAGTACTTCTAATACATTCGTGGTTGTCTTTACTCTGCAACACTGTATTTCCTTAAAATAAGATATTCGCACATATACTCCAGAGAAAAAACTTTTCAGTGCATTCTCTGTGGAAGACACGCTTAGACATACATGCAACACCACAGTACATAGATTTACATCTTGTTGTTTAGGAAAAACAAGATAATTTCTCAAAATGAGGCATTTCTTCTCGTCCATATTCAGTATATCTAATACATTCGTGGATGTCTTTACTCTGCAACACTGTATTTCCTTAAGATGTGGTATTCTCACATATTCTTCAGATAGAAAGTTGTACAGTGCATTCTCTGAGGAAGACAGACACTTAGACATACACGTACTACTGAAGCACTTAGAGTTACAACGTGTTGTTTAGGAAAAACAAGATAATTTTGCAAAATGAGGGATTTCTTCTTGTCCAGATTCCATATTTTTAAACATTTTGGTTGTCTTTACTCTGCAGCCCTGTATTTCCCTAAAATATGGTATTCGCACATATCCTTCCAAGTAAAAACTGTACAGTGCATTCTCTGTGGAAGATACAATCTTAGACATACACGCAACACCAAAGCACATAGTGTTACTTCCTGTATTTTAGGAAAACAAGATAATTTCGCAAAATGAGTGTTTTCTTCTTGTCCAGATTAAGAATTTCTAAAACTTTCGTGGTTGTCTTTTTTCTGCAACCCTGGATTTCCCTAAAATAGGGTTTTCGCACATATTATTCTGAGAGAAAACTGTACAGTGCATTCTCTGTGTAAGATATATGTTTAGACATACACGCAACACCGAAGCAAATAGAGATACAACGTGGTGATTTGGAAAAACACGATAATTTCACACAATACCGGATTTCTTCTCGGCGCTATTAAGTATTTCTAATACATTCGTGGTTTTCTTTATTCTGTATCACTGTATTTCTTTAAAATTTCGTATTCGAACATATACTTCAGAAAGAAAACTGTATAGTGTATTCCCTGTGGAAGATACATGCTTAGACAAACACGCAACACCAAAGAACATAGAATTACAACGTGTTGATTACGAAAAACAAGATAATTTCGCACAATACAGGATTTCTTCTAGTCCAGATTAAGTACGTCTAATACGTTCGTGGTTGTCTTTACTCTGCAACACTGTATTTCTTTAAAATGTGGTATTCGCCCATATACTTTCCAGATAAAACTGTTCAGTGCATTCTCTGTGGAAGACACACTTAGACATACATGCAACAACACAGCACATGGATTTACATATTGTTACTTAGGAAAAACAAGATAATTTCTCAAAAGAGGGATTTGTTTTTGTCCACATTAAGTATTTCTAAAACATTCGTAGTTGTCTTTACTCTGCAACTCTGTATTTCTTTAAAATGTGGTATTCGCACATATTCTTCCAAGAGAAAATTGTACAGTGCATTCTCTGTGGATGATACAACCTCAGACACACAACAAAAATAAAGCACATAGAGTTACAACGTGTTGTTTAGGAAAAACCAGATAATTTTGAAAGATGTGGGAATTCTTCTCGTCCAGATTAAGTATTTCTAATACATTCGTGGTTGTCTTTACTAAGCAACACTGTATTTCCTTAAAATATCGTAGTCGCCCATATACTTTCGAGATAAAACTGTTCAGTGCATTCTCTTTGGAAGATAAATTCTTAGCATACACGCAACACCAAAGCAAATAGAGTCACCACATGTTGTTTAGGAAAACACAATAATTTTGCACACTGAGGGATTTCATCACACGCAATTAAGTATTTCTAATACATTCTTGTTTGTCTTTACCCTGCAACACTGTATTTCCTTAAAATGTGGTATTTCCACATATTCTTTTGAGAGAAAACTGTACAGTGCATTCTCTGTGGAAGATACATGCTTAGACATACACGCAACACCAAAGCACCTAGATTTACAACTTGTTGTTTAGGAAAAACAAGATAATTTCGAAAAATGAGGGATTGCTTCTCATTCAGATTAAGTATTTCTAAAACATCATGGTTGTCTTCACTCTGCAACACTGTATTTCTTTAAATGTGGTATTCGCACATGTTCTTCAGACAGAAAATTGTACAGTGCATCTCTGTGGAAGATACTCGCTTAGAAATACACGGAACACCAAAGCACATAGAGTTACAACATGTTGTTTAGGAAAAACAAGATAATTTAGCACAATGCGAGATTTCTTCTCGTCCATATTAAGTATATCTAATTCATTCGTGGTTGTCTTTAATCTACAACAATGTATTTCCTTAAAAAATGGTATTTGCAAATATTCTTCAGAGAGAAAATTGTACAGTGCATTCTCTGAAGAAGATACACGCTTAGACATACATGCAATACCAAAGCACATAGAGTTACAATGTATTGTTTAGGAAAAACAAGATAAGTTTGCAAAATGAGGGATTTCTTCTCGTCCAGATTAAGAATTTCTAAAACATCCATGTTTGTCTTTACTCTGCAACCCTGTATTTCTTTAAAATGTGGTATGCCCACATATTCTTCCAAGAAAAATTTTAGAGTGCAGTCTCTGTGGAAGATACACGCTTAGCCATACACGTAACACCAAAGCACTTGGAGTTCCAACGTGTTGTTTAGGAAAAACAAGATAATTTCGCACAATATGGGATTCCTTCTCGTCGCTATTAAGTATTTCTAATACATTCGTGGTTTTCTTTATTCTGCATCACTGTATTTCGTTAAAATTTCGTATTCGAACGTATACTTCAGAAAGAAAACTGTATAGTGTATTCCCTGTGGAAGATACACGCTTAGACAGACACGCAACACCAAAGAACATAGAATTACAACGTGTTGATTAAGAAAAACAAGATAATTTCGCACAATGCAGGATTTCTTCTAGTCCAGATTAAGTACGTCTAATACATTCGTGGTTGTGTTTACTCTGCAAGACTGTATTTCCTTAAAATGTGGTATTCGCCCATATACTTTCCAGATAAAACTGTTCAGTGCATTCTCTGTGGAAGACACACTTAGACATACATGCAACAACACAGCACATGGATTTACATATTGTTGCTTAGGAAAAACAAGATAATTTCTCAAAAGAGAGATTTCTTCTCGTCCACATTAAGTATTTCTAAAACATTCGTAGTTGTCTTTACTCTGCAACTCTGTATTTCTTTAAAATGTGGTATTTGCACATATTCTTCCAAGAGAAAATTGTACAGTGCATTCTCTGTGGATGATACAACCTCAGACACACAACAAAAATAAAGCACATAGAGTTACAACGTGTTGTTTAGGAAAAATCAGATAATTTTGAAAGATGTGGGAATTCTTCTCGTCCAGATTAAGTATTTCTAATACATTCGTGGTTGTCTTTACTAAGCAACACTGTATTTCCTTAAAATATCGTAGTCGCCCATATACTTTCGAGATAAAACTGTTCAGTGCATTCTCTTTGGAAGATAAATTCTTAGCATACACGCAACACCAAAGCAAATAGAGTCACCACATGTTGTTTAGGAAAACACAATAATTTTGCACACTGAGGGATTTCATCACACGCAATTAAGTATTTCTAATACATTCTTGTTTGTCTTTACCCTGCAACACTGTATTTCCTTAAAATGTGGTATTTCCACATATTCTTTTGAGAGAAAACTGTACAGTGCATTCTCTGTGGAAGATACATGCTTAGACATACACGCAACACCAAAGCACCTAGATTTACAACTTGTTGTTTAGGAAAAACAAGATAATTTCGAAAAATGAGGGATTTCTTCTCATTCAGATTAAGTATTTCTGAAACATCATGGTTGTCTTCACTCTGCAACACTGTATTTCTTTAAATGTGGTATTCGCACATGTTCTTCAGACAGAAAATTGTACAGTGCATCTCTGTGGAAGATACTCGCTTAGAAATACACGGAACACCAAAGCACATAGAGTTACAACGTGTTGTTTAGGAAAAACAAGATAATTTAGTACAATGCGAGATTTCTTCTCGTCCATATTAAGTATATCTAATACATTCGTGGTTGTCTTTACTCTACAAGAATGTATTTCCTTAAAAAGTGGTATTTGCAAATATTCTTCAGAGAGAAAAATGTACAGTGCATTCTCTGAGGAAGATACACGCTTAGACATACATGCAATACCAAAGCACATAGAGTTACAATGTATTGTTTAGGAAAAACAAGATAATTTTGCAAAATGAGGGATTTCTTCTCGTCCAGATTAAGAATTTCTAAAACATTCATGTTTGTCTTTACTCTGCCACCCTGTATTTCTTTAAAATGTGGTATGCCCACATAATCTTCCAAGAAAAATTGTAGAGTGCAATCTCTGTGGAAGATACATGCTTAGCCATACACGTAACACCAAAGCACTCGGAGTTCCAACGTGTGGTTTAGGAAAAACAAGATAATTTCATGCAATGCACAATTTATTTCATCCACATTAATTATTTCTAACAAATACATGGTTGTCTTTACTCTGTAAAACTGTATTTCCTTAAAATATGGTATTCCCGAGAAAAAACTGTACAGTGCATTCTCTTTGGAAGATATATGCTTAGATATACATGCAACACAAAAGCACGTAGAGTTACAACGTGCTGTTTAGGAAAACAAGATTATTTCGCACAATGAGTGATTTCTTGTGATCGCGATTAAGTGTTTCTAAAACATTCTTTGTTGTCTTTATTCTGAAACACTGTATTTCCTTATAATGTGGTATTCACACATATTCTTCCGAGACTAAACTGTACAGTGCATTCTCTATGGAAGATATATGCTTAGATATACATTCAACACCAATGCACAAAAAGTTACAATGTGTTGTTTAGGAAAAACAAGATAATGTTGCACAATGAGGGATATTTTCTTGTTCAGATTAAGTATTTCTAAGATTTTCATGGTTGTCTTTATTCTGCAACCCTGTACTTCCTTAAAATGTGGTATTTATACATATTCTTCAAAGAGAAAATTGTACAGTGCATTCTCTGTGGAACATTCACGCTTAGACATACACGCAATACCAAAGCACATAGAGTTACAACATGTTGTTTAGAAAAAAACAAGATAATTTCGAACAATGCGGAATTTCTTCTCGTCCAGATTATGTATTTCTAACACATTGGTGGTTGTCTTTACTCTGCAACACTGTATTTTCTTAAAAATATCGTATTCGCACATATATTTTCGAGTTAAAACTGTACAGCGCTTTCTTTGTGGAGGATAAACTCTTAGACATACACGCAACATCAAATCACATAGAATTACCACGTGTTGTTAAGGAAAAACATGATGATTTCGCACACTGTGGGATTTCTTTTAGTCACAATTAAGTATTTCTACTACTTTCCTGTTTGTCTTTACTCTGCAACACTGTATTTCCTTAAAATATAGTATTCGCACATATTCTTCAGAGAGAAAGTTGTACAGTGCATTCTCTGTGGAAGATACACGCTTAGACATACACGCACTACCAAAGCACATAGAGTTACAACGTGTTGTTCAGGAAAAACAAGATAATTTCTCACAATGCGGGGTTTCTTCTCATCCAGATTACGTATTTTTAAACATTCGTGGTTGTCTTTACTTTGCAACCCTGTATTTCCTTAAAATGTGGTATTCACACATATCCTTCCAAGAAAAAACTGTACAGTGCATTCTCTGTGGAAGATGCACACTTAGACATACACACAACACCAAAACACATAGTTTTACAACAACGTGTTGTTTAGGAAAACAAGATCATTTCGCAAAATGAGGTTTTTCTTCTTTTCCAGATTAAGAATTTCTAAAACATTCATGGTTGTCTTTACTCTGCAACACTGTATTTCCTTAAAATGTGGTATTTGCATATATTCTTCCAAGAGAAAATTGTACAGTGCATTCTCTGTGTAAGATATATGCTTAGACATACACGCAATACCAAAGCACCTAGATTTACAACTTCTTGTTTATAAAAACAGGATAATTTTGAAAAATGAGGGATTTCTTCTCATCCAGATTAAGTATTTCTAAAACATCATAGTTGTCTTTACTCTTCAACACTGTATTTCTATAAATGTGGTATTCGCACATATTCATCAGACAGAAAATTGTACAGTGTACCTCTGTGGAAGATACATGCTTAGAAGTACACACAACCCCAAAGCACATAGAGTTACAACGTGTTGTTTAGGGAAAACAAGATAATTTTAGACAATGCGATATTTCTTCTCGTCCAGATTAAGTATATCTAATTCATTTGTGGTTGTCTTTACTCTACAACACTGTATTTCCTTAAAAAGTGGTATTCGCACATATTCTTCAGAGAGAAAATTGTACAGTGCATTCTCTGAGGAAGATACATGCTAAGACATACACGCAACACCAAAGGACATAGAGTTCCAATGTATTGTTTAGGAAAAACAACATAATTTTACAAAATGAGGGATTTCTTCTCGTCCAGATTAAGAATTTCTAAAACATTCATGTTTGTCTTTTCTCTGCAACACTCTATTTCCTTATAATGTGGTATTTGCACAAATAATATCTAGAGAAAACTTTGGAGTGCATTCTCTATGGAAGATACATGCTTAGACATAGATGCAACACAAAAGCACATAGAGTTACAACGTGTTGATTAGGAAAAACAAGATAATTTCTCACAATGCAAGATACCTTCTCATCCAGATTAAATATATCTAATACATTCGTGGTTGTCTTTACTCTACAACACTCTATTTCTTTAAAATGTGGTATTCGCACATATTCTTCAGAGAGAAAATTGTACAGTGCATTCACTGAGGAAGATACATGCTTAGACATACATGCAACACCAAAACACATAGAGTTACAATGCATTGTTTAGGGAAAACACGATGATATTGCAAAATGAGGGATTTCTTCTCGTCCAGATTACATATTTTTAAACATTCATAGTTGTCTTTACTCTGCAACCTTGTATTTCCTTAAAATGTGGTATTCTCACATATTCTTCCAAGAAAAAACTGTAGTGTGCATTCTCTGCGGAAGATACACACCTAGACATACACGCAACACCAAAGCACATAGAGTTACAATGTGTTCTTTTGGAAAACAGGATGATTTCGCATAATGAGGGTTTCTTCTTGTCCAGATTAAGTATTTCTAAAACATTCGTGGTTGTCTTTCCTCTGCAAACCTGCATTTCCTTATAATGTGGTATTCGCACATATTATTCCAAGAGAAAACTGTACAGTGCATTCTCTGTGGAAGATACACGCTTAGACATACACGCAACACAAAAGCACATAGAGTTACAATGTGTTGATTAGGAAAAACAGGATAATTTTGCAGAATGCGGGATTTCTTCCTGTCGCGATTAAGGATTTCTAATACATTCGTGGTTTTCTTTACTCTGCAACAATGTATTTCCTTAAAATGCGGTATTTGCAGATATTCTTTTGAGAAAAACTGTATAGTGCATTCTCTGTCGAAGATACATGCTTAGACAAACATAAAACACGATAGCACCTAAATTTACAAATTCTTGTTTAGGAAAAACAAGATAATTTCGAAAAATGAGGGATGTCTTCTCATCCTGATTAAGTATTTCTAAAACATCATGGTTGTCTTTACTCTTCAACACTGTATTTCTATAAATGTGGTATTTGCACATATTCATCAGACAGAAAATTGTACAGTGCACCTCTCTGGAAGATACACGCTTAGAAATACACGCAACCCCAAAGCACATAGAGTTACAACATGTTGTTTAGGAAAAACAAATAATTTCGCACAATGCGATACTTCTTCTCATCCAGATTATGTATATCTAATTCATTCGTGGTTGTCTTTACTCTACAACACTGTATTTCCTTAAAAAGTGGTATTCGCACATATTCTTCAGAGAGAAAATTTGTACAGTGCATTCTCTGAGGAAGATACAGGCTTAGACATACATGCAACATCAAAGCACATAGAGTTCCAATGTATTGTTTAGGAAAAACAAGATAATTTTACAAAATGAGGGATTTCTTCTCGTCCAGATTAAGAATTTCTAAAACATTCATGTTTGTTTTTTCTCTGCAACCCTGTATTTCATTACAATGTGGTATTAGCACATATCCTTCCAAGATAAAATTGTACAGTGCATTCTCTGTGGAAGATGCAATCTTAGACATACACGCAAATCCAATGCACATAGTGTTACTACGTTTTGTTTAGTAAAACAAGATTATTTCGCAAAATGAGTGTTTTCTTCTGGTCCAGATTAGGTATTTCTAAAACATTCGTGGTTGTCTTTTTTTTCTGCTACCCTGTATTTCCTTAAAATATGGTATTCGCACATATTATTCCGAGAGAAAACTGTACAGTGCATTCCCAGTGGAAGATACATGCTTAGACATACACGCAACACCAAAGCACATAGAGTTACAACGCTTTGATTAGGAAAAACAAGATAATTTCGCACAATGCGGGAATTCGTCTCTTCGCGATTAAGTATTTCTAAAACTTTCGTTGTTGTCTTTATCCTGCAACACAATATTTCCTTAAAATGAAGTATTCGCACATATAGTTCAGAAAGAAAACTGTACAGTGCATTCTCTGTGGAAGATACACACTTAGGCTTACACACAAGACCAAAGCATATAGCGTTACAATGTGTTGGTTCGGAAAAACAAGATAATTTCGCACAATGTGGGATTTCTTCTAGTCCAGATTAAGTACTTCTAATAAATTCGTGGTTGTCTTTACACTGCAACACTGTATTTCCTTAAATAGTGGTTTTTGCACATATAAATTCAAGAGAAAACTGCACATTGCATTCTCTGCGGATGATACACGCTTAGACATACATGCAGCACCAAAGAACATAGAGTTACAACGTGTTGTTTAGGAAAAACAAGATAATTTCCCAAATTGAGGGATTTCTTCTCATCTATATTATTTCTAAAACATTCGTGGTTGTCTTTACTCTGACACTCTGTATTTCCTTAAAATGTGGTATTCACACATATTCTTCCAAGAGAAAATTGTACAGTGCATTCTCTGTGGAAGATAAAGGCTTAGACACACAAGCAAAACCAAAGCACATAGAGTTCCAACGTGTTGATTAGGAAAAACAAGATAATTTTGCACGATTGCGAATTCTTCTCATCCAGATTATGTACTTCTAAAACACTCGTGGTTGTCTTTACTCTGCAACACTGTATTTCCTTAAAATGTGGTATTCGCACAAATAATATCTAGAGAAAACTTTACAGTGCATTCTCTGTGGAAGATACATGCTTAGAAATAGATGCAACACAAAAGCACATAGAGTTACAACGTGTTGATTAGGAAAAACAAGATAATTTCGCACAATGCAAGATACCTTCTCGTCCAAATTAAGTATATCTAATACATTCGTGGTTGTCTTTACTCTACAACACTCTATTTCTTTAAAATGTGGTATTCGCACATATTCTTCAGAGAGAAAATTGTACAGTGCATTCTCTGAGGAAGATACACGCTTAGACATACACGCTACACCAAAACACAAAGAGTTACAATGCATTGTTTAGGGAAAACATGATAATATTGCAAAATGAGGGATTTCTTCTCGTCCAGATTATGTATTTTTAAACAATCATAGTTGTCTTTACTCTGCAACCTTGTATTTCCTTAAAATGTGGTATTCTCACATATTCTTCCAAGAAAAAACTGTACTGTGCATTCTCTGTGGAAGATATACACCTAGACATACACGCAATACGAAAGCACAAAGAGTTCAAACGTGTTGTTTAGGAAAACAAGATGATTTCACAAAATGAGGGTTTCTTCTTGTCCAGATTAAGTATTTCTAAAACATTTGTGGTTGTCTTTACTCTGCATCTGTGTATTTCCTTAAAATGTGGTATTCACACATATTCTTCCGAGAGTAAACAGTACAGTGCGTACTCTATGGAAGATATATGCTTAGATATACATTCAACACCAAAGTACATAGAGTTACAACGTGTTGTTTAGGAAAGACAAGATAATTTCGCACAATGCGGGATTTCTTCTCATCGTGATTACGTATTTGTAATACAATCGTGGTTGTCTTTATTCTGCAACCCTGTATTTCCTTAAAATGTAGTATTCACACATATAGTTCAGAAAGAAAACTGTACAGTACATTCTCTGTGGAAGATACACGCTTAGACATACAAGCAACACCAAAGCACATAAAGTTACAACGTGTTGTTTCGGAAAAACAAGATAATTTCGCACAATGTGGGATTTCTTCCACTCCAGATTAAGTACTTCTAATACATTCATGGTTGTCTTTACTCTGCAACACTGTATTTCCTTAAAATGTGGTATTCGCCCATATATTTCGAGAGAAAACTTTACAGTGCATTCTCTGTGGAAGATACATGCTTAGACATACATGCAACACCAGAGCCCATAAAGTTACATCATGTTGTTTAGGAAAAACAAGATAATTTCTCAAAATGAGTGATTTCTTCTCATCCACATTAAGTATTTCTAACATATTCGTGGTTGTCTTTACTCTGCAACTCTGTATTACCTTAAAATGTGGTATTCGCACATATTCTTCCAAGAGAAAATTGTACAGTGCATTCTCTGTGGAAGAGACAAGCTCAGACACACAAGCAAAACTAAAGCACATAGAGTTACAATGTGTTGTTTAGAAAAAATAAGATAATTTCGCAAGATGTGGGAATTCTTCTCGTCCAGATTAAGTTTTTCTAATACATTCGTGGTTGTCTTTACAATGCAACACTGTATTTCCTTAAAATATCGTATTCGCCCATATACCTTCGACATAAAACTGTTCAGTGCATTCTCTGTGGAAGATACATGCTTAGACATACACGCAACACCAAAGCAAATAGAGTTACCTCATGTTGTTTAGGAAAAACACGATAATTTCGCACACTGAGGGATTTCATCATGCACAATTAAGTATTTCTAATACATTCGTGTTTGTCTTTACTCTGCAACACTGTATTTCCTTAAAATGTGGTATTTGCACATATTCTTTTCAGAGAAAACTGTACAGTGCATTCTCTGTGGAAGATACATGCATAGACATAAACGCAACACAAATGCACCTAAATATACAACATGTTGTTTAGGAAAAACAAGATAATTTCGAAAAATGAGGGATTTCTTCTCATCCAGATTAAGTATTTCTAAAACATCATGGTTGTCTTTACTTTGCGAAACTGTACTTTTATAAATGTGGTATTTGCACATATTCATCAGACAGAAAATTGTACAGTGCAGCTCTGTGGAAGATACACGCTTAGAAATACACACAACCCCAAAGCACATAGAATTACAACGTGTTGTTTAAGAAAACCAAGATAATTTCGCACAATGAGAGATTTCTTCTCGTCCAGATTAAGTATATCTAATACATTCATGGTTGTCTTTGCTCTACAACACTGTATTTCCTTAAAAAGTGGTATTCACACAAATTCTTCAGAGAGAAAATTGTACATTGCATTCTCTGAGGAAGATGCACGTTTAGACATACACGCAACACCAAAGCACATAGAGTTACAATGTATTGTTTAGGAAAAACAAGATAATTTTGCAAAATGAGGGATTTCATCTCATCCAGATTAAGAATTTCTAAAACATTCATGTTTGTCTTTACTCTGCAACCCTGTATTTCTTTAAATATGGTATGCCCACATATTCTTCCAAGAAAAAATGTACAGTGCATTCTCTGTGGAAGATAAACGCTTAGCCATACACGTAACACCAAAGCACATGGCGTTACAACGTGTTGTTTAGGAAAAACAAGATACTTTCCCGCAATGCACAATTTCTTTCATCCACATTAAGTATTTCTAACAAATTCGTGGTTGTCTTTACTCTGCAACACTGTATTTCCTTAAAATGTGATATTCGCACATATACTCCCGAGAAAAAAACTGTACAGTGAATTCCCTTTGGAAGATATATGCTTAGATATACATGCAACACAAAAGCACATAGAGTTACAATGTGCTGTTTAGGAAAAACAAGATAATATCGCACAATGAGTGATTTCTTGTGATTGCGATTAAGTGTTTCTAAAACAATTGTGGTTGTCTTTACTCTGCAACCTTGTATTTCCCTAAAATGTGGTATTCACACATTTTTTTCTGAGAGTAAACTGTACAGTGCGTTCTCTATGGAAGATATATGCTTAGATATGCATTCAACACCAAAGCACATAGAGTTACAATGTGTTGTTTAGGAAAGACAAAATAATTTCGCACAATGCAGGATTTCTTCTAGTTGCGATTAAGTATTTCTAATACATTCATGGTAATCTTTATTCTGCAACCCTGTATTTCTTTAAAATGTAGTATTCGCACATATAGTTCAGAAAGAAAACTGTACAGTGCATTCTCTGTGGAAGATACATGCTTAGACATACACGCAACACCAAAGCACATAACGTTACAACGTGCTGTTTGGGAAAAACCAGATAATTTCACACAATGTGGGATTTCTTCTACTCCAGATTAAGTACTTCTAATACATTCGTGGTTGTCTTTACTCTGCAACACTGTATTTCCTTAAAATGTGGTATTACCACATATAATATCGAGAGAAAACTTTACAGTGCATTCTCTGTGGAAGATACACACTTAGACATACATGCAACACAAAAGCACATAGAGTTACATCGTGTTGTTTAGGAAAAACAAGATAATTTCTCAAAATGAGTGATTTCTTCTCGTCCACATTAAGTATTTCTAAAACATTCGTGGTTGTCTTTACTCTGCAACTCTGTATTTCCTTAAAATGTGGTATTCACACATATTCTTCCAAGAGAAAATTGTACAGTGCATTCTCTGTGGAAGATAAAAGCTCAGACACATAAGCTAAATTAAAGCACATAGAGTTACAACATGTTCTTTAGGGAAAACAAGATAATTTCGCAAGATGTGGGAATTCTTCTCGAAGATTTTCTATTACATTCGTGGTTGTCTTTACTATGCAACACTGAATTTACTTAAAATATCGTATTCCCCGTATACTATCGAGATAAAACTGTTCAGTGCATTCTCTGTGGAAGATTCATGCTTAGACATACACACAACACCAAAGCAAATATAGTTTCCACATGTTGTTTAGGAAAAACATGAAAATTTTCACACACTGAGGGATTTCTTCATGAGCAATTAAGTATTTCTAATACATTTGTGTTTGTCTATACTCTGCAATACTGTTTTTCCTTAAAATGTGTTATTTGCACATATTCTTCTAAGAGAAAACTGTACAGTGCCTTCTCTGTGGAAGATGCATGCTTAGACATACACGCAACACCAAAGCACCTAGATTTACAACTTGTCATTTATGAAAAACAGGATAATTTTGAAAAATGAGGGATTTCTTCTCATCCAGATTAAGTATTTCTAAAACATTCATGGTTGTCTTTACTCTGCAACACTGTATTTCTATAAATGTGGTATTCACACATATTCTTCAGACAGAAAATTGTACAGTGCATTCTCTGTGGAAGATACATACTTAGAAATACATGCAACACCAAAGCAAATTGAGTTACAACGTGTTGTTTAGGAAAAACAATGTAATTTCGCACAATGCGAGATTTCTTCTTGTCCAGATTAATTATATCTAATACATTCCTGTTTGTCTTTACTCTGCAACACTGTATTTCCTTAAAATGCGGTATTAACACATATTCTTCAGAGAGAAAGTTTTACAGTGCATTCTCTGTGGAAGACACACGCTCAGACATACACGCACTACCAAAGCACATAGAGTTACAACCTGTTGTTTAGGAAAAACATGATAATTTCGCAGAATGAGGGATTTCTTCTCGTCCAGATTACATATTTTTAAATATTCGTGGTTGTCTTTACTCTGCAACCCTGTATTTCCTTAAAATGTGGTATTCGCACATATCCTTCCAAGAAAAAACTGTACAGTGCATTCTCTGTGGAGGATACAATCTTAGACATACACGCAACACCAAAGCACATAGAGTTACAACGTGTTGTTTCAGAAAAACAAGATATTTCGCACGATGTGGGATTTCGTCTAGTCCAGATTTAGTACTTCTAATGCATTCGTGGTTGTCTTTACTCTTCAACACTGTATTTCCTTAAACAGTGGTATTCGCACATATAGTTCAGAAAGAAAACTGTACAGTGCATTCTCTGTGGAAGACACACGCTTAGAACAACACTCACTACTGAAGCACAAAGAGTTACAATGTGTTGTTTAGGAAACACATGATAATTTCGCAAAATGAGGGATTCTTCCCGTCCAGATTACATATTTTTACACATTCATGGTTGTCTTTACTCTGCAACCCTGTATTTCCTTAAAATGTGGTATTCGCCCATATACTTCCAAGAAAAAACTGTACAGTGCATTCTCTGTGGAAGATACAGTCTTAGACATACACGCAACACCAAAGCACATAGTGTTACAAAGTGTTGTTTAGGAAAAACAAGATAATTTCACACAATGCAAGATTTCTTCTCGTCCAGATTAAGTATATCTAATACATTCGTGGTTTTCTTTACTCTGCAACACTGTATTTCCTTACAAGTTGGTATTCGCACTTATTCTTCATAGAGAAAATAGTACAGTGCATTTTCTGAGGAAGATACATGCTTAGACATACACGCAACACCAAAGCACATAGGGTTACAATGTATTGTTTAGGAAGAACAAGATAATTTTGCAAAATGAGGGGTTTCTTCTCATCCAGATTATGTATTTTTAAACATGCATAGTTGTGTTTACTCTGCAACCCTGTATTTCCTTAAAATGTGGTATTTACACATATTCTTCCAAGAAAAAACTGTACAGTGCATTCTCTGTGGAAGATATACACTTAGACATACACGCAACACCAAAGCTCATAGAGTTACAACGTGTTGTTTAGGAAAACAATATAATTTCGCAAAATGAGGGTTTTCTTCTCGTCCAGATTAAGTATTTCTAAAACATTCTTGGTTTTCTTTCCTCTGCATTCCCTGAAATCCCTGTATTTCCATGAAAAGTGGTATTCGCACATATTAATCCGAGAGAGAACTGTACAGTGCATTCTCTGTGGAAGATACACGCTTAGACATACACGCAACACGGAAGCACATAGAGTTACAACGTGTTGTTTAGGAAAAACAAGATAATTTCGCACAATGCACAATTTCTTTCGTCCACATTAAGTATTTCTAACAAATTCGTGGTTGTCTTTACTCTGCAACACTGTATTTGCTTAAAATATAGAATTCGCACATATATTCCCGAGAAAAAACTGTACAGTGCATTCTCTTTGGAATATATACGATTAGATATATATGCAACACAAAAGCACATACAGTTACAACGTGCTGTTTAGGAAAAACAAGATAATTTTGCACAATGGGTGATTTCTTGTGTTTGCGATTAAGTGTTTCTAAAACATTCGTGGTTGTCTTTACTCTGCAACCGTTAAAATGTGGTATTCACACATATTCTTCTGAGAGTAAAATGTACAGTACGTTCTCCATGGAAGATATATGCTTAGATATACATTCAACACCAAAGCACATAGAGTTACAACATTGTTGTCTTTACTATGCAACACTATTTCTTTAAAATATTGTATTTGCCCATATACTTTTGAGATAAAACTGTTCAGTGCATTCTCTGTGGAAGATAAATTCTTAGACATACACGCAACACCAAAGCAAATAGAGTTACCACATGTTGTTTAGGAAAAACACGATAATTTCGCACACTGAGGGCTTTCTTCATGAGCAATTAAGTATTTCTAATACATTCTTGTTTTTCTTCACTCTGCAACACTGTTTTTCCTTAAAATGTGGTATTTGCACATATTCTTTTGATAGAAAACTGTACAGTTCATTCTCTGTGGAAGATACACACTTAAATATACATTCAACACCAAAGCACATAGAGTTACAACGTGTTGTTTGGGAAACACAAGATAATTTCGCACAATGATGGATTTTTTATTGTTCAGATTAAGTATTTCTAAAACATTCATGATGGTCTTTACCCTGCAACAATGTACTTCCTTAAAATGTGGTATTCACACATATTCTTCAGAGAGAAAATTGTACAGTGCATTCTCTGTGGACGATCCACGCTTAGACATACAGGCAACACAAAAGCACATAGAGTTACAACGTGTTGTTTAGGAAAAACAAGATAATGTCGCACAATGAGGGATTTCTTCTTGTTCAGTTTAAGTATTTCTAAGATTTTCATGGTTGTCTTAATTCTACAACACTGTACTTCCTTAAAATATGGTATTTGCACATATTCTTCAGGGAGAAAATTGTACAGTGCATCTTGTGGAAGATACTCGCTTAGACATACAAGCAACACCAAAGCACATAGAGTTACAATGTGTTGTTTAGGAAAAACAAGATAATTTTGCAGAATTAGGGATTTTTTCTCGTCCAGATTAAGTATTTCTAATACATTCATGGTTGTCTTTATTCTGCAACACTGTATTTCTTAAAAATATTGTATTCGCACATATACTTTCGAGTTAAAAACTGTACAGGGCATTCTCTGTGGAGGATACACTCTTAGACATACACGCAACACCAAAGCATATAGATTTACCATGTGTTGTTAAGGAAAAACACGATAATTTCGCACACTGTGGCATTTCTTTTAGTCTCAATTAAGTATTTCTAATACATTCCTGTTTGTCTTTACTCTGCAACACTGTATTTCCCTAAAATGTGGTATTCGCACATAATCTTCAGAGAGAAAGTTGTACAGTGCATTCTCTGTGGAAGATACAGGCTTAGCGATACACGCACTACCGAAGCACATAAAGTTACAACGTGTTGTTTAGGATAAACAAGATAACTTCGCAAAATGAGGGATTTATTCTCGTCCAGATTACGGATTTTTAAACATTCGTGGTTGTCTTTACTCTGCAACCCTGTATATCCTTAAAACGTGGTATTCACACATATACTTCCAAGAAAAAAATGTACAGTGCTTTCTCTGTGTAAGGTACATACTTAGACATACACGCAACACCAAACCACATAGTGTTACAACGTGTTGTTTAAGAAAACAAGATAATTTCGCAAAATGAGGGTTTTCTTCTTGTCCAGATAAAGTATTTCTAAAACATTCGTGGTTGTCTTTTTTCTGCAACCCTGTATTTTCTTAAAATATGGTATTCGCACATATTATTCCGAGAGAAAACTATACAGTGCATTCTCTGTGGAAGATACAGGCTTAGACATATGCGCAACACCAAAGCGCAAAGCGTTACAACGTGTTGTTTCAGAAAAAAAAGATAATTTCGCACAAGTTGAGATTTCTTCTAGTCCAGATTAAGTACTTCTAATACATTCGTGGTTGTCTTTACTCTGCAACACTGTATTTCGCTAAACAGTGGTATTCGCACTTATAATTTCGAGAGAAAACTGTACAGTTCATTCTCTGTGGAAGATACACGCTTAGACATACATGCAACACCAAAGCACATAGAGTCACAGTGTGTTGTTTGGGAAAGACAAGATAATTTTGCACAATGATGGATTTTTTATTGTTCAGATTAAGTATTTCTAAAACATTCATGATTGTCTTTACTCTGCAACAATGTACTTCCTTAAAATGTGGTATTCGCACATATTCTTCAGAGAGAAATTTGTACAGTGCATTCTCTGTGGATGATCCACGCTTAGACATACAGGCAACACAAAAGCACATAAAGTTACAACGTGTTGTTTAGGAAAAACAAGATAATGTCACACAATTAGGGATTTCTTCTTGTTCAGTTTAAGTATTTCTAAGATTTTCATGGTTGTCTTTATTCTACAACACTGAACTTCCTTAAAATATGGTATTTGCACATATTCTTCAGCGAGAAAATCGTACAGTGTATCTTGTGGAAGATACTCACTTAGACATACAAGCAACACCAAAGCACATAGAGTTACAATGTGTCGTTTAGGAAAAAGAAGATAATTTCTCAAAATGAGGGATTTCTTCTCATCTATATTAAGTGTTTCTCAAACATTCGTGGTTGTCTTTACTCTGCAACACTGTATTTCCTTAAACTATGGTATTCACCCATATAATATAGAGAGAAAACTTTACAGTGCATTCTCTGTGGAAGATACACGCTTAGACACACATGCAACACCAAAGCACTTAGAGTTACATCGTGTTGTTTAGGAAAAACAAGATAATTTCTCAAAATGAGGGATTTCTTCTCATCCACATTAAGTATTTCTAAAACATTCGTGGTTGTCATTACTCTGCAACTCTCTATTTCCTTAAAATGTGGTATTCGCACATATTCTTCCAAGAGAAAATTGTGCAGTGCATTCTCTGTGGAAGACACAAGCTCAGACACATAAGCTAAACTAAAGCACATAGAGTTAAAACGTGTTGTTTAGGAAAAACAAGATAATTTCGCAAAATATGGGAATTCTTCTCGTCCAGATTAAATATTTCTAATACATTCGTGGTTGTCTTTACTATGCAACACTGTATTTCTTTAAAATATCGTATTTGCCCATATACTTTTGAGATAAAACTGTTCAGTGCATTCTCTGTGGAAGATAAATTCTTAGACATACACGCAACACCAAAGCAAATAGAGTTACCACATGTTGTTTAGGAAAAACACGATAATTTCGCACACTGAGGGCTTTCTTCATGAGCAATTAAGTATTTCTAATACATTCTTGTTTGTCTTCACTCTGCAACACTGTTTTTCCTTAAAATGTGGTATTTGCCCATATTCTTTGATAGAAAACTGTACAGCGCATTCTCTGTGGAAGATACACGCTTAGATATACATTCAACACCAAAGCACATAGAGTTACAACGTGTTGTTTGGGGAAGACAAGATAATTTCGCACAATGATGGATTTTTTATTGTTCAGATTAAGTATTTCTAAAACATTCATGATTGTCTTTACTCTGCAACAATGTACTTCCTTAAAATGTGGTATTCACACATATTCTTCAGAGAGAAAATTGTACAGTGCATTCTCTGTGGACGATCCACCCTTAGACATACAGGCAACACAAAAGCACATAGAGTTACAACGTGTTGTTTAGGAAAAACAAGATAATGTCGCACAATGAGGGATTTCTTCTTGTTCAGTTTAAGTATTTCTAAGATTTTCGTGGTTGTCTTTATTCTACAACACTGTACTTCCTTAAAATATGGTATTTGCATATATTCTTCAGGGAGAAAATCGTACAGTGCATCTTGTGGAAGATACTCGCTTAGACATACAAGCAACACCAAAGCACATAGAGTTACAATGTGTTGTTTAGGAAAAACAAGATAATTTCGCAGAATTAGGGATTTTTTCTCGTCCAGATTAAGTATTTCTAATACATTCATGGTTGTCTTTATTCTGCAACACTGTATTTCTTAAAAATATTGTATTCGCACATATACTTTCGAGTTAAAAACTGTACAGGGCATTCTCTGTGGAGGATACACTCTTAGACATACACGCAACACCAAAGCATATAGATTTGTCATGTGTTGTTAAGAAAAAACACGATAATTTCACACACTGTGGCATTTCTTTTAGTCTCAATTAAGGATTTCTAATACATTCCTGTTTGTCTTTACTCTGCAACACTGTATTTCCCTAAAATGTGGTATTCGCACATAATCTTCAGAGAGAAAGTTGTACAGTGCATTCTCTGTGGAAGATACATGCTTAGCCATACACGCACTACTGAAGCACATAAAGTTACAACGTGTTGTTTAGGATAAACAAGATAACTTCGCAAAATGAGGGATTTATTCTCGTCCAGATTACGGATTTTTAAACATTCGTGGTTGTCTTTACTCTGCAACCCTGTATTTCCTTAAAACGTTGTATTCGCACATATACTTCCAAGAAAAAAATGTACAGTGTATTCTCTGTGTAAGTTACACACTTAGACATACACGCAACACCAAAGCACATAGTGTTACAACGTGTTGCTTAAGAAAACAAGATAATTTCGCAAAATGAGGGTTTTCTTCTTGTCCAGATAAAGTATTTCTAAAACATTCGTGGTTGTCTTTTTTCTGCAACCCTGTATTTCCTTAAAATATGGTATTCGCACATATTATTCCGAGAGAAAACTCTACAGTGCATTCTCTGTGGAAGATACACGCTTAGACATATGCGCAACACCAAAGCACATAGCGTTACAACGTGTTGTTTCAGAAAAACAAGATAATTTCGCACAAGTTGAGATTTCTTCTAGTCCAGATTAAGTACTTCTAATACATTCGTGGTTGTCTTTACTCTGCAACACTGTATTTCGCTAAACAGTGGTATTCGCACATATAATTTCGAGAGAAAACTGTACAGTTCATTCTCTGTGGAAGATACACGCTTAGACATACTTGCAACACCAAAGCACATAGAGTCACAACGTGTTGTTTAGCAAAAACAAGATAATTTCTCAAAATGAGGGATTTCTTCTCGTCCTTATTAAGTATTTCTAAAATATTCGTTGCTGTCTTAATCTGAAACTCTGTATTTCCCGTATTTCTGAACTATATTTTTGAATACGAAATTTTAAGGAAAGACAGTGCTGCTGAATAAAGGAAACCACGAATGTATTAGAAATACTTAATCGCGATGAGAAGAAATCCCGCATTGTGAGAAATTATCTTGTTTTTCCTAATCAACACGTTGTAACTCTATGTGCTTTGGTGTTGGGTGTATGTCTAAGCATGTATCTTCCACAGAGAATGCACTGTACAATTTTCTTTGAAGAATAAGTGGGAATACCACATTTTAAGGAAGTACAGGGTTGCAGAATAAAGACAACCATGAATATCTTAGAAATACTTAATCTGAACAAGAAAAAATCCCTCATTCTGCGACATTATCTTGTTTTTCCTAAACAACACATTGTAACTCTATGTGCTTTTGTGTTGTATGTATATCTAAGCATATATCTTCCATAGAGAATGCACTGTACAGTTTAGTCTCGGAAGAATATGTGTGAATACCATATTTTTTAGGAAATACGGGGTTTCAGAGTAAAGAAAACTACGAATATTTTAGAAACACTTAATCGTGATCACAAGGAATCACTCATTGTGCGAAATTATCTAGTTTTTCCTAAACAGCACGTTGTAACTCTATGTGATTTTGAGTATCATGTATATCTAAGCAAATATCTTCCAAAGAGAATACACTGTACAGTTTTTTTCTCTGTGGTATATGTGCGAATATCATATTTTAAGGAAATACAATGTTGCAGAGTAAAGACAACCACGAATTCGTTAGAAATACTTAATGTGGATGAAAGAAATTGTGCATTGCATGAAATAATCTTGTTTTTCCTAAACAACACGTTGTAACTCCATGTGCTTTGGTGTTACGTGTATGGCTAAGCATGAATCTTCCACAGAGAATGCACTCTACAATTTTTCTTGGAATAATATCTGGGCGTACCACATTTTAAAGAAATACAGGGTTGCAGAGTAAAGACAAACATGAATGTTTTAGAAATTCTTATCTGGACGAGAAGAAATCCCTCATTTTGCAAAATTATCTTGTTTTTCCTAAACAATACATTGTAACTCTATGTGCTTTGATGTTATGTGTATGTCTAGGCGTGTATCTTCCTCAGAGAATACACTGTACAATTTTCTCTCTGAAGAATATGTGCAAATACTACTTTTTAAGGAAATACAGTGTTGTACAGTAAGACAACCACGAATGAATTAGATATACTTAATCTGGACGAGAAGAAATATCGCATTGTGCGAAATTATCTTGTTTTTTCTAATCAACATGTTGTAACTCTATGTCCTTTTGTGTTGCGTGTATGTCTAAGCATGTATCTTCCACAGAGAATGCACTGTACAGTTTTCTCTCTGAATAATATGTGCAAATACCACATTTTAAGGAAATGCAGGGTTGCAGAGGAAAGACAACCACGAATGTTTTAGAAATACTTAATCTGGACAAGAAGAAAACCCCCATTTTGCGAAATTATCTTGTTTTCCTAAAAAGCCAGTTGTAAGTCTATGTGCTTTGGTGTTGCGATTATGTCTAAGTGTGTATCTTCCACAGAGAATGTACTGTACATTTTTTTCTTAGAAGGATATGTGTGAATACCACATTTGAAGGAAATACAGGGTTGCAGAGTAAAGACAAAAACGAATGTTTAAAATACGTAATCTGGAAGAGAAGCAATCCCTCATTTTGCGAAGTTATCTTGTTTTTCCTAAACAACACGTTGTAACTCTTTGTTCTTTGGTGTTGCGTGATGGCTAAGCATGTATCTTCCACAGAGATGCACTGTACAATTTTCTGTCTGATGAATATGTGCAAATACCACATTTATAGAAATACAGTGTTGCCGAGTAAAGTCAACCATGATGTTTTAGAAATACTTAATCTGGATGAGAAGAAATCCCTTATTTTTCGAAATTATCTTGTTTTTCCTAAAAACGAGTTGTAAATCTAGGTGCTTTAGTGTTGCGTGTATGTCTAAGCATGTATCTTCCACAGAGAATGCACTGTACAGTTTTCTCTCAGAAGAATATGTGCAAATACCACATTTTAAGGAAATACAGTGTTGCAGAATAAGACAAACACAATGTATTAGAAATACTTAATCGAGATGAGAAGAAATCCCGCATTGTGTGAAATTATCTTGTTTTTTCTAATCAACACGTTGTAACTCTATGTGCTTTTGTGTTGCGTGTATGTCTAAGCATGTATCTTCCACAGAGAATGCACTGAACAGTTTTATCTCGAAAGTATATAGGCGAATGCAATATTTTAAGGAAATACAATGTTGCAGAGTCAAGAAAACCAGGAATGATTAAAAAATGGGGTACAGAGTTAAACAAAGAATTCTCACCTGAAGAACTTCGGATGGCGGAGAAGCATCTTAAAAAATGCTCAACTTCATTAGTCTTTAGGGAAATGCAAATCAAAACAACACTAAGATTTCATCTTACACCAGTCAGAATGGCTAAGATTAAAAATTCAGGAGACAGCAGGTGTTGGAGAGGGTGTGGAGAAAGAGGAACACTCCTCCACTGCTGGTGGGGTTGCAAATTGGTACAACCACTCTGGAAATCAGTCTGGCGGTTCCTCTGAAAACTGGGCACCTCACTTCCAGAAGATCCTGCTATACCACTCCTGGGCATATACCCAGAAGACTCCCCACCATGTAATAAGGATACATGTTCGACTATGTTCATAGCAGCCCTATTTATAATTGCCAGATGCTGGAAAGAACCCAGGTATCCCTCAACAGAAGAGTGGATGCAAAAAATGTGGTATATCTACACAATGGAGTACTATTCAGCCATTAGAAACAACGAATTCATGAAATTCTTAGGCAAATGGATGGAGCTAGAGAATATCATACTCAGTGAGGTAACCCAGACTCAAAAGGTGAATCATGGTATGCACTCACTAATAAGTGGATATTAACCTAGAAAACTGGAATACCCAAAACATAATCCACACATCAAATGAGGTACAAGAAGAAAGGAGGTGTGGCCCCTGGTTCTGGAAAGACTCAGTGAAACAGTATTCAGCAAAAACAGAACGGGGAAGTGGGAAGGGGTGGGTGGGAGGACAGGGGAAGAGAAGGGGACTTACGGGACTTTCAGGGAGTGGGGGGGCTAGAAAAGGGGAAATCATTTGAAATGTAAATAAATTATATCGAATAAAAAAATTTAAAAAAAAAAGAAAACCAGGAATGTTTTAGAAATACTTTATCAGGACGAGAAGAATTCCCACATCTTGCAAAATTAACTTGTTTTTCCTAAACAACACGTTGTAACTCTATGTGCTTTAGTTTTGGTTGTGTGTCTGAGCTTGTATCTTCCACAGAGAATGCACTGTACAATTTTCTCTTGGAAGAATAAGTGCGAATACCACATTTTAAGGCAATACAGTGTTGCAGAGTAAAGACAACCACAAATGTTTTAGAAATACTTAATGTGGACGAGAAGAAATCCCTCATTTTGAGAAATTATCTTGTTTTTACTAAACAACAAGATGTAAATCTATGTACTGTGTGTCTTCCACAGAGAATGCACTGAAAAGGCTTATCTGGAAAGTATATGGGCGAATACCACATTTTAAGGAAATACAGTGTTACAGAGTAAAGACAACCACGAATGTATCAGAAGTACTTAATCTAGACTAGAAGAAACCCCGCCTTGTGCGAAATTATCTTGTTTTTCCTAATCAACACGTTGTAACTCTATGTGCTTTTGTGTTGCGTGTATGTCTAAGCTTGTATCTTCCACAGAGAATGCACTATACAGTTTTCTTTCTTAACTATATTTTCGAATATGAAATTTTAAGGAAAGACAGTGCTGCAGAATAAAGGAAACCACGAATGTATTAGAAATACTTAATCGCGATGAGAAGAAATCCCGCATTGTGCGAAATTATCTTGTTTTTCCTAATCAACACATTGTAACTCTATGTCCTTTTGTGTTGCATGTATGTCTAAGCATGTATCTTCCACAGAGAATGCACTGTACAGTTTTCTCTCTGAATAATATGTGTGAATACCACATTTTAAGGAAATGCAGGGTTGCAGAGGAAAGACAACCATGAATGTTTTAGAAATACTTAATCTGGACAAGAAGAAAACCCCCATTTTGCGAAATTATCTTGTTTTCCTAAAAAACAAGTTGTAAGTCGATGTGCTTTGGTGTTGCGTGTATGTCTAAGTGTGTATCGTCCACAGAGAATGTACTGTACATTTTTTTCTTAGAAGGATATGTGTGAATACCACATTTGAAGGAAATACAGGGTTGCAGAATAAAGACAAACACGAATGTTTAAAAATACGTAATCTGGACGAGAAGCAATCCCTCATTTTGCAAAGTTATCTTGTTTTTCCTAAACAACACGTTGTAACTCTATGTGCTTTGGTGTTGCGTGTATGGCTAAGCGTGTATCTTCCACAGAGATGCACTGTACAATTTTCTCTCTGAAGAATATGTGCGAATACCACATTTTAAGGAAATACAGTGTTGCAGAATAAAAACAAACAGGAATGTATTAGAAATACTTAATTGCGACTAAAAGAAATTGCACAGTGTGCGAAATTATCGTGTTTTTCCTTAACAACACGTGGTAAATCTATGTTATTTGGTGTTGCGTGTATGTCTAAGAGTGTATCCTCCACAGACAATGCACTGTACAGTTTTAACTCGAAAGTATATGTGCGAATACGATATTTTGAGAATTACAGTGTTGCAGAGTAAAGACAACCACAAATTTATTAGAAATATATAATCTGGACGAGAAGAAATCCCACATGTACGAAATTATCCTGTTTTTCCTAAACAACACGTTGTAACTCTATGTACTTTGGTGTTGCGTGTTTGTCTAAGCATGTATCTTCCACAGAGAATGCACTGTACAAATTTCTATCTGAAGAATATGTGCGAATACCATATTTTAAGGAAGTACAGGGTTGCAGAATAAAGACAACCATGAATATCTTAGAAATATTTAATTTGAAAAGAAAAAATCCCTCATTGTGCGAAATTATCTTGTTTTTCCTAAACAACACGTTGTAACTCTATGTGCTTTGGTGTTGAATATATATCTAAGCATATATCTTCCATAGAGAATGCACTGTACAGATTACTCTCGGAAGAATATGTGTGAATACCACATTTTAAGGAAATACAGGGTTCCAGAGTAAAGACAACCACGAATGTTGTAGAATCACTTAATAGCTATCACAAGAAATCACTCATTGTGAGAAATTATCTTATTTTTCCTAAACAGCACGTTGTAACTCTATTTGCTTTTCTGTTGCATGTATATCTAAGGGTATATCTTCCAAAGAGAATGCACTGTACAGTTTTTTCTCTGAAGTATATGTGCGAATACCATATTTTAAGGAAATACAGTGTTGCAGAGTAAAGACAACTACGGATTTGTTAGAAATACTTAATGTGGATGAAAGAAATTGTGCATTGCACGAAATTATCTTGTTTTTCAAAAACAACACATTGTAACTCCATGTGCTGTGGTGCTACGTGTATGGCTAAGCGTGTATCTTCCACCGAGAATGCACTGTACAATTTTTCCCAGAAGAATATGTGGGCATACAACATTTTAAAGAAATACAGGGTTGCAGAGCAAAGACAAACATGACTGTTTTAGAAATTCTTAATCTGGACGAGAATAAATCCCTCATTTTGTAAAATTATCTTGTTTTTCCTAAACAATACACTGTAACTCTATGTGCTTTGGTGTTGTGTGTATGTCTAATTGTGTATCTTCCACAGAGAATGCACTGTGCAATTTTCTCTCTGAAGAATATGTGCAAATACCATTTTAAAAGGAAATACAGTGTTGTAGAGTAAAGACAACCACGAATGAATTAGATATACATAATCTGGATGACCAGAAATATCACATTGTGCGAATTATCTTGTTTTTCCTGAAAAACAGGTTGTAACTCTATGTGCTTTGGGGATGCGTGTATTTCTAAGCGTGTATCTTCCACAGAGATGCACTGTACAATTTTCTGTCTGATGAATACCTTCAAATACCACATTTATAGAAATACAGTGCTGCAGAGTAAAGACAACCATGATGTTTTTGAAATACTTAATCTGGATGAGAAGAAATCCCTCATTTTTCGAAATTATCTTGTTTTTCATAAACAACAAGTTGTAAATCTAGGTGCTTTGGTGATGCGTGTATGTCTAAGCATATATCTTCCCTAGAGAATGCACTGTACAGTTTTCTCTCAAAAGAATATGTGAAAATACCACATTTTAAGGTAATACGGTGTTGCAGAGTAAAGACAAACACGATGTATGAGAAATACTTAATTGCGCATGATGAAATCCCTCAGTGTGCAAAATTAGCGAGTTTTTCCTAAACAACATGTGGTAACTCTAGTTGCTTTGGTGTCGCGTGTATGTCTAAGAATTTATCTTCCACAGAGAATGCACTGAACAGTTTTATCTTGAAAGTACATAGGCGAATACGATATTTTAAGGAAATACAGTGTTGCAGAGTAAAGACAACCATGAAGGTTTTAGAAATCCTTAATCTGGACGGGAAGAACTCCCATATCTTACAAAATTACCTGGTTTTTCCTAAACAACACGTTGTAACTGTATATGCTTTCGTTTTGCTTGTTTGTCCCAGCTTGTATCTTCCACAGAGAATGCACTGTACAATTTTCTCTTGGAAGAATATGTGCGAATACCACATTTTAAGGAAATAAAGTGTTGCAGAGTAAAGACAAACAGGAAAGTATTAGCAATACTTAATTGCGACTAAAAGAAATATCACAGTGAGCGAAATTATCGTGTTTTTCCTTAACAACACGTGGTAAATCTATGTGATTTGGTGTTGCGTGTATGTCTAAGAGTGTATCCTCAACAGAGGAATCACAGTACAGTTTTAACTCGAAAGTACATGTGTGAATATGATATTTTTAAGAAATAAAGTGTTGCAGAGTAAAGACAACCACCAATGTATTAGAAATACTTAATCTGGATGAGAAGAAATCCCGCATTGTATGAAATTATCTTGTTTTTCCTAAACAATACGTTGTACCTCTACATGCTTTGGTGTTGCGTGTTTGTCTAAGCATGTATCTTCCACAGAGAATGCACTGTACAATTTTCTCTCTGGAGAATATGTGCGAATACCACATTTTTAGGAAGTACAGGGTTGCAGAATAAAGACAACCATGAATATCTTAGAAATACTTAATCTGAACAAGAAAAAAAATCCCTCATTGTGCGACATTATCTTGTTTTTCCTAAACAACACGTTGTAACTCTATGTGCTTTGGTGTTGAATATATATCTAAGCATATATCTTCCATAGAGAATGCACTGTACAGTTTACTCTCGGAAGAATATGTGTGAAAACCACATTTTAAGGATAAGGGTTGCAGAGTAAAGACAACCATGAATGTATGAGAAATCATTAATCGCGAGGAGAATTCCCGCATTGTCCAAATAATCTTGTTTTTTTTTAAACAACAGGTAACTCTATGTGCTTTGTTGTTGCAAATATGTCTAAGCATGTATCTTCCACAGAGAATGCACTCTCCAATTTTCTCTCAGAAGAATATGTGCAAATACCACATTTTAAGGAAATACAGTGTAGCAGAGTAAAGACAACAATGAATGTTTTAGAAATACTTAATCTGGACGAGAAGAAATCCCTCATTTTGCAAAATTTTCTTGTTTTTCCTAAACAACACGTTGTAACTCTGTGTGCTTTTGTGTTGCGTGTATGTCTAAGCATGTTACTTCCATAGAGAATGCACTGTACATTTTTCTCTCGAAAGTATAAGTGTGAATAACCATTTTAAGGAAATACAGTGTTGCAGAGTAAAGACAACCACAAATGTAGTAGAAATACTTAATCTGGATGAGAAGAAATCCCGCAGTTTGCGAAATTATCTTGTTTTTCCTAAACAACCCATTGTAACTCTGTGTGCTTTGGTGTTGTGTGTATGACTATGCGTTTTAAGGAAGTACAGGGTTGCAGAATAAAGACAACTATGAATATCTTAGAAATACTTAATCTGAACCAGAAAAAATCCCTCATTGTGCGACTTTATCTTGTTTTTCCTAAACAACACATTGTAACTCTATGTGCTTTGGTGTTGAATATATATCTAAGCATATATCTTCCATAGAGAATGCACTCTACAGTTTACTCTCAGAAGAATACGTGTGAATACCACATTTTAAGGACATACAGGGTTGCAGAGTAAAGACAACCACGAATGTTTTAGAAAATCTTAATCGCTATCACAAGAAATCACTCATTGTGGGAAATTATCTTGTTTTTCCTAAACAGCACGTTGTAACTCTATGTGCTTTTGTGTTGCATGTATATCTAATCGTATATCTTCCAAAGTGAATGCACTGTACAGTTTTTTTCTCTGGAGTATATGTGCGAATACCATATTTTAAGGAAATACAGTGTTGCATAGTAAAGACAACCACGGATTTGTTAGAAATACTTAATGTGGATGAAAGAAATTGTGCATTGCACGAAATTATCTTGTTTTTCCTAATCAACACGTTGTAACTCCATGTGCTTTGGTGTTATGTGTATGGCTAAGCATGTATCTTCCACAGAGAATGCACTGTACAATTTTTCTCAGAAGAACATGTTGGCATACCACATTTTAAAGAAATACAGGGTTGCAGAGCAAAGACAAACTTGAATGTTTTAGAAATTCTTAACCTGGATGAGAGGAAATCCCTCATTTTGTAAAATTATCTTGCTTTTCCTAAACAAAACACTGTAACTATATGTGCTTTGGTGTTGTGTGTATATCTAAGCGTGTATCTTGCTCAGAGAATGCACTGTACAATTTTCTCTCTGAAGAATATGTGCGAATACCATTTTTTAAGGAAATACAGTGTTGTAAAGACAACCACGAATGAATTAGATATACATAATCTAGATGACAAGAAATATTGCATTGTGCGAAATTATCTTGTTTTTCCTAAACAACACGTTGTAACTCTATGTGCTTTGGGGATGCATGTATGTCTAAGCGTGTATCTTCCACAGGGAATGCACTGTACAGTTTTCTCTTGGAATAATATGTGCAAATAGCATATTATAAGGAAATACAGTGTTGCAGAAAAAAGACATCCACAAATGTTTTAGAAATACTTAATCTGGAAAAGAAAAAACCCGTCAATTTGCGAAATTATCTTATTTTCCTAAACAACACGTTGTAACACTATGTGCTTTGGTGTTGCGTGTATGTCTAAGTGTGTATCTTCCACAGAGAATGCACTGTACAGTTTTTTCTTGGAAGGATGTGTGGGAATACCACATTTTAAGGACATACAGGGTTGCAGAGTAAAGACAACCACAATTGATTAAATATACGTAATCTGGACGAGAAGAAATCCCTCATTTTGCGAAATTATCTTGTTTTTCCTAAACAACACGTTGTAACTCTATGTGCTTTGGTAGTGTGTGTATGTCTAAGCGTGTGTCTTCCACAGAGAATGCACTGTACAACTTTCTCTCTGAAGAATATGTACGAATACCACCTTTTAAGGAAATAAAGTGTTGCAGAGTAAAGACAAACAGGAAAGTATTAGAAATACTTAATTGCGACTAAAAGAAATCTCACAGTGAGCAAAATTATCGTGTTTTTCCTTAACAACACGTGGTAAAACTATGTGATTTGGTGTTGCGTGTATGTCTAAGAGTGTATCCTCCACAGAGGAATCACTGTACAGTTTTAACTCGAAAGTATATGTTCGAATATGATATTTTTAAGAAATAAAGTGTTGCAGAGTAAAGACCACCACCAATGTATTAGAAATACTTAATCTGGACGAGAAGAAATCCCGCATTTTGCGAAATTATCTTGTTTTTCCTAAACAATACGTTGTACTTCTATGTGCTTTGGTGTTCCGTGTTTGTCTAAGCATGTATCTTCCACAGAGAATGCACTGTACAATTTTCTCTCTGGAGAATATGTGCGAATACCACATTTTCAGGAAGTACAGGGTTGCAGAATAAAGACAACCATGAATATCTTAGAAATACTTAATCTGAACAAGAAAAAATCCCTCATTGTTCGACATTATCTTGTTTTTCCTAAACAACACGTTGTAACCCTATGTGCTTTTGTGTTGAATATATACCTAAGCATATATCTTCCATAGAGAATGCACTGTACAGTTTACTCTCGGAAGAATATGTGTGAAAACCACATTTTAAGGATAAGGGTTGCAGAGTAAAGACAACCATGAATGTATTAGAAATCATTAATCGTGAGGAGAATTCCCGCATTGTCCAAATAATCTTGTTTTTTTTAAACAACACGTTGTAACTGTATGTGCTTTGTTGTTGCAAATATGTCTAAGCATGTATCTACCACAGAGAATGCACTGTACAATTTTCTCTCAGAAGAATATGTGCAAATACCACATTTTAAGGAAATACAGTGTAGCAGTGTAAAGACAACCATGAATGATTTAGAAATACTTAATCTAGACGAGAAGAAATCCCTCACTTTGCAAAATTTTCTTGTTTTTCCTAAACAACACGTTGTAACTCTACGTGCTTTTGTGTTGTGTGTATGTCTAAGCATGTTTCTTCCACAGAGAATGCACTGTACATTTTTCTCTCGACAGTATAAGTGTGAATAACCATTTTAAGGAAATACAGTATTACAGAGTAAAGACAACCACGAATGTAGTAGAAATACTTAATCTGGACGGGAAGAATTCCCACATCTTACAAAATTATCTTGTTTTTCCTAAACAACACGTTGTAACTGTATATGCTTTCGTTTTGCTTGTTTGTCCGAGCTTGTATCTTCCACAGAGAATGCACTGTACAATTTTCTCTTGGAAGAATATGTGCGAATACCACATTTTAAGGAAATACAGTGTTGCAGAGTAAAGACAACCATGAATGTTTTAGAAATACTTAATGTGGACGAGAAGAAATCCCTCATTTTCAGAAATTATCTTGTTTTTACTAAACAACAAGATGTAACTCTATGTGCTTTGGTGTTGCGTGTATGTCTAAGCATGTATCTTCCACAGGGAATGCACTGTACAATTTTCTCTTGGAATAATATGTGTGAATACCATATTTTAAGGAAATACAGCGTTACAGAAAAAAGACATCCACGAATGTTTTAGAAATACTTAATCTGGACAAGAAGAATACCCTCATTTTGCGAAATTATCTTGTTTTCCTAAACAACACGTGGTACCACTATGTGCTTTGGTGTTGCGTGTATGTCTAAGTGTGTATCTTCCACAGAGAATGCACTTTACAGTTTTTTTCTTGGAAGGATATGTGCGAATACTACATTTTAAGGAAATACAGTGTTGCAGAGTAATGACAACCAGGAATGTTTAAAAATATGTAATCTTAATGAGAAGAATGTGCGAATACGATATTTTTAAAAAATACAATTTTCTCTTGGAAGAATATGTGTGAATACCACATTTTAAGGAAATGCGGTGTTGCAGATTAAAGACAACCACCAATGTTTTAGAAATACTTAATGTGGACGAGAAGAAATCAATCATTTTGAGAAATTATCTTGTTTTTACTAAACAACAAGAAGTAAACCTATGTACTGTGGTGTTGCAAGTATGTCTAAGCATGTTTTCCACAGAGAATGCACTGAATAGTTTTATCTCAAAAGTATATGGACGAATACCACATTTTAAGGAAATATAGTGTTGCAGACTAAAGACAACTACGAATGTATTAGAAGTACTTAATCTGGACTAGAAGAAACCCCGCATTGTGCGAATTTATCTTGTTTTTCCTAATCAACACGTTGTAACTCTATGTTCTTTTGTGTTGATCAATGTCTAAGTGTGTATCTTCCACAGAGAATGCACTATACAGTTTTCTTCCTGAACTATATGTTCGAATACGAAATTTTAAGGAAAGAAAGTGGTGCAGAATAAAGAAAACCACGAATGTATTAGAAATACTTAATCTCGAAGAGAAGAAATCCCGCATTTTGCGAAATTATCTTGTTTTTCCTAATCAACACGTTGTAACGCTATGTGCTTTTGTGTTGCATGTATGTCTAAGCATGTATCTTCCATGAGGAATGCACTGTACAGTATTCTCTCGGAATAATATCTGCGAATACCACATTTTAAGGAAATGCAGGATTGCAGAGGAAAGACAACCACGAATGTTTTAGAAATACTTAATCTGGACAAGAAGAAAAACCTCATTTTGCGGAATTATCTTGTTTTCCTAAAAAACATATTTTAACTCTATGTGCTTTCATGTTGTGTGTATATCTAAGTGTGTATCTTCCACAGAGAATGCACTGTACATTTTTTTCTTGGAAGTATATGTGTGAATACCACATTTGAAGGAAATACATGGTTGCAGAGTAAAGACAAACACGATTGTTTAAAAATACGTAATCTGGATGAGAAGAAATCCCTCATTTTGCGAAATTATCTTGTATATCCTAAACAACACGTTTTAACTCTATGTGCTTTGGTAGTGAGTGTATATCTAAGAGTGTATCTTCCACAGAGAATGCACTGTACAACTTTCTCTATATAATATGTGCAAATACCACATTTTAAGGAAATACACTGTTGCAGAATAAAGACAAACAGGAAAGTATTAGAAATACTTAATTGTGACTAAAAGAAATCGCACAGTGTGCAAAATTATCGTGTTTTTCCTTAACAACACGGGGTAAATCTATGTGATGTGGTGTTGCGTGTATGTCTAAGACTGTATCCTCCACAGAGAAAGCACTGTACAGTTTTAACTCGAAAGTATATGTGCGAATACGTTATTTTTAAGAAATACAGTGTTGCAGAGTAAAGACAACCACCAATGTATTAGAAATACTTAATCTGGACGAGAAGAAATCCCGCATTTTGCGAAATTATCTTGTTTTTCCTAAACAATACGTTGTACTTCTATGTGCTTTGGTGTTCCGTGTTTGTCTAAGCATGTACCTTCCACAGAGAATGCACTGTACAATTTGCTCTCTGAAGAATATGTGCGACTACAAAATTTAAAGAAGTACAGGGTTGCAGAATAAAGACAACCATGAAAATCCTAGAATTTCTTAATCTGAACAATAAGAAATCCCTCATTGTGTGATATTATCTTGTTTTTCCTAAACAACACGTTGTAACTCTATGTGCTTTGGTGTTGAATATATATCTAAACATATATCTTCCATAGAGAATGCACTCTACAGTTTTCTATCAAAAGGATATGTGCAAATACCACATTTTAAGGAAAAACAGTGTTGCAGAGTAAAGACAAACACGAATGTATTAGAAATACTTAACTGCTCATGATGAAATCACACAGTGTGTAAAATTATCGTGTTTTTCCTAAACAACATGTGGTAACTCTAGTTGCTTTGGTGTTGCGTGTATGTCTAAGAATTTATCTTCCACAGAGAATGCACTGAACAGGTTTATCTCAAAAGTATATGGTCAAATACGATATTTTAAGGAAATACAGTGTTGCATAGTAAAGACAACCACGAATATTTTAGAAATACTTAATCTGGTCAAGAAGAATTCCCACATCTTGCAAAATTACCTTGATTTTCCTAAACAACACGTTGTAACTCTATATGCTTTAGTTTTGCTTGTATGTCTGAGCTTGTATCTTCCACAGAGAATGCACTGTACAATTTTCTCTTGGAAGAATATGTGCGAATACCACATTTTAATTAAATACAGTGTTGCAGAGTAAAGACAACCTCGAATGTTTTAGAAATACTTAATGTGGACAAGAAGAAATCCCTTGTTTTCAGAAATTATCTTGTTTTTCCTAAACAACAATATGTAACTCTATGTGCGTTGGTGTTGCGTGTAAGTCTAAGCATATATCTTCCACAGGGGATGCACTGTACAGTTTTCTCTTGGAATAATATGTGCGAATACCATATTTTAAGGAAATACAGGGTTGCAGAAAAAAGACATCCACGAATGTTTTAGAAATACTTAATCTGGACAAGAAGAAAAGCCTCATTTTGCGAATTTATCTTGTTTTCCTAAACAACACGTGGTTACACTATGTGCTTTGGTGTTGCGTGTATGTCTAAGTGTGTATCTTCCACAGAGAATGTACTTTACAGTTTTTTTCTTGGAAGGATATGTGTGAATACCACATTTTAAGGAAATACAGGGTTGCAGAATAAAGACAAACACGAATGTTTAAAAATACGTAATCTGGACGAGAAGCAATCTCTCATTTTGCGAAATGATCTTGTATTTCCTAAACAACACGTTGTGACTCTATGTGCTTTGGGAGTGCATGTATGTCTAATCGTGTATATTCCACAGAGAATGCACTGTACAATTTTCTCTCTGAAGAATATGTGTGAATACCATTTTTTAAGGAAATACAGTGTTGTAAAGACAAGAACGAATGAATTAGATATACATAATCTGGATGAGAAGAAATATTGCATTGTGTGAAATTATCTTGTTTTTCCTAAACAACACGTTGTAACTCTATGTGCTTTGGGGATGCATGTATTTCTAATCGTGTATCTTCCAAAGAGATACACTGTACAATTTTCTGTCTGATGAATATGTGTGAATACCACATTTATAGAAATACAGTGTTGCAGAGTAAAGACAACCATGATGTTTTAGAAATACTTAATCAGGATGAGAATAAATCCCTCATTTTTCGAAATTATCTTGTTTTTCCTAAACAACAAGTTGTAAATCAAGGTGCTTTGGTGTTGCGTGTATGTCTAAGCATATATCTTCCCCAGAGAATGCACTGTACAGTTTTCTCTCAAAAGAATATATGAAAACACCACATTTTAAGGTAATACAGTGTTGCAGAGTAAATACAAACACGAATGCATTAGAAATACTTAATTGCGCATGATGAAATCCCTCAGTGTGCAAAATTATCGAGTTTTTCCTAAACAACATGTGGTAACTGTAGTTGCTTTGGTGTTGCATGTATGTGTAAGAATTTATCTTCCACAGAGAATGCACTGAACAGTTTTATCTCGAAAGTATATAGATGAATACGATATTTTAAGGAAATACAGTGTTGCATAGTAAAGACAACCACGAATGTTTTAGAAATACTTAATCTGGACGGGAAGAATTCCCACATCTTGCAAAATTATCTTGTTTTTCCTAAACAACACGTTGTAACTGTATATGCTTTCGTTTTGCTTGTTTGTCTGAGCTTGTATCTTCCACAGAGAATGCACTGTACAATTTTCTCTTGGAAGAATATGTGCGAATACCACATTTTAAGGAAATACAGTGTTGCAGAGTAAAGACAACCACGAATGTTTTAGAAATACTTAATGTGGACGAGAAGAAATCCCTCATTTTCAGAAATTATCTTGTTTTTCCTAAACAACAAGATGTAACTCTATGTGCTTTGGTGTTGCGTGTATGTCTAAGCATGTATCTTCCACAGGGAATGAACTGTACAAATTTCTCTTGGAATAATATGTGCGAAAAACATATTTTAAGGAAATACAGTGTTGCAGAAAAAAGACATCCACGAATGTTTTAGAAATACTTAATCTGGACAAGAAGAAAACCCCCATTTTGCGAAATTATCTTGTTTTCCTAAACAACACGTGGTAACACTATGTGCTTTGGTGTTGCGTGATTGTCTAAGTGTGTATCTTCCACAGAGAATGCCCTGTACAGTTTTTTCTTGGAAGGATATGTGCGAATACCACATTTTAAGGAAAAACAGTGTTGCAGAGTAAAGACAACCACGAATGTTTAAAAATATGTAATCTGGATGAGAAGAAATCCCTCATTTTGTGAAATTATCTTGTATTTCCTAAACAACACGTTGTAACTCTATGTGCTTTGGTAGAGCGTGTATGTCTAAGCGTGTATCTTCCACAGAGAATGTACTGTACAACTTTCTCTATAGAATATGTGTGAATACCACATTTTAAGGAAATACAGTGTTGCAGAATAAAGACAAACAGGAAAGTATTAGAAATACTTAATTGCGACTAAAGAAATTGCACAGTGTGCGAAATTATCGTGTTTTTCCTTAACAACACGGTGTAAATCTATGTGATGTGGTGTTGCGTGTATGTCTCAGACTGTATCCTCCACAGAGAAAGCACTGTACTGTTTTAACTCGAAAGTATATGTGCGAATACGTTATTTTTAAGAAATACAGTGTTGCAGAGTAAAGACAACTACCAATGTATTAGAAATATTTAATCTAGAAGAGAAGAAATCCCACATTGTGCGAAATTATCCTGTTTTCCTAAACAAAACGTTGTAACACTATGTGCTTTGCTGTTGCGTGTATGTCTATGCATGTATCTTCCACATAGAATGCACTGTACAATTTGTTCTCTGAAGAATATGTGCGAGTACCACATTTTAAGGAAGTACAGGGTTGCAGAATAAAGACAACCATGAAAATCCTAGAATTACTTAATCTGAACAAGAAGAAATCCCTCATTGTGCGATATTATCTTGTTTTTTCTAAACAACACGTTGTAACTCTATGTGCTTTGGTGTTGAATATGTATCTAAACATATATCTTCCGTAGAGAATGCACTGTACAGTTTACTCTCAGAAGAATATGTGTGAATACCACATTTTAAGGATATACAGGGTTGCAGAGTAAAGACAACCACGAATGTTTTAGAAACACTTAATCGCGATCACAAGAAATCACTCATTGTGTAAAATAATCTAGTTTTTCCAAAACAGCACGTTGTAACTCTATGTGCTTTTGTGTTGCATGTATATCTAAGCATATATCTTCCAAAGAGAATGCACTGTACAGTTTTTTCTCTGGAGTATCTGTGCGAATACCATATTTTAATGAAATACAGTGTTGCAGAGTAAAGACAATCACGGATTTGTTAGAAATACTTAATGTGGATGAAAGAAATTGTGCATTGCACAAAATTATCTTGTTTTTCCTAAACAACACGTTGTAACTCCATGTACTTTGGTGTTATGTGTATGGCTAAGCGTGTATCTTCCACAGAGAATGCACTGTACAATTTTTCTCAGAAGAATACGTGGGCATACCACATTTTAAAGAAATACAGGGTTGCAGAGCAAAGACAATCATGAATGTTTGAGAAAATCCTAATCTGGACGAGAAGAAATCCCTCATTTTGTAAAATTATCTTGTTTTTCCTAAACAATACATTGTAACTCTATGTGCTTTGATGTTGTGTGTATGTCTAAGCGTGTATCTTCCTCAGAGAATGCACTGTACAATTTTCTCTCTGAAGAATATGTGTGAATACCAATTTTTAAGGAAATACAGTGTAGTAGAGTAAAGACAACCACGAATGAATTAGATATACATAATCTGGACGAGAAGAAATATCGTATTGTGCGAAAATATCTTCTTTTTCCTAAACAACACGTTGTAACTCTATGTGCTTTGGGGATGCGTGTATTTCTAAGCGTGTACCTTCCACAGAGATGTACTGTACAATTTTCTGTCTGATGAATATGTGCGAATACGACATTTATAGAAATACAGTGTTGCAGAGTAAAGACAACCATGATGTTTTAGAAATACTTAATCAGGATGAGATAAATCCCTCATTTTTCAAAATTATCTTGTTTTTCCTAAACAACAAGTTGTAAATCTAGGTGCTTTGGTGTTGTGTATATGTCTAAGCATTTATCTTCCACACAGAATGCATTGTACAGTTTTCTCTCAAAAGAATATGTGCAATTACCACATTTTAAGGAAGTACAGTGTTGCAGAGTAAAGACAAACACGAATGTCTTAGAAATACTTAATTGTGACTAGAAGAAATCCCACAGTATGGGAAATTATCGTGTTTTTCCTAAACCACATGTGGTAACTCTATTTGCTTTGGTGTTGCGTGTATGCATAAGCATGTATCTTCCACAGAGAATGCAGTGAACAGTTTTATCTCGAAAGTATATGGGTGAATACGATATATTAAGGAAATACAGTGTTGCATTGTAAAGACCACCACGAATGTTTTAGAAATACTTAATCTGGACGACAGAATTCCCACATCTTGTGTAATTGTCTTGTTTTTTCTAAACAACCCGTTGTAACTCTATGTGCTTTAGTTTTGCTTGTGTGTCTGAACGTGTATGTTCCACAGAGAATGCACTGTACAATTTTCTCTTGGACGAATATGTGTGAATACCATATTTTAAGAAAATACAGAGTTGTAGAGTAAAGACAACTACGAATGTTTTGAAATACTTAATTTGGATGAGAATAAATCCTGCATTGTGCGAAATTATCTTGTTTTTCCTAAAAAACACGTTGTAACTCTATGTGCTTTTTAGTTGGGTGTATGTCTAAGCATGTATCTTCCACAGAGAATGCACTGTACAATTTTTCTCAGAAGAATATGTGGGCATACCACATTTTAAAGAAATACAGGGTTGCAGAGCAAAGACAATCATGAATGTTTGAGAAATTCTTAATCTGGACGAGAAGAAATCCCTCATTTTGTAAAATTATCTTGTTTTTCCTAAACAATACATTCTAACTCTATGTGCTTTGGTGTTGTGTGTATGTCTAAGCGTGTATCTTCCTCAGAGAATGCACTGTACAATTTTCTCTCTGAAGAATATGTGCGAATACGACTTTTAAGGAAATACATTGTTGTAGAGTAAGACAACCACGAATGAATTAGATATACATAATCTGGACGAGAAGAAATATCGCATTGTGCGAAATTATCTTGTTTTTCCTAAACAACACGTTGTTACTCTGTGCTTTGGTGATGCGTGTATTTCTAAGCGCGTATCTTTCACAGAGATGTACTGTACAATTTTCTGTCTGATGAATATGTGCGAATACCACATTTATAAAAATACAGTGTTGCACAGTAAAGACAACCATTATGTTTTAGAAATACTTAATCTGGATGAGAAGAAATCCCTCATTTTTCAAAATTATCTTGTTTTTCCTAAACAACAAGTTGTAAATGTATGTGCTTTGGTGTTGCGTGTATGTCTAAGCATATATCTTCCCCAGAGAATTCACTGTACAGTTTTCTCTCAAAAGAATATGTGAAAATGCCACATTTTAAGGATATACAGTGTTGAAGAGTAAAGACAAACACGAATGTATTAGAAATACTTAATTTTGCATAATGAAATCCCACAGTGTGCAAAATTATCGTGTTTTTCCTAAAGAACATGTGGTAACTCTAGTTGCTTTGGTGTTGCGTGTATGTCTAAGAATTTATCTTCCACAGAGAATGCACTGAACAGTTTTATCTGGAAAGTATATGGGCAAATACGATATTTTAAGGAAATACAGTGTTGCATAGTAAACACAACCACGAATGTTTTAGAAATACTTAATCTGGATGAGAAGAATTCCCACATCTTGCAAAATTATCTTGATTTTCCTAAACAACACGTTGTAACTCCATATGCTTTAGTTTTGCTTGTTTGTCTGAGCTTGTATCTTCCACAGAGAATGCACTGTACAATTTTCTCTTGGAAGAATATGTGCGAATACCACATTTTAATTAAATACAGTGTTGCAGAGTAAAGACAACCACGAATGTTTTAGAAATACTTAATGTGGACGAGAAGAAATCCCTCATTTTCAGAAATTATCTTGTTTTTCCTAAACAACAAGATGTAACTCTATGTGCTTTAGTGTTGCGTGTATGTCTAAGCATGTATCTTCCACAGGGAATGCACTGTACAGTTTTCTCTTGGAATAATATGTGCGAATACCATATTTTAAGGAAATACAGGGATGCAGAAAAAAGACATCCATGAATGTTTTAGAAATAATCTGTACAAGAAGAAAACCCTCATTTTGCGAATTTATCTTGTTTTCCTAAACAACACGTGGTTACACTATGTGCTTTGGTGTTGCGTGTATGTCTAAGTGTGTATCTTCCACAGAGAATGCACTTTACAGTTTTTTCTTGGAAGGATATGTGCGAATACCACATTTTTTTTTCCTCTTTGTATTGCTGTTCAAAAGCTGCTGTATTTTTTTTTATTTGATATAATTTATTTACATTTCAAATGATTTCCCCTTTTCTAGCCCCCCCCCACTCCCCGAAAGTCCCGTAAGCCCCCTTCTCTTCCCCTGTCCTCCCTCCCACCCCTTCCCAGTTCCCCGTTCTGGTTTTGCCAAATACTGTTTCACTGAGTCTTTCCAGAACCAGGGACCACTCCTGCTTTCTTCTTGTATCTCATTTGATGTGTGGATTATGTTTTGGGTATTCCAGTTTTCTAGGTTAATAACCACTTATTAGTGAGTGCATACCATGATTCACCTTTTGAGTCTGGGTTACCTCACTTAGTATGATGTTCTCTAGCTCCATCCATTTGCCTAAGAATTTCATGAATTCATTGTTTCTAATGGCTGAATAGTACTCCATTGTGTAGATATACCACATTTTTTGTATCCACTCTTCTGTTGAGGGATACCTGGGTTCTTTCCAGCATCTGGCAATTATAAATAGGGCTGCTATGAACATAGTAGAGCATGTATCCTTATTACATGGTGGGGAATCCTCTGGGTATATGCCCAGGAGTGGTATAGCAGGATCTTCTGGAAGTGAGGTGCCCAGTTTTCGGAGGAACCGCCAGACTGCTTTCCAGAGTGGTTGTACCAATTTGCAACCCCACCAGCAGTGGAGGAGTGTTCCTCTTTCTCCGCACCCTCTCCAACACCTGCTGTCTCCTGAATTTTTAATCTTAGCCATTCTGACTGGTGTAAGATGAAATCTTAGGGTTGTTTTGATTTGCATTTCCCTAATGACTAATGAAGTTGAACATTTTTTAAGATGCTTCTCCGCCATCCGAAGTTCTTCAGGTGAGAATTCTTTGTTTAACTCTGTACCCCATTTTTTAATAGGGTTGTTCGGTTTTCTGGAGTCTAACTTCTTGAGTTCTTTATATATATTGGATATTAGCCCTCTATCTGATGTAGGATTGGTGAAGATCTTTTCCCAATTTGTTGGTTGCCGATCTGTCCTCTTGATGGTGTCCTTTGCCTTACAGAAACTCTGTAACCTTATGAGGTCCCATTTGTCAATTCTTGCTCTTAGAGCATACGCTATTGGTGTTCTGTTCAGAAACTTTCTCCCTGTACCGATGTCCTCAAGGGTCTTCCCCAGTTTCTTTTCTATTAGCTTCAGAGTGTCTGGCTTTATGTGGAGGTCCTTGATCCATTTGGATTTGAGCTTAGTACAAGGAGACAAGGATGGATCAATTCGCATTCTTCTGCATGCTGACCTCCAGTTGAACCAGCACCATTTGTTGAAAAGGCTATCTTTTTTCCATTGGATGTTTTCAGCCTCTTTGTCGAGGATCAAGTGGCCATAGGTGTGTGGGTTCATTTCTGGATCTTCAATCCTGTTCCATTGATCCTCCTGCCTGTCACTGTACCAATACCATGCAGTTTTTAACACTATTGCTCTGTAGTATTGCTTGAGGTCAGGGATACTGATTCCCCCAGATTTTCTTTTGTTGCTGAGAATAGTTTTAGCTATCCTGGGTTTTTTGTTGTTCCAGATGAATTTGATAATTGCTCTTTCTAACTCTGTGAAGAATTGAGTTGGGATTTTGATGGGTATTGCATTGAATCTGTATAGTGCTTTAGGCAAAATGGCCATTTTAACTATATTGATTCTACCGATCCATGAGCATGGGAGGTTTTCCCATTTTTTGAGGTCTTCTTCCATTTCCTTCTTCAGAGTCTTGAAGTTCTTGTCATACAGATCTTTCGCATGTTTGGTAAGAGTCACCCCAAGATACTTTATACTGTTTGTGGCTATTGTGAAGGGGGTCATTTCCCTAATTTCTTTCTCAGCCTGCTTATCCTTTGAGTATAGGAAGGCCACTGATTTGCTTGAGTTGATTTTGTAACCTGCCACTTTGCTGAAGTTGTTTATCAGCTGTAGGAGCTCTCTAGTGGAGTTCTTTGGGTCACTTAGGTAGACGATCATGTCGTCTGCAAATAATGATAGTTTGACTTCCTCCTTTCCAATTTGTATCCCTTTGACCTCCTTATATTGTCGAATTGCCCGAGCTAGTACCTCAAGTACAATATTGAAAAGATAAGGAGAAAGGGGGCAGCCTTGTCTGGTCCCTGATTTCAGTGGGATTGCTTCAAGTTTCTCTCCGTTTAGTTTGATGCTGGCTACCGGTTTGCTGTATATTGCTTTTACTATGTTTAGGTATGGGCCTTGAATTCCTGTTCTCTCCAAGACTTTAAGCATGAAAGGATGCTGAATTTTGTCAAATGCTTTTTCAGCATCCAATGAAATGACCATGTGGTTTTGTTCTTTGAGTTTGTTTATGTAGTGGATTGTATTGATGGATTTCCGTATATTGAACCAACCCTGCATTCCCGGGATAAAGCCTACTTGATCATGGTGGATGATCGTTTTGATGTGTTCTTGGATTCGGTTGGCAAGAATTTTGTTGAGTATTTTTGCATCGATGTTCATAAGGGAAATTGGTCTGAAGTTCTCTTTCTTTGTTGGATCTTTGTGTGGCTTTGGTATCAGCGTAATTGTGGCTTCGTAGAAGGAATTGGGTAGTGTTCCTTCTGTTTCTATTTTGTGGAATAGTTTGAAGAGTATTGGTGTTAACTCTTCTTTGAAGGTCTGGTAGAATTCTGCACTGAAACCATCTGGTCCTGTGCTTTTTTTGGTTGGAAGACTTTCTATGACTCCTTCTATTTCTTTAGGCTTTATGGGACTGTTTAGATGGTCTAGTTGGTCCTGATTTAATTTTGGTATTTGGTATCTGTCAAGGAAATTGTCCATTTCCTCCAGATTCTCCAGTTGTGTTGAGTACAGGCTCTTGTAGTAGGATCTGATGATTTTTTGGATTTCCTCAGTTTCCGTTGTTATGTCTCCCTTTTCATTTCTAAGTTTGTTAATTTGGATACTTTCTCTGTGCCCTTTGGTCAGTCTGGCTAAGGGTTTATCTATCTTGTTGATTTTCTCAAAGAACCAGCTCCTAGTTTTGTTGATTTTTTGTATGGTTCTCTTTGTTTCTACTTGATTGATTTCGGCCCTGAGTTTGATGATTTCCTGCCTTCTACTTCTCCTGGGTGAAATAGCTTCTTTTTGTTCTAGGGCTTTCAGGTGTGTCATTAAGTTGGTAATGTATGCTCTCTCCATTTTCTTTTTGGAGGCACTCAGGGTTATGAGTTTTCCTCTTAGCACTGCTTTCATTGTGTCCCATAGATTTGGGTATGTTGTGTTTTCATTTTCATTGTGTTCTAAAAAGTCTTTAATTTCTTTCTTTATTTCTTCCTTGACCAAGGTGTCATTGAGTAGCGTATTGTTCAATCTCCACGTGTTTGTGGGTTTTCTGTTGTTTCTGTTGCTATTGAAGACCACTTTTATTCCATAGTGATCAGATAGGAGGCATGGGATTAGTTCTATCTTTTTATATTTGTTGAGGTCTGTCTTGTGACCAATTATATGGTCGATTTTGGAGAAGGTACCATGAGGTACTGAAAAAAAGGTATATTCTTTTGTTTTAGGATAGAATGTTCTATATATATCAGTTAAATCTAATTGGTCCAAAGCTTCAATTAGTTTCATTGTGTCCTTGTTTAGTTTCTGTTTTCCTGATCGGTCCATTGAGGAAAGTGCAGTGTTGAAGTCACCCACAATTATTGTGTTAGGTGCAATGTGTGCTTTGAGTTTTAATAAAGTTTCTTTTATGAAAGAGGGTGCCCTTGCATTTGGAGCATAGATGTTCAGGATTGAGAGTTCTTCTTGTTGTATTTTTCCTTTGACCAGCAAGAAGTGTCCCTCAGAGTCTCTTTTGATGACTTTGGGTTGAAAGTCAATTTTATCTGATATTAAAATGGCTACTCCAGCTTGTTTCCTGAGACCATTTGCTTGTAAAATTGTCTTCCAGCCTTTTACTCTAAGGTAGTGTTTGTCTTTGACCCTGAGGTGTGTTTCCTGTAAGCAGCAAAATGTAGGGTCCTGTTTACGTATCCAGTCAGTTAGTCTGTGTCTTTTTATTGGGGCATTGAGTCCATTGATGTTAAGAGATATTAAGGAATAGTGATTGTTACTTCCTATCATTTTTGACGTTATTTTTTAAATTTGATTGCTTAACTTATTTGGGTTTGATGAAAGGTTACTATCTTGCTTTTTTCAGGGTGGAGTTTCCCTCCTTGTATTGGTGTTGTCCTCCTATTATCCTTTTTAGGGCTGGGTTTGTGGATAGATATTGGGTGAACTTGGTTTTGTCGTGAAATATCTTAGTTTCTCCATCTATGGTGATTGAGAGTTTTGCTGGATATAGTAGTTTTGGTTGGCATTTGTGTTCTCTTAGAGTCTGCATGAGATCTGCCCAGGACCTTCTAGCCTTCATAGTCTCAGGTGAAAAGTCTGCTGTGATTCTGATAGGTCTTACTTTATATGTTACTTGGCCTTTTTCTCTTACTGCCTTTAGTATTCTTTCTTTGTTTAGAACATTTGGTGTTTTGATTATTATGTGACGGGAAGTATTTCTGTTCTGGTCCAGTCTGTTTGGAGTTCTGTAGGCTTCTTGTATATTCATGGGCATCTCTCTCTTTAGGTTAGGGAAGTTTTCTTCCATAATTTTATTGAAGATATTTGCTGGCCCTTTAAGTTGTAAATCTTCACTCTCATCTATGCCTATAATCCTTAGGTTTGGTCTTCTCATTGTGTCCTGGATTTCCTGGATATTTTGGGTTACAAGCTTTTTGCACTTTGCATTTTCTTTAACTGTTGAGTCCATGGTTTCTATGGAATCTTCAGCATCTGAGATTCTTTCTTCTATCTCTTGTATTCTGTTGTTGATATTTGCATCTCTGTCCCCTGATTTCTTCCCAAGGCTTTCTATCTCCAAAGTTGTCTCCCTTTGAGTTTTCTTAGTTGTTTCTACTTCTGATTTTAGATCCTGGATGGTTTTGCTTAGCTCCTTCCCTTGCATGTTTGTGTTTTCCTGTAATTCTTTAAGATATTTTTGTGTTTCCTCTTTCATGAGCTCAGCCTGTTGACCAAAGTTCTCCTGTATTTCTTTAAGAGATTTTTGTGTTTCGTCTTTCATGACCTCAGCCTGTTGAGCAAAGTTCTCCTGTATTTCTTTAAGTGTTTTTTGCATTTCCTCCTTGTTGGCTTTTGTATTCTCCTGGATTTCTTTCAATGATTTTTGTGTTTCCCTTGCAAGGGCTTCTAACTTTTGATCCATTTTCTCCTCAATGTCCTTCATGTGTTCCTGTACCAGCATCATGACCAGTGATTTTAAATCCAAATCTTGTTTTACTGGTGTGATGGGGTATCCAGGACTTGCTGGTAGAGGAGAATTTGGTTCAGATGTTGCCATATTGCCTTGATTTCTGTTAGTGACGTTTCTGCGTTTGCCTTTTGCCATCTAGCTCTCACTGGTGTTACTTGGTCTTGTCAGTGCTGGACTCACCAGTGCAAGCTGCCCCTTCCCCGTTGGCCTCTGGTGCACAGCTTACACTCTGCACTGCCTATAGACAGGGTGCTGTTGTCCAGGCTGTTCAGATCCCGAAGCAGGCACCTGAAGGCTCCCGCTGGGGCCCGCAGGATTTATTGGAGCACACCGACTTCTCCCAGCTGGCCGCCCGGAAGCCCCCACTAGCCTCTTGAGGGACCTGGAGATGTGGCGGCCACCCAGGCTGATCTGAAGCGGAGAGAGTTGAGCTTGGGGCTTCTGCCTGAGGCCTTGCCCCAGATTGTGTCTGTGGACCAGGTGGAACCCGTGTTCACCCCCAGGGAGCTCCGAAGGTGAATGTTGCTGTGACCTCCCCTGTGCTCCGCTCACTCCGCTGGGCAGCCGATTTCCCCAACCGGGCTGGCGCACACTAGGTTAGCCTTGTCGCCTGGGCCCTGAGTCCAGGCAAACGCCTGGGAGGCCAAGGTCCGAGCAAAGTTCCCCTAGGGCTATGTCTGTTATTTGGGTCCGCCAGGTGACCCGGATGGCGGGCGTGCGCGTCCACGCTCCGCGAAAGCACCGGGAGAGTCTGTTGTGCTAATAACCTCCTGGGCTGGTTGACACACAGATGGCCCACCAAGCCGCCCAGTTCTTGGGGTCAGTCCTGTGCCTTTTGGGGCCTAGGCCCCCGTTTTGTTAGCCTCAGGCTACGCTTGTTAGCAGTCTCTGCCCTCCCGAGCACTCTGGCTCCTGTAGGCAAAATGGCGGCGCGTGCACCGGCCGGGGCAAAAAAAAAACTCCTGGCTGGGTTGGCGCCCCGATGGCCACTCGAACAGCCCAGGGCCTGGGTGCAGGCCAACGCCCGTCTGGCTCAGACCCCTGCGGTGTTGGGCCTAGGATTATGTTTGTGTACCTCAGTCTGACCGATCTCTGGAGCCCGGGATCAAGATGGCGGTGAGTCTCTCCTGACTGGCGGGCAGCCGAGTTCTGAAGTGGCTTCCGTGCAGCGAAAGGCTCCGCAGAACCGCAGTTGCTTGCCGCCCGGCTGGTCAGCGAAGGTCAGTGGTCGTGGGCGCAGGGCCTAACTGGACCCTGTGTCGCCTTGGTTCCACTGCTGATGGCCCTTCAGCTGGAGCAGCCACTGCTACCGCCTCCGCCGCCGCCGCCCAATCAGGGCTCTGCTCCGAATACCACATTTTTAAGGAAATACAGGGTTGCAGAATAAAGACAACCACAAATGTTTAAAAATATGTAATCTTAATGAGAAGAAATTCCTCATTTTGCGAAATTATCTTGTATTTCCTAAACAACACTTTGTAATTCTATGTGCTTTGGTAGTGCGTGTATGTCTAAGCGTGTATCTTCCACAGAGAATGCACTGTACAACTTTCTCTCTGAAGAATATGTGCGAATACCACATTTTAAGGAAATACAGTGTTGCAGAATAAAGACAAACAGGAAAGTATTAGAAATACTTAATTCCGACTAAAAGAAATTGCACAATGTGCGAAATTATCGTGTTTTTCCTTAACAACACATGGTAAATCTATGTGATTTGGTGTTGCGTGTATGTCTAAGAGTGTATCCTCCACAGAGAAAGCACTGTACAGTTTTAACTTGAAAGTATATATGCGAATACGATATTTTTAAGAAATACAGTGTTGCAGAGTAAAGACAACCACCAATGTATTAGAAATACTTAATCTGGAGGAGAAGAAATCCCGCAACGTTCGAAATTATCTTGTTTTACCTAAACAACGCGTTGTAACTCTATGTGCTTCAGTTTTGCTTGTGTTTCTGAGTTTTTATCTTCCACAGAGAATGCAGTGAACAATTTTCTCTTGGAAGAATATGTGCGAATACCACATTTTAAGGAAATACAGTGTTGTAGAGTAAAGACAACCACGAATGTTTTAGAAATACTTAGTGTGGATGAGAAGAAATCCCTCACTTTGAGAAAATTATCTTGTTTTTCCTAAACAACAAGATGTAAATCTATGTGATGTGGTGTTGCATGTATGTCTAATTGTGTCTTCCACAGAGAATGCACTGAACAGTTTTATCTCAAAAGTATATGGGTGAATACCACATTTTAAGGAAATACAGTGTTGCAGAGTAAAGACAACAACGAAGGTATTAGAAGTATTTAATCTGGACTACAAGAAACCCCGCATTGACCGAAATTATCTGGTTTTTCCTAATCAACACATTGTAACTGTATGTGCTTTTGTTTTGCGTGTATGTCTAAGCATATATCTTCCACAGAGAATGCACTATACAGTTTTCGTTCTGAACTACATGTTCTAATACGAAATTTTAAGTAAATACAGTGATGCAGAATAAAGAAAACCATGAATGTATTAGATATACTTAATCGCGTTGAGAAGAAATCCCGCATTGTGCGTAATTATCTTGTTTTTCCTAATCAACACATTGTAACTCTATGTGTTTTTGTGTTGCATGTATGTCTAAGCATGTATCCTCCACAGAGAATGCACTGTGCAGTTTTCTCTTGGACGAATATGTGCGAATACCACATTTTAAGGAAATACAGAGGTGCAGTGTAAAGACAACCACGAATGTTTTAGAAACAATCGCGATCACAAGAAATCAATCATTGTGCAAAATTATCTTGTTTTTCATAAACAGCACGTTGTATCACTATGTGCTTTTGTGTTGCATGTATATCTAAGCCTATATCTTCCAAAGAGAATGCACTGTACAGTTTTTTTCTCTGGAGTATATGTGCGAATACCATATTTTAAGGAAATACAGTGTTGCAGAGTAAAGACAACCACGAATTTGTTAGAAATACTTAATGTGGACGAAAGAAATTGTGCATTGCGCGAAATTATCTTGTTTTTCATAAACAACACGTTGTAACTGTATGTGCATTGGTGTTGCGTGTATGTCTAAGCGTGTATCTTCCACAGAGAATGCACTGCACAGTTTTCTCTCAGAATAATATGTGCGAATACCACATTTTAAGGAAATACAGGTTTGCAGAGGAAAGATAACAACAAATGTTTTAGAAATACGTAATCTGGACAAGAAGAAAACCCTCATTTTGTGAAATTATCTTGTTTTCCTAAACAACACGTTGTAACTCTATGTGCTTTAGTGTTGCGTGTATGTCTAAGTGTGTATATTCCACAGACATTGCACTGTAAAGTTTTTTCTTGGAAGAATATGTGCGAATACCACATTTTAAGGAAATACAGGGTTGCAGAGAAAAGACAGCCACGAATGTATTAGATATACTTAATCTAGACGAGAAGAAATCTCGCATTGTGCGAAATTATCTTGTTTTTCCTAAACAACACGTTGTAACTCTATGTGTTTTGGTGTTGCGTGTATTTCTAAGGGTGTATCTTTCACAGAGATTGCACTGTACAATTTTCTGTCTGAAGAATATGTGCTAATAGCACATTTATAGAAATACAGTGTTGCAGAATAAAGACAACCATGAATGTTTTAGAAATACTTAATCTGGATGAGAAGAAATCCCTCATTTTTCAAATTATCTTGTTTTTCCTAAAGAACAAGTTATAACTATATGTGCTTTGGTGTTGCGTGTATATCTAAGCATTTATCTTCCACAGAGAATGCATTGTACAGTTTTCTCTCAAAAGAATATGTGCAAATATCACATTTTAAGGAAATACAGTGTTGCAGAGTAAAGACAAACACGAATGTGTTAGAAATACTTAATTGCAACTAGAAGAAATCCCACAGTGTGGGAAATTATCGTGTTTTTCCTAAACCACATGTGGTAACTCTATTTGCTTTGGTGTTGCATGTATGCATAAGCATGTATCTTCCACAGAGAATGAACTGAACAATTTTATCTCAAAAGTATATGGGCGAATACGATATATTAAGGCAATACAGTGTTGCATAGTAAAGACAACCACGAATGTATTAGAAATACTTAATCTGGACAACAAGAATTCCCACATCTTGCGTAATTGTCTTGTTTTTTTTCTAAACAACACGTTGTAACTCTATGTGCTTTAGTTTTGCTTGTGTGTCTGAGCTTGTATCTTCCACAGAGAATGCCCTCTACAATTTTCTCTTGGACGAATATGTGTGAATACCACATTTTAAGAAAATACAGAGTTGCAGAGTAAAGACAAATACGAAATTTTTGAAATACTTAATTTGGATGAGAATAAATCCTGCATTGTGCGAAATTATCTTATTTTTCCTAAAAAACATGTTGTAACTCTATGTGCTTTAGAGTTGAGTGTATGTCTAAGCATGTATCTTCCACAGAGAATGCACTGTACAGTTTTCTCTCAGAAAAATATGTGCGAGTACCACTTTTTAAGCGAATACAGTGTTGCAGAGTAAAGAAAACCATGAATGTATTAGAAATAGTTAATCTGGACGAGAAGAAATCCCTCATATTGTGAAATTACCATGTTTTTCCTAAACAACAAGTTGTAACTCTATGTGAGTTGTGGTTGGGTGTATGTCTAACCGTGTATCGTCCACAGAGAATGCACGGTACACTTTTCTCTTTGAAGAATAAGTGCGAATAACAATTTTAAGGAAATACAGTGTTGCAGAATAAAGACAACCACGAATGTATTAGAAATACTAAATCTGGACAAGAAGAAATCCAGCATTGTGCGAACTTTTCATGTTTTTCCTAAACAACACCTTGTAACTGTATGTGCTTTGGTATTGTGTGTATGTCTATGCGTGTATCTTCCACAGAGAATTCACTGTACAATTTTCTCTCGGAAGAATATTTGTGCATACCTTATTTTAAGGAAATACTGTTTTGCAGAGTAAACACAAATGTATGAGAAAAACATGTTCTCTATGAGAAGATATCCAGCATTGTGCGAAATTATCTTGTTTTTCATAAACAACACATCTTAATTCTATGTGCTTTGTTGTTGCGTGTATGTCTAAGTGTGTATCTTCCAGAGAGAATGCATTGACCAGTTTTCTCTTGGTAGTATATGTTCGAATACCATATTTAAAGAAATAGAGTGTTGCAGAGTAAAGACAACCATGAATGTATTAGAAATACTTTATCTGGCCGAGACGAAATCCCTCATTTTGCGAAATAATCTTGTTTTTCCTAAACAACACATTTTAACTGTATGGGCTTTAAGTGTTGCATGTATGTCTAAGCGTATATCTTCCAGAGAGAATGCACTGTACAGTTTTCTCTCGGGAGCATATGTACGAATATCATATTTAAAGGAAATACAATGTTGAAGAGTAAAGACAACCACGAATGTATTAGAAATACTTTATCTGGCCGAGGAGAAATCCCTCATTTTGCGAAATTATCTTGTTTTTCCTAAACAACACATGGTAACACTACTTTCTTTAGTGTTGCGTGTATGTCTAAGTGTGTATCTTCAAAGAGAGTGCACTGTACAATTTTCTCTCTGAAAAATACCTGAGAATACCACATTTTAAGCAAATAGAGTGTTGCAGAGTAAAGACAACCACGAATATATTAGAAATATATAATCTAGAGGAAAAGAAATCCCCCATTGTGCAAAATTATCTTGTTTTTCCTAAGCAACACGTTGTAACTCTATGTGCTTTGGTGTTGTGTGTATGTCTAAGCATGCATCTTCCACAGAGAATGCACTGTACACTTTTTTTCTGAAGTATAAGTGCGAATAACACATTTTAAGGAAATACAGTGTTGCAGAATAAAGAAAACCATGAATGTATTAGAAATACTTAATACCAACGAGAAGAAATCCAGCATTACAAGAAATTATCTTGTTTTTTCTAAACTTCAAGTTGTAACTATATGTGTTTTGGTGTTGGGTGTATGTCTAAGCATGTTTCTTTCACAGAGAATGGACTGTACACTTTTCTCTCAGAAGAATATGTGCGAATAACATATTTTAAGGAAATACAGTGTTGCATAGTAAAGACAACCTCAAATGGTATGGAAATAATTAATCTGGACAAGATGAAAGCATGAATTGTGCGAAATTATTTTGTTTTTCCTAAACAACACGTTGTAACTCTATGTGCTTTGGTGTTGGGTATATGTCTAAGCGTGTATCTTCCACAGAGAATGCACTGTAGAGTTTTCTCTCAGAAGAATATGTGGCAATACCACATTTGAAGGAAATACAGTGTTGCAGAATAAAGACAACCATGAATTTATTAGAATTACGTAACCTGGACGAGAAGATATCCAGCATTGTGCGAAATTATTTGGTTTTTCCTAATCAACACATTGTAACTCTATGTGCTTTGGTGTGCGTGTATGTCTAAGCACGTATCGTCCAAAGAGAATGCACTGTACAGTTTTCTCTTCGAAGAATATGTGCAAATACGACATTTTAAAGAAATAGAGTGTTGCAGAGTAAAGACAACCACGGATGTATCAGAAATACTTAATCGCGACGAGATGTAATCCCAAATTGTGCGAAATTATCTTTCTTCTTGAAGAACACAATGTAACTCTATGTGATTTGGTGTTACCTGTAAGTCTACGCGTGTATCTTACACAGAGATTGGCCTGTACAGTTTTTTCTGAACTATATGTGCGAATACCACATTTTAACGAAATACAGTATGGCAGAGTAAAGACAACCACGAAAGTATTAGAAATACTTTCACTGGACAAGAAGAAATCCCTCATTTTGCGAAATTATCTCGTATTCCTAAGCAACACGTTGTATCTCTATGTGCTTTGGTGTTGTGTGTATATCTAAACATGTATCTTCCACAGAGAATGCACTGTACAGTTTCCTCTCAGAAGAATATGTGCAAATAAGACATTTTAAGGAAATACAGTGTTGCAGAATAAAGACAACCACGAATGTATTAGAAATACTTTATCTGTCTGAGAAGAAATCCCTCATTTTGCGAAATTATCTTGTTTTTCCTAAACAACACATTTTAACTCTATGGACTTTAAGTGTTGCGTGTATGTCTGAGCGTATATCTTCCAGAGAGAATGCACTGTACAGTTTTCTCTCGGGAGCATATGTGCGAATACCATTTTTAAAGGAAATACAATGTTGCAGAGTAAAGACAACCACGAATGTATTAGAAATACTTTATGTGGCCGAGGAGAAACCCCTCATTTTGCGAAATTATCCTGTTTTTCCTAAACAACACGTGGTAACTCTACTTGCTTTAGTGTTGCGTGTATGTCTAAGTGTGTATCTTCAAAGAGAATGCACTGTACAATTTTCTCTCTGAAAAATACCTGAGAATACCACATTTTAAGCCAATAGGGTGTTGCAGAGTAAAGACAACAACGAATATATTAGTAATATGTAATCTAGAGGAAAAGAAATCCCGCATTGTGCGATATTATCTTGTTTGTCCTAAGCAACACGATGTAACTCTATGTGCTTTGGTGTTGTGTGTATGTCTAAGCATGCATCTTCCACAGAGAATGCATTGTACACATTTCTTTCTGAAGTATAAGTGCGAATAACACATTTTAAGGAAATACAGTGTTGCAGAATAAAGAAAACCATGAATGTATTAGAAATACTTAATACCAATGAGAAGAAATCCAGCATTACAAGAAATTATCTTGTTTTTTCTAAACTTCAAGTTGTAACTATATGTGTTTTGGTGTTGGGTGTATGTCTAAGCGTGTTTCTTTCACAGAGAATGGACTGTAGAGTTTTCTCTCAGAAGAATATGTGCGAATAACATATTTTAAGGAAATACAGTGTTGCATAGTAAAGACAACCTCAAATGGATTGGAAATAATTAATCTGGACGAGATGAAAGCCCGAATTGTGCGAAATTATCTTGTTTTTCCTAAACTACACGCTGTAACTCTATGTGCTTTGGTGTTGCCTATATGTATAAACGTGTATCTTCCACAATTTTCTTGTACAATTTTCTCTCGGAAGAATACGTTCGAATACCACATTTTAAGGAAATGCAGTGTGGCAGAGTAAAGACAACCACGAATGTATTAGAATTACTTAATCTGGACGAGAAGATATTCAGCATTGTGCGAAAGTATTTGGTTTTTCGTAATCAACACGTTGTAACTCTATGCGCTTTGGTGTGAATGTATGTCTAAGGGCGTAACTTCCACAGAGAATGCACTGTACAATTTTCTCTTGGAAGAATATGTGCGAATACCACATTTTAAGGAAATACAGGGTTGCAGAGTAAAGACAACCAGAAAGGTTTTAGAAATACTCAATCTGGTTGAGAAGAAATCCCTCATGTTGTGAAATGATCTTGTTTTTCCTAAACAACAAGTTGTAACTCTATGTGCTTTGGTGTTGCATGTATGGCTAACCGTATATCTTCCACAGAGAATGCACTGTAGAGTTTTCATTCGGAACTATATGTGCATAAAGCACATTTTAAGTAAATACAGTGTTACAGAATAAAGACAACCACGAATGTATTAGAAATACTTAATAGCGAGAAGAGAAATGCCGCATTGTGCGAATTTATCTTCTTTTTCCTAAACAACACGTCTAACTATGTGCTTTGGTGCTGCGTGTATGTCTAAGCTTGTATCTTCCACAGTAATTCATTGTACAATTTTCTCTCGGAAGAATATGTGCGAATACCAAATTTTAAGGAAATACATGGTTGCAGAGTTAGGACAACCACGGATGTTTTAGAAATACTTTATCTGGACAGGAAAAACTTTCTCATATTGAGGAATTATCTTATTTTTCCTAATTAACACGTTGTAACTCTATGTGCTTTGGTTTGTGTGAATACTACATTTTAAGGAAATACAGTGTTGCAGAATAAAGACAACCACGGATGTATTAGAAATACTTAATCGCGACGAGATGTAAACCATGAATTGTGCGAAATTATCTTGTTTTTCTGGAAGAACACAATGTAACTCTCTGTGATTTGGTGTTTCCTGTAAGTCTAAGCGTGTATCTTACACAGAGATTGGCCTGTACAGTTTTTTTCCGAACTATATATGCGAATACGACATTTTAACGAAATACAGTGTGGCAAAGTAAAGACAACCACGAAAGTATTAGAAATACGTTCACTGGACAAGAAGAAATCCGTCATTTTGAGAAATTATCTCGTATTTCTAAGCAACACATTGTAACTCTATGTGCTTTGGCATTGGGTGTATATCTAAGCATGTATCTTCCACAGAGAATGCACTGTACAGTTTCCTCTCAGAAGAATATGTGCAAATAAGACATTTTAAGGAAATACAGTGTTGCAGAATAAAGACAACCACGAATGTATTAGAAATACTTAATCTGGACGAGAAGAAATCCCTCATTTTGCGAAATTATCTTGTTTTTCCTAAAAAACACGTTGTAGCTCTATGTGCTTTTGTGTTGCGTGTATGTCTAAGCATGTAACTTCCAGAGAGAATGCACTGTACACTTTTCTATCGGAAGAATATGTGCGAGTACCACATTTTAAGCGAATACAGTGTAACAGAGTAAAGACAACCATGAATGTATTAGAAATAGTTAATCTGGACGAGAAGAATTCCCTCATTTTATGAAATTACCATGTCTTTCCTCAACAACACGTTGTAACTCTATGTGCTTTGGTGTTGCGTGTTTGTCTAAGCCTGTATCTTCCAGAGAGAATGCACTGTACAATTTTCTCTCAGGAGTATATGCGCGAATACCATATTTAAAAGAAATACAGTGTTGCAGAATAAAGTCAACCACGAATGTATTGGAAATACTTAATCTGGGTGAGAAGAAATCCCACATTATGCGAAATTATCTTGTTTTTCCTAAACAACATGTTGTAACTCTATGTTCGTTGTTGTTGGGTGTATGTCTAACCGTGTATCGTCCACAGAGAATGAACGGTACACTTTTCTCTTTGAAGAATATGTGCGAATACCACAATTTAAGGAAATACAATTTTGCAGAATAAAGACAACCACGAATGTATTAGAAATACTTTATCTGTCTGAGAAGAAATCCTTCATTTTGCGAAATTATCTTGTTTTTCCTAAACAACACATTTTAACTCTATGGACTTTAAGTGTTGCGTGTATGTCTAAGCATATATCTTCCAGAGAGAATGCACTGTACAGTTTTCTCTCGGGAGCATACGTGCGAATACCATATTTAAAGGAAATACAATGTTGCAGAGTAAAGACAACCACGAATGTATTAGAAATACTTTATCTGGCCGAGGAGAAATCCCTCATTTTGCGAAATTATCTTGTTTTTCCTAAACAACTTGTGGTAACTCTACTTGCTTTAGTGTTGCGTGTATGTCTAACTGTGTATCTTCAAAGAGAATGCACTGTACAATTTTCTCTTTGAAAAATACCTGTGAATACCACATTTTAAGCAAATAGAGTGTTGCAGAGTAAAGACAACCACGAATATATTAGAAATATTTAATCTAGAGGAAAAGAAATCTCGCATTGTGCGAAATTATCTTGTTTTTCCTAAGCAACACATTGTAACTCTATGTACTTTGGTGTTGTGTGTATGTCTAAGCATGCATCTTCCACAGAGAATGCACTGTACACTTTTCTTTCTGAAGTATAAGTGCGAATAACACATTTTAAGGAAATACAGTGTTGCAGAATAAAGAAAACCATGAATGTATTAGAAATACTTAATACCAACGAGAAGAAATCCAGCATTACAAGAAATTATCTTGTTTTTTCTAAACTTCAAGTTGTAACTGTATGTGTTTTGGTGTTGGGTGTATGTCTAAGCGTGTTTCTTTCGCAGAGAATGGACTGTACAGTTTTCTCTCAGAAGAATATGTGCAAATAACACATTTTAAGGAAATACAGTGTTGCATAGTAAAGACAACCAGAAATGTATTGGAAATAATTAATCTGGACGAGATGAAAGCCCGAATTTTGCGAAATTATCTTGTTTTTCCTAAACTACACGCTGTAACTCTATGTGCTTTGGTGTTGCCTATATGTATAAACGTGTATCTTCCACAGAGTAAGCACTGTAAAATTTTCTCTCGGAAGAATACGTTCGAATACCACATTTTAAGGAAACACAGTGTTGCAGAGTAAAGGCAAACACGAATATATTAGAATTACTTAATCTGGTTGAAAAGAAAACCCTCATGTTGTGAAATGATCTTGTTTTTCCTAAACAACAAGTTGTAACTCTATTTGCTTTGGTGTGCATGTATGTCTAAGGGCGTATCTTCCACAGAGAATGCACTGTACAATTTTCTCTTGGAAGAATATGTGCGAATACCACATTTTAAGGAAATACAGGGTTGCAGAGTAAAGACAACCACAAAGGTTTTAGAAATACTTAATCTGGTTGAGTAGAAATCCCTCATGTTGTGAAATGATCTTGTTTTTCCTAAACAAGTAGTTGTAACTCTATGTGCTTTGGTGTTGCATGTATGGCTAACCATGTATCTTCCACAGAGAATGCACTGTAGAATTTTCATTCGGAACTATATGTGCTTAAAGCACATTTTAAAGAAATACAGTGTTGCAGAATAAAGACACCCACGAATGTATTAGAAATACTTAATAGCGAGAAGAGAAATCCCGCATTGTGCGAAATTATCTTCTTTTTCCTAAACAACACATCTAACTATGTGCTTTGGTGCTTCATGTATGTCGAAGCTTGTATCTTCCACAGTAATTCATTGTACAATTTTCTCTCGGAAGAATATGTGCGAATACCAAATTTTAAGGAAATACATGGTTGCAGAGTTAGGACAGCCACGAATGTTTTAGAAATTCTTAATCTGGACAGGGAAAACTTTCTCATTTTGAGGAATTATCTTGTTTTTCATAATTAACACGTTGTAAGTCTATGTGTTTTGGTGTTGCGTGTATGTCTAAGCGTGTATATTCCACAGAGAATGCCCTGTACAGTTTTCTCTCAGAAGAATATGTGTGAATACCACATTTTAAGGAAATACAGTGTTGCAGGATAAAGACAACCACGAATGTATTAGAAATACTTAATCTGGACAGGATGAAATCTCGCATTGTGCAAAATTATTTTGTTTTTCCTAAACAACACGTTGTAACTCTATGTCCTTTGGTGTTGGGTGTATGTCTAAGCATGTATCTTCCACAGAGAATGCACTGTAGAGTTTTCTCTCAGAAGAATATGTGGGAATACCACATTTTAAGGAAATACAGTGTTGCAGAATAAAGATAACCACGAATGTATTAGAAATACTTCTGGACGAGAAGAAATCCCTCATTTTGCGAAATTATCTTGTTTTTCTTAAAAAACACATTGTACCTCTATGTGCTTTCGTGTTGCGTGTATGTCTAAGCGTGTATCTTCCACAGAGAATGCACTGTACACATTTCTCTCGGAAGAATATGTGCGAGTACCACATTTTAAGCGAATACAGTGTTGCAGAGTAAAGACAACCATGAATGTATTAGAAATAGTTAATCTGGATGAGAAGAAATCCCACATTTTGTGAAATTACCATGTTTTTCCTAAATAACACATTGTAACTCTATGTGCTTTGGTGTTGCGTGTTTGTCTAAGCCTGTATCTTCCAGAGAGAATGCACTGTACAATTTTCTCTCGGGAGTATATGTGTGAATACCATATTTAAAATAAATACAGTATTGCAGAGTAAAGTCAACCATGAATGTATTGGAAATACTTAATCTGGGTGAGTAGAAATCCCACATTATGCAAAATTATCTTGTTTTTCCAAAAAACATGTTGCAACTCTATGTTCGTTGTTGTTGGGTGTATGTCTAACCGTGTATCGTCCACAGAGAATGCACGGTACACTTTTCTCTTTGAAGAATATGTGCAATTACCACATTTTAAGGAAATACAGTGTTGCAGAATAAAGACAACTACGAATGTATTAGAAATACTTAATCTGGCCGAGAAGAAATCCCTCATTTTGCGAAATTATCTTGTTTTTCCTAAACAACACATTTTAACTCTATGGGCTTTAAGTGTTGCGTGTATATCTAAGCGTATAACTTCCACAGAGAATGCACTGTACAGTTTTCTCTCGGGAGCATATGTGCGAATACCATATTTAAAGGAAATACAATGTTGCAGAATAAAGACAACCACGAATGTATTAGAAATACTTAATCTGGATGAGAAGAAAACACTCATTTTGTGAAATTATCTTGTTTTTCCTAAAAAACACGTTGTACCTCTATGTGCTTTAGTGTTGCGTGTATGTCTAAGCGTGTATCTTCCACAGAGAATGCACTGTACACTTTTCTCTCAGAAGAATATGTGCGAGTACCACATTTTAAGCGAACACAGTGTTGCAGAGTAAAAACAACCATGAATGTATTAGAAATAGTTAATCTGGACGAGAAGAAATCCCTCATTTTGTGAAATTACCATGTTTTTCCAAAAACCACGTTGTAACTCTATGTGCTTTGTTGTTGCGTGTTTGTCTAAGCCTGTATCTTCCAGAGAGAATGCACTGTACAGTTTTCTCTCGGGAGCATATGTGCGAATACCATATAAAAGGAAATACAATGTTGCAGAATAAAGACAACCACGAATGTATTAGAAATACTTTATCTGGCCGAGGAGAAATCCCTCATTTTGCGAAATTATCTTGTTTTTCCTAAACAACACGTTGTAACTCTATGTGCTTTGGTATTGTGTGTATGTCTAAGCATGTATCTTCCACAGAGAATGCACTGTACACTTTTCTTTTGGAACTATATGTGCAAATAACACATTTTTAGGAAATACAGTGTTGCAGAATAAAGAAAACCATGAATGTATTAGAAATACTTAATAGCAATGAGAAGAAATCAGCATTATAAGAAATTATCTTGTTTTATCTAAGCTCTAAGTTGTAACTCTATGTGCTTTGGTGTTGTATGTATGTCTAATCATGTATCTTCCACAGAGAATGCCCTGTGCAATTTTCTCTCAGAAGAATATGTGCGAATACCACATTTTAAGGAAATACAGTGTTGCAGGATAAAGACAACCACGAATGTATTAGAAATACTTAATAGCGAGAAGAGAAATCCCACATTGTGCGAATTTATCTTCTTTTTCTTAAACAACACGTCTAACTATGTGCTTTGGTGCTTCATGTATGTCGAAGCTTGTATCTTCCACAGTAATTCATTGTACAATTTTCTCTCGGAAGAATATGTGCGAATACCAAATTTTAAGGAAATACATGGTTGCAGAGTTAGGACAACCACGAATGTTTTAGAAATACTTAATCTGGACATGAAAAATTTTCTCATTTTGAGGAATTATCTTGTTTTTCCTAATTAACACGTTGTAACTCTATGTGTTTTGGTGTTGCGTGTATGTCTAAGCATGTATCTTCCACAGAGAATGCCCTGTACAGTTTTCTCTCAGAAGAATATGTGTGAATACCACATTTTAAGGAAATACAGTGTTGCAGGATAAAGACAACCACGAATGTATTAGAAATACTTAATCTGGACAGGATGAAATCCTGCATTGTGCAAAATTATTTTGTTTTTCCTAAACAAGTTGTAACTCTATGTGCTTTGGTGTTGGGTGTATGTCTAAGCGTGTATCTTCCACAGAGAATGCACTGTAGAGTTTTCTCTCAGAAGAATATGTGGGAATACCACATTTGAAGGAAATACAGTGTTGCAGAATAAAGACAACCACGAATGTATTAGAATTACGTAATCTGGACGAGAAGATATACCGCATTGTGCGAAATTATTTGGTTTTTCCTAATCAACATATTGTAACTCTCTGTGCTTTGGTGTTGCATGTATGTCTAAGAGTGTATCTTCTACAGAGTATGCACTGTAGAGTTTACTCTTGGAAGAATATGTGCGAATATGACATTTTAAAAAAATACAGTGTTGTAGAATAAAGACAACCATGATTATATTAGAAATACGTAATCTGGAAAAGAAGAAATCCCTCATTGTGCGAAATTCTCTTGTTTTTCCTAAACAACACATTGTAACTATACGTGCTTTGGTGTTGCATGTATGTCTAAGCATGTATCTTCATGGAGAATGCACTGTAGTGTTTACTCTTGGAAGAATATGTGCAAATACCACATTTTAAGGAAATACAGTGTAGGAGAGTAAGACAACCATGAATGTTTTAAAAATACTTAATCTGGACGAGAACAAATCCCTCATTTTGCGAAATTATCTTGTTATTCCTAAACAAGACATTGTAACTCTCTGTGTTTTGGTGTTGAGTGTATGTCTAAGCGTGTATCATTCACAGAGAATTCACTGTAGAGTTTTCTCTCGAAAGTATATGTGCGAATACCACATTTTATGGAAATACAGTGTTGCAGATTAAAGACAACCAAGAATGTATTAGAAATACTTAATCTGGACATGAAGAATTCCCGCATTGTGCGAAATTATCTAGTTTTTCCTAAACAACACGTTGAAACTCTATGTGCTATGCTGTTCCATGTATGTCTACGCGTTTATCTTCCACAGAGATTGCACTGTACAATTTTCTCTTGGAAGAATATGTGCGAATACCACATTTTAAGGAAATACAGGGTTGCAGAGTAAAGACAACCACAAATGTTTAAGAAATACTTAATCTGGTTGAGAAAAAATCCCTTATGTTGTGAAATGATCTTGTTTTTCCTAAACAACAAGTTGTAACTCTATGTGCTTTGGTGTTGTGTGTATGGCTAACCATGTATCTTCCACAGAGAATGCACTGTAGAGTTTTCATTCGGAACTATATGTGCATAAAGCACATTTTAAGAAAATACAGTGTTGCAGAATAAAGACAACCACGAATGTATTAGAAATACTTAATAGCGAGAAGAGAAATCCCGCATTGTGCGAATTTATCTTCTTTTATCTAAACAACATGTCTAACTATGTGCTTTGGTGCTGCGTGTATGTCTAAGCTTGCATTTTCCACAGTAATTCATTGTACAATTTTCTCTCGGAAGAATATGTGTGAATACAAAATTTTAAGGAAATACATGGTTACAGAGTAAGACAACCACGAATGTTTTAGAAATATTTAATCTGGACTAGAAGAAATCCCTAATTTTGCGAAATTATCTTGTTTTGCCTAAAAAACACATTGTAACTCTATGTGCTGTGGTGTTGGGTGTATATCTAAGTGTGTACCTTCCACCGAGAATGCACTGTACAGTTTTCTCTCGGAAGAATATGTGCAAACACCACATTTTAAGTAAATACAGTGTGGCAGAGTAAAGAAAACCACGAATGTACAAGAAATAATTAATCTGGACGAGAAGAAGTCCCTCATTTTCGAAATTATCTTGTTTTTCCTAAAGAACACGTTGTAACTCAATGTGTTTTGGTGTTGCGTGTATGTCTCAGCGTGTATCTTCCACCAAGTATGCACTGTACAGTTTTCTCTCGGGTGTATATGTACGAATATCATATTTAAAAGACATAGTGTTTGAGAGTAATGACAACCACGACTATTTTAGAAATCCTTAATCTGGACGAGAAGAAATCCTTCATTTGGTGAAATTATCTTGTTTTTTCTAAACAACACCTTGTTACTCTATGTGCTTTGGTGTGTGTGTATGTCTAAGCGTGTATCTTCCACAGAGAATGCTCTTAACTGTTTTCTCTCAAAAGTATATGTTTGAATACCACATTTTAAGGAAATAAAGTGTAGCAGAGTAAAGACAACCACGAATGTACGAGTAATACTTAATCTGTAAGAGATGAAATCCCACATTGTTCGAAATTATCTTGTTTTTCCTAAACAATCCGGTCTAAGTCTATGTGCTTTGTTGTTGCGTGTATGTCTAAGCGTATATCTTCCACAGAGAATGCATTGTACAGTTTTCTCTTGGAAGAATATGTGCGAATAGGACATTTTAAAGAAATACAGTGTTGCAGAGTAAAGACAAGGACGAATGTATTAGAAATACCTAACTGGATGAAAACAAATCCAGCATTGTGAGAAATTATCTTATTTTTCCTAAACAACACGTTGTAACTCTGTGTGCTATGTTGTTGCGTGTATGTCTAAGTGTGTATCTTCCACGGAGAATGCCCTGTACAGTTTTCTCTTGGAAGAATATGTGCAAATACCACATTTTAAGGAAATACAGAGTTGCAGAGTAAAGACAACCACGAATGTTTTAGAAATACTTAATCTGGATGAGAAGAAATCCCTCATTTTGCGAAATTATCTTGTTTGTCCTAAACAACACGTTGTAACTATATGTGCTTTGGTGTTGCATGTGTGTCTAAGCGTGTATCTTTCACAGAGAATGCCTTGTAGAATTTTTTTCTCAGAAGAATATGTGTGAATGCCACATTTTAAGGAAATACAGTGTTGCAGAGTCAAGACAACCACAACTGTTTTCGAAATACTTAATCTGGACGAAAAGAAATCCCTCATTTTGCGAAATTATCTCGTTATTCCTAAACAACGCGTTGTAACACTATGTGCTTTGGTGTTGTATGTATGTCTAAGCATGTATCTTTCTCTCAGAAGAATATGTGCGAATACCACATTTTAAGGAAATAGAGTGTTGCAGGATAAAGACAACCACGAATGTATTAGTAATACTTAATCTGGACGGGATGAAATCCCGCATTGTGCAAAATTATTTTGTTTTTCCTAAACAACACGTTGTAACTCTCTGTGCTTTGGTATTGCATGTATGTCTAAGCGTGTATCTTCTACAGAGTATGCACTGTAGAGTTTACTCTCGGAAGAATATGTGCGAATATGACATTTTAAAAAAAATACAGTGTTGCAGAGTAAAGACAACCACGAATGCTTTAGAAATACTTAATCTGGACAAGATGAAATCCCTCATTTTGCTAAATTATCTCGTATTCCTAAGAATACGTTGTAACTCTATGTGCTTTGGTGTTGTGTGTATATCTAAGCATGTATCGTCCACGGAGAATGCACTGTACTGTTTTCTTTCAGAACTACATGTGCGAATAACACATTTTAAGGAAATACAGTGTTGCATAATAAAGAAATCCACGAATGTATTAGAAATACTTAATAGCAACGAGAAGAAATCGAGCATATACGAAATTATCTTGTTTTTGCTAAACAACACATTGTAACTCAATGTGCTTTGGTGATGGTTGTATGTCTAAGCATATTTCTTCCACAGAGAATGCAGTATACAGTATTTTTTCTGAACTATATGTATGAATACCACATTTTAAGGAAATACAGTGTGGCAGAGTAAAGACAACCAAGAATGTATTAGAAATACTTAATCTGGACGAGAAGAAATTAGTCATTTTGCGAAATTATCTTGTTTTTTCTAAACAACACGTTGTAACTCTATTTGCTTTGGTGTTGCGTGTAAGTCTAAGCAAGTATCATTCACAGAGAATGCACTGTAGAGTTTTCTCTACATGTATGTGTGAATACCACATTTTATGTAAATACGGGGTTGCAGAATAAAGACAACCACAAATGTTTTAGAAATACTTAATCTGGTTAAGAAGAAATCCCTCATGTTGTGAAATGATCTTGTTTTTCCTAAACAACACGTTGTAACTCTATGTGCTTTGGTGTTGCATGTATGTCTAACCGTGTATCTTCCACAGAGAATGCACTGTAGAGTTTTCATTCGGAAGTATATGTGAGTATACCACATTTTACGGAAATACAGTGTTGCAGAATAAAGACAACCACGAATGTATTAGAAATACTTAATAGCGAGAAGAGAAACCCTCATTTGCGAAATTATCTTCTTTTTCCTAAACAACACATTCTAACTCTATGTGCTTTAGTGCTGCGTGTAAGTCTAAGCTTGTATCTTCCACAGTAATTCACTGTACAATTTTCTCTCGGAAGAATATGTGTGAATACCAAATTTTAAGGAAATACATCGTTGCAGTGTTAGGACAACCACGAATGTTTTAGAAATACTTAATCTGGAGAAGAAGAACTTTCTCATTTTGAGATATTATCTTGTTTTTCCTAATTAGCACATTGTAACTATGTGCTTTGGTGTTGCGTGTATGTCTAATCGTGTATCTTCCACAGAGAATGCACTGTACAGTTTTCTTTCAGAAGAATATGTGCAAATACCACATTTTATGGAAATACAGTGTGGCAAATTAAAGAAAACCACGAATGTATTAGAAATACTTAATCTGGACTAGAAGAAATCCCGCACTGTGCGAAATAATCTTGTTTTTCCTAAACAACACGTTATAACTCTATGTTCTTTGGTGTTGCATGTATGTCTAACCATGTATCTTCCACAGAGAATGCACTGTACCTTTTTTTCTGAACTATATGTGCGAATACCATATTTAAAGGACATACAGTGTTGCAGAATAAAGACAACTACGAATGTATTAGAAATACTTAATAGCGACAAGGAAAAATCCTGCATTGTGCGAAATTATCTTGTTTTTCCTAAAGGACACATTGTAACTCTATGTGCATTGGTGTTGCCTGTATGTCTAAGCGTGAATCTTCCACAGAGTATGCACTGTACAATTTTCTCTTGGAAGAATATGTGTGCATACCACATTTAAAGGAAATACAGTGTGACAGAGTAAAGACAACCACGAATATATTAGTAATACTTAATCAGGACAAGAAGAAATCCCTCATTTTGAGAAATCATCTTGTTTTTACTAAACAACACTTTGTAACTCTTTGTGCTTTGGTGTTTCGTGTATGTCTAAGGGGGTATCTTCCATGGAGAATGCACTGTACAGTTTTCTCTCAGAATAATATGTGCGAATACATCATTTTAAGGAAATACAGTGTTGCAGAGAAAAGACAACCACACATGTTTTAGAAATACTTAATCTGGACAAGAAGAAATGCCTCATTTTCTGAAATTACCCTGTTTTTCCTAAACAACACGTTGCAACTCAATGTGTTTTGGTGTTGCGTGTATGTCTTAGCATGTATCTTCCACAGAGAATGCACTATGCCTTTTTCTCTTGGGAGTATATGTGCGAATACCATATTTAAAAGAAATGCAGTGTTGCAGATTAAAGACAACCAATAATATATTAGAAATACTTAATCTGGATGAGAAGAAATCCCGCATTGTGTGAACTTATCTTGTTTTTCCTAAACAATACTTTGTAACTCTATGTGCTTTGGTGTTGCATGTATGTCTAAGCATGTATCTTCCACAGAGAATGCACTGTACAAGTTTCTCTCTGAAGAATTTGTGTGAATACCACATATTAAAAAAAAACATGGTACCAGAGTAAAGACAACCATGAATGTTTTAGAAATACTTAATATGGATGAGAAAAAATGCCTCATTTTGCGATATTATCTTCTTAATCTTAAACAACATGTTGTAACTCTATGTGTTTCGGTGTTACGTGTATGTCTAAGCATGTATCTTCCACAGAGAATGCACTGTACAGTTTTTTCTCGAAAGTATATGTGCGAATACCACATTTTAAGGAATTACAGTATTGCAGAGTAAAGTCAACCACGAATGTATAAGAAATACTTAATCTGGACGAGAAGAAATGCCTCATTTGGCAAAATTATCTTGCTTTCCCTAAACAACATGTTGTTACACTATGTGCTTTGGTGTTGCGTGTATGTATAAGCTTGTATCTTACACAGAGAAGGCACTGTACAGTTTTTTCTTGAAATATATGGGCTAATACCACATTTTATGGAAATAAAGTGTTGCAGATTGAAGACAAACACGAATGTATTAGAAATACTTAATCTGGATGAGAAGAAATCCTGAATTGTGTGAAATGATCTTGTTTTTCCTAAACAACACATTGTAAATCTCTGTGCTTTTGTGCTGCCTGTATGTCTAAGCCTGTATCTTCCACAGGAATGCACTGTACAATTTTCTCTCAGAAGAATATATGTGAATACCACATTTTAAGGAAATACATGGTTGCAGAGTAAAGACAACCACGAATGTTTTAGTAATACTTAATATGGACAAGAAGAAATCTCTCATTTTGAGAAATTATCTTGTTTTTCCTAAACAACACGTTTTAACTCTATGTGCTTTTGTGTTGTGTGTATGTCTATCTGTGTATCTACCACAGAGAATGCACTGTACAGTTTTCTCTCGAAAGTGTATGTGCGAATACTACATATTAAGGAAATTCAGTATTGCAGAGTAAAGACAAAAACGAATGTATTAGAAATACTTAATCTGGACGAGAAGAAATCCTGCATTGTGTGAAATTATCTTTTTTTTTCCTAAACAACACATTGTAAATCTATGTGTTTTGGTGCTGCCTGTATATCTAAGCTTGTATCTTCCCCAGGAATGCACTGTGCAATTGTCACTCGGAAGAATATTTGCGAACACCAAATTTTCAGGAAATATAGGGTTGCAGAGTAAAGACAACCACGAATGTTTTAGAAATACTTAATCTGGATGAGAACAAATTTCTCATTTTGGGAAATTAACTTGTTTTTCTTAAAATAACACGTGGTAACACTATGTGCTTTGGTGTTGCGTGTATGTCTAAGCATGTATCTTCTACAGAGAATGCACTATACATTTTTCTCTCGGAAGAATATGTGCGAATACCTCATTTTAAGGAAATACAAGGTTGCAGAGTAAAGACAACCACAAATGTTTTAGAAACACTTAATCTGGATGAGAAGAAATGCCTCATTTGGCAAAATTATCTTGTTTTTTCTATACCACACATTGTTACTCTATGGTCTTTGGTGTTGTGTGTATGTCTAAGCATGTATCTTCCACAGAGAATGCACTGTACAGTTTTCTCTCAGAAGAATATTTGCGAATACCACCTTTTAAGGTAATACAGTGTTGCACAATAAAGACAACCATGAATGTATGAGAAATATTTAATCTGGACGAGAAGAAATCCTGCATTTTGCGAAATTAACTTGCTTTTCCTGAACAACACGTTGTCACTCTATGTGCATTGGTGTTGCATGTATGTCTAAGTGTGTATCTTCCACAGTACAATTTTCTCTCGGAAGAATTTGTGCAAATACCACATTTTAAGGAAATACATGGTTGCAGAGTAAAGACAACCACGAATGTATTAGAAATTCCTAACTGGACAAAAAGAAATCCCGCATTGTGCGAAATTATCTTGTTTTTCTTAAACAACAAGTGACTATATGTGCTTTGGTGTTTCGTGTATATCTAAGCATGTAACTTCCACAGAAAATGCACTGTACAGTTTTCTCTCTGTAGAATTTGTGTGAATACCACATATTAAGGAAAAACTTGGTACCAGAGTAAAGACAACCATGAATATTTTAAAAATACTTAATATGGACGAGAAGAAATCCGTCATTTTGCGATATTATCTTCTTATTCTTAAACAACATGCTGTAACTTTATGTGTTTTGGTGTTACGTGTATGTCTGAGCGTGTATCTTCCACAGATAATGTACTGTACAATTTTCTCTTGGAAGAATATGTGTGCATACCAAATTTTAAGGAAATACAGGTTTGCATAGTAAAGACAACCATGAATGTTCTAGAAATACTTAATCAGGACGAGAAGAAATCCCTCATTTTGCAAAATTATCAGGTTTTTCTTAAACAAAACGTTGTAACTCTATGTGCTTTGGTGTTGGCTGTATCTCTAACCATGTATCTTCCACAGAGAATGCACTGTATAGTTTTCTCTACAAAGAATATGTGCTTATACCACATTTTAAGGAAATACATGGTTGCAGAATAAAGACAACCACGAATGTTTTAAAAATACTTAATCTGGATGAGACTAAATCCCTCATTTTGGGAAATTTTCTTGTCCTAAACAACACATTGTAACTCTATGTGCTTTTGTGTTGCATGTATCTCTAAGTGTGTAACTTCCACAGAGATTGCACTGTACAGATTTCTCCCCAAAGTATGTGTGCGAATACCACATTTTAAGGAAATACAGTGCTGCAGAGTAAAGAAAACCAGTAATGTATTAGAAATACTTAATTTGGACGTGAAGTAATCCAGCATTGGGCGATATCATCCTGTTTTTCCTAAACAAAACGTTGTAACTCTATTTACTTTGGTGTTGCATGTATGTCTAAGCATTTATCTTTCACAGAGAATGCACTGTACTGTTTTCTCTCCGAAGAATATGTGCGAATACATCATTTTAGGAAATACAGGGTTTCAGAGTAAAGACAACTACATATGTTTTAGAAATACGTAATCTGGACGTGAAGAAATCCTACATTGTGCGAAATTATCTTGTTTTTCCTAAACAACACATTATAACTCTTTGAGCTTCTGTGTTGCATGTATATCAACGCATGTATCTTCCACAGAGAATGCACTGTAGAGATTTCTCTCAGAAGAATATGTGTGAATACATCATTTTAAGGAAATACAGGATTGCAGAGTAAAGACAACAACACATGTTTTAGAAATACTTAATCTGGACATGAAGAAATCCCTCATTTTGCAAAATAATCTTGTTTTTCCTAACAACCCATTGTAACTCTATGTGCTTTCGTGGTGCGTGCATGTCTAAGCGTGTATCTTCCACAGAGAATGCATTGTACAATTTTCTCTCTGATGAATTTGTGAGAATACCACATTTTAAGGAAATACAGGGTACCAGAGTAAAAATATCCATGAATGTTTTAAAAATACTTAATCTGGATGAGAAAAAATCCATCATTTTGCGAAATTATCTTGTTTTTCCTAAACAACACATTGTAACTCTATGTACTTTGCTGTTGCATGTATGTCTAAGTGTCTATCTTCCACAGAGATTGCACTGTACAATTTTCTCTCAGAAGAATATGTTCGAATATCATATTTTAAGGAAATACACGGTTGCAGAGTAAAGACAACCACGAATGTTTTAGAAATACTTAATCTGGACGAGAAGAAATCCCTCATTGTGTGAACTTAACTTGTTTTTCCTAAACAACACTTTGTAATTCTATGTGCTTTGGTGTTGCATGTATGTCTAAGCGTGTATCTTCCACAAAGAATGCACTGTACAGTTTTCTCTCGAAAGTATACGAATACCATATTTTAAGGAATTACAGTGTGGCAGAGTAAAGACAACCACGAATGTATAAGAAATCTGGACGAGAAGAAATGCCTCATTTGGCAAAATTATCTTGTTTTCCCTAAACAACATGTTGTTACTCTATGTGCTTTGGTGTTGCGTGTATGTCTAAGCTTGTATCTTACACAAAGAAGGCACTGTACAGTTTTCTCTGCGAAGAATATGTGCATATACCACATTTTAGGGAAATACATGTTTGCAGAATAAAGACAACCACGAATGTTTTAAAAATACTTAATCTGGATGAGAATAAATCCCTCATTTTGCAAAATTATCTTGCTTGTCCTAAACAACAATTTGTAACTCTATGTGATTTGGTGTTGCATGTATCTTTAAGCGTGTATCTTCCACAGAGTTTGCACTGAACAGTTTTCTCTCCAAAGTATATGTGCGAATACCATATTTTAAGGAAATACAGTGTTGCAGAGTAAAGACAACCAGGAATGTATTAAAAATACTTAATTTGGAGGTAAAGAAATCCAGCATTGTGTGAAATCATCTTGTTTTTCCTAAACAACACGTTGTAACTCGGTTTGCTTTGGTGTTGCGTGCTATGTCTAAGCGTGTATCTTTCACAGAGAATGCACTGTACTGTTTTCTCTCAGAAGAATATGTGTGAATACATCATTTTAAGGAAATACAGGGTTGCAGAGTAAAGACAACCATGCATGTTTTAGAAATACTTAATCTGGACGAGAAGAAATCTCACATTGTGCGAAATTATCATGTTTTTCCTAAACAACACGTTATAACTCTTTGAGCTTCCGTGTTGCATGTATATCAACGCGTGTATCTTCCACGGAGAATGCACTGTAGAGTTTTCTCTCAGAAGAATATGTGTGAATACATCATTTTAAGGAAATACAGGATTGGAGAGCAAAGACAAACATGCATGTTTTAGAAATACTTAATCTGGACATGAAGAAATCCCTCATTTTGCAAAATAATCTCGTTTTTCCTAACAACCTGTTGTAACTCTATGTGCTTTGGTGGTGCGTGCATGTCTAAGCGTGTATCTTCCACAGAGAATGCATTGTACAATTTTCATTCTGAAGAATTTGTGTGAATACCACATTTTAAGGAAATATAGGGTACAAGAGTAAAAACATCCATGAATGTTTTAAAAATACTTAATCTGGACGATGAGAAATCCCTCATTTTGCAAAATTATCTTGTTTGTTAAACAAAACCTTGTAACTCTATGTGCTTTGGTGTTGCATGTATCTCTAAGCGTGTATCTTCCACAGAGTTGGCATGAACAGTTTTCTCCCCAAAGTATATGTGTGAATACCACATTTTAAGGAAATACAATGTTGCAGAGTAAAGACAACCAGGAATGTATTAGAAATACCTTATTTGGAGGTGAAGAAATCCAGCATTGTGCGAAATCATCTTGTTTTTCCTAAACAGCACGTTGTAACTCTATTTGCTTTGGTGTTGCGTGTATGTCTAAGTGTGTATCTTTCACAGAGAATGCACTGTACTGTTTTCTCTCAGAAGAATATGTGTGAATACATCATTTTAAAGAAATACATGGTTGCAGAGTAAAGACAACTACGCATGTTTTAGAAATACTTAATCTGGACGAGAAGAAATCCCACATCATGCGAAATTATCATGTTTTTCCTAAACAACACGTTATAAATCTTCGAGCTTCTGTGTTGCATGTATATCAACGCGTGTATCTTCCACAGAGAATGCACTGTAGAGTTTTCTCTCAGAAGAATATGTGTGAATACATCATTTTAAGGAAATACAGGATTACAGAGCAAAGACAAACACACATGTTTTAGAAATACTTAATCTGTACATGAAGAAATCCCTCATTTTGCAAAATAATCTTGTTTTTCCTAACAACCCGTTGTAACTCTATGTGCTTTGGTGGTGCGTGCATGTCTAAGCGTGTATCTTCCACAGAGAATGCATTGTACAATTTTCTCCCAGAAGAATTTGTGTGAATACCACATTTTAAGGAAATACAGGGTACCAGAGTAAAAACATCCATGAATGTTTTAAAAATACTTAATCTGGACGAGAAAAAATCCATCATTTTGCAAAATTATCTTGTTTTTCCTAAACAACACATTGTATCTCTATGTACTTTGCTGTTGCATGTATGTCTAAGTGTCTATCTTCCACAGAGATTGCACTGTACAATTTTCTCTCGGAACAATATGTTCGAATATCATATTTTAAGGAAATACACAGTTGCAGAGTAAAGACAACCACGAATGTTTTAGAAATACTTAATCTGGAAGAGAAGAAGTCCCTCATTTTGCAAAATTATATTGTTTTTCCTAAACAATACCTTGTAACTTTATGTGCTTCGGTGTTCCGTGTATTTCTAAGCATGTATCTTCCAAAGAGAAAGCACTATACAGTTTTCTTTTAGAACTATATGTGCGAATACCACATTTAAAGGAAATACAGTGTTGCAGAATAATGACAACCACGACTGTATTAGAAATACTTAATAGAGTCAAGGAGAAATTCCACATTGTGCGAAATTATCATGTTTTTGCTAAACAGCACGTTGTAACTCTATGTGCATTTGTGTTGCATGTATGTCTAAGCATGTATCTTCCACAGGGTATGGACTGTACAATTTTCTATTGGAAGAATATGTGTGCATACCACTTTAAGGAAATACAGTGTTGCAGAGTAAAGACAACCAGGAATATATTAGAAATACTTAATCACTACAAGAATAAATCCCGCATTGTGCGAAATTATCTTGTTTTGCTTAAACAACAGGTGGTAACTCTATGTGCTTTGGTGTTGCATGTATGTCTAAGCATTTATCTTCCACAGAGAATGCATTGTTCAGTTTTCTCTCGGGAGTATGTGTGCGAAAAACATATTTTAATGAAATACAGTTTTGCAGAATAGAACAACCATGAATTAATTAGAATTACTTAATCTGGACGAGAAGATATCCCGCAATGTGCGAAATTATCTTGTTTTTCCTAAACAACACGTTTTTAACTCTATGTGATTTGGTGTTGCATGTATGCGTAATCATGTACCTTCCACAGAGAATGCACTTTACAGTTTTCTCTCAAAGTATATGTGCGAATACCACATTTTAAGGAAATACAGTGTTGCAGAGTTAAGACAACCACGAATGTATTAGAAATATTTAATCTGGATGAGAAGAAATCCCGCATTGTGCGAAATTATCTTGTTTTCCTTCACAACATTTTATAACTCTATGTGCCTTGCTTTTGCATGTATGTCTAAGCGTGTATCTTCCACAGAGAATGCACTGTACATTTTTTCACTCTGAAGAATATGTGCGAATACCTAATTTTAAGGAAAAACAATGTTGAAGAGTAAAGACAACCATGAATATTTTAGAAATACTTAATCTGTACTAGAAGAAATCCCTCATTTTTCGAAATTATCTTGTTTTTCCTAAACAACACGTTGTAATTCAATGTGTTTTGGTGGTGCGTGTATGTCTAAGCATGTATCTTCCACAGAGAATGCACTCTACACTTTTCTCTCGGGAGTAAACGTGCGAGTACCATATTTAAAAGAAATACAGTTTTGCAGAGTAAAGACAGCCAGGAATATATTAGAAAAACTTAATCTGGACAAGAAGAAATCCCTCATTTTTCGAAACCATCTTGTTTTTCTAAACAACACGTTATAACTCAATGTGTTTTGTTGTTGCTTTTATGTCTTAGAGTGTATCTTCCACAGAGAATGCACTGTACAGTTTTCTCTTGGGAGTATATGTGCGAATACCATATTTAAAAGAAATACAGTGTTGCAGAATAATGACAACAAATAATATATTAGAAATACTTAATCTGGATGAGAAGAAATCCCGCATTATGCAAACTTAACTTGTTTTTCCTAAACAACACTTTGTAATTCTATGTGCTTTGGTGTTGCGCGTGTGTCTAAGCGTGTATCTTCCACAGAGAATGCACTGTAAAGTTTTCTCTCTAAAGTATATGTGCGAATACCACATTTTAAAGAATTACAGTGTTGCAGAGTAAAGACAACTACGAATGTATAAGAAATACTTAATCTGGACGAGAAGAAATGCCTCATTTGGCAAAATTATCTTGTTTTCCCTAAACAACATGTTGTTACTCTATGTGCAGTGGTGTTGCGTGTATGTCTAAGCTTCTATCTTACACAGAGAAGGCACTGTACAGTTTTCTCTTGAAATATATATGCGAATACGACATTTTATGGACATAAAGTGTTGCAGATTGAAGACAACCACGATTGTATTAGAAATACTTAATCTGGATGACAAGAAATCCTGAATTGTGTGAAATGATCTTGTTTTTCCTAAACAACACGTTGTAAACCTCTGTGATTTTGTGCTGCCTGTATGTCTAAGCCTGTATCTTCCACAGGAATGCACTGTACATTTTTCTCTCGGAAGAATATGTGCGAATACCACATTTTAAGGAAATACATGTTTGCAGAGTAAAGTCAACCACGAATGTTTTAGTAATACTTAATCTGGACAAGAAGAAATTTCTCATTTTGATAAATTATCTTGTTTTTCCTAAACAACACGTTTTAACTCTATGTGCTTTTGTGTTGCGTGTATGTCTAACTGTATATCTACCACAGAGAATGCACTGTACAGTTTTCTCTCGAAAGTGTATGTGCGAATACCACATATTAAGGAAATTCAGTATTGCAGAGTAAAGACAAAAACGAATGTATTAGAAATACTTAATCCGGACGAGAAGAAATCCTGCATTGTGGGAAATTTTCTTTTTTTTTTCCTAAACAACACATTGTAAATCTTTGTGTTTTGGTGCTGACTGTATATCTAAGCTTGTATCTTCCCCAGGAATGCACTGTGCAATTTTCTCTCGGAAGAATATGTGCGAATACCAAATTTTCAGGAAATACAGGGATGCAGAGTAAAGACAACCACGAATGTTTTAGAAATACTTTATCTGGACGAGAAGAAAATTCTCATTTTGAGAAATTATCTTGTTTTTCTTAAAAAAAAACACGTGGTAACACTATGTGCTTTGGTGTTGTGTGTATGTCTAAGCGAGTATCTTCCACAGAGAATGCTCTGTACATTTTTCTCTCAGAAGAATATGTGCAAATACCTCATTTTAAGGAAATACAATGTTGCAGAGTAAAGACAACCACGAATGTTTTAGAAACACTTAATCTGGATGAGAAGAAATGCCTCATTTGATGAAATTATCTTGTTTTTCCTATACCACACGTTATTACTCTATGATCTTTGGTGTTGCGTATATGTCTAAGTATGTATCTTCCACAGACAATGCACTGTACAGTTTTCTCTCAGAAGAATATTTGCGAATACCACCTTTTAAGGAAATACAGTGTTGCACAATAAAGACAACCATGAATGTATGAGAAATATTTAATCTGGACGAGAAGAAATCCCACATTTTGCGAAATTATCTTGTTTTTCCTAAAGAACACATTGTAACTCTATGTGCATTGGTGTTGTGTGTATGTCTAAGTGTGTATCTTCCACAGAGTATGCCCTGTACAATTTTCTCTCGGAAGAATTTGTGTGAATACCACATTTTAAGGAAATAAATGGTTGCAGAGTAAAGACAACCACGAATGTATTACCTAACTGGACAAAAAGAAATCCCGCATTGTGTGAAATTATCTTGTTTTTCATAAACAACACTTAACTATATGTGCTTTGGTGTTTCGTGTATGTCTAAGCGTGTTATCTTCCACAGAGAATGTAGTATGCAGTATTCTCTCCTGAGAATATGTGTAAATACCACATTTTAAGGAAATACATGGTTGTAGAGAAAAGACAACCATGAATGTTTTAGAAATTCTTAATTTGGATTAGAAGAATTCCCACATATTGCGAAATTATCTTGTTTTTCCTAAACAACACGTTGTAACATTATGTGATTTGGTGTTGTGTGTATGTCTAAGTTTGTATCTTCCAAAGAGAATGCACTGTACAGTTTTCTTTCTGAACTATACGTGCGAATACCACATTATTGGAAATACAGTGTTGCAAAATAAAGACAACCACGAATTACTTAATCTGGACGAGAAGATATCCCTCATCTTGCGAAATTATCTTGTTTTTCCTAAACAACACGTTTTAACTCTATGTGATTTGGTGTTGCTTGTATGCCTAAGCGTGTACCTTGCACAGAGAATACACTCTACAGTTTTCTCTCGAAAGTATATGTGCGAATACCACATTTTAAGGAAATACAGTGTTGCAGAGTAAAGACAACCACGAATGTATTATGAATACTTAATCTTGACGAGAAGAAATCCCACATTGTGTGAAATTATCTTGTTTTTCCTACACAACATTTTGTAACTCTATGTGCTTTGCTGTTGCCTGTATGTCTAAGCATGTATCTTCCACAGAGAATGCACTGAACTGATTTCTCTCAGAAGAATATGTGCGAATACCACATTTAAGGAAATACAGTGTGACAGAGTAAAGACAACCACGAATGTATTAGTAATACTTAATCTGGACAAGAAGAAATCCCTCATTTTTCGAAACCATCTTGTTTTTCTAAACAACACGTTATAACTCAATGTGTTTTGTTGTTGCGTGTATGTCTTAGCATGTATCTTCCACAGAGAATGCACTGTACAGTTTTCTCTCTGAAGAATTTGTGTGAATACCACATATTGAGGAAAAACTGGTACCAGAGTAAAGACAACCATGAATATTTTAAAAATACTTAATATGGATGAGAAGAAATCCGTCATTTTGCGATATAATCTTCTTATTCTTAAACAACATGTTGCAACTCTATGTGTTTTGGTGTTACGTGTATGTCTAAGCATGTATCTTCCTCAGAGAATGCACTGTACAATTTTCTCTTGGAAGAATATGTGTGCATACCACATTTTAAGGAAATACAGGGTTGCACAGTAAAGACAACCATGAATGTTTTAGAAATACTTAATCTGGACGAGAAGAAATCCCTCATTTTGCGAAATTATCAGGTTTTTCTTAAACAAAACGTTGTAACTCTATGTCCTTTGGTGTTGGATGTATCTCTAACCATGTATCTTCCACAGAGAATGCACTGTACAGTTTTCTCTCCCAAGAATATGTGCTTATACCACATTATAAGGAAATACATGGTTGCAGAATAAAGACAACCACGAATGTTTTAAAAATACTTAATCTGGATGAGAAGAAATCCCTCATATTGGGAAATTATCTTGTTTGTCCTAAACAATACGTTGTAACTCTATGTGCTTTGGTGTTGCGTGTATGTCTAAGCATGTATCTTCCACAGAGAAATCACTGTACAGTTTTTTCTGAACTATTTGTGTGAATACCACATTTTAAGGAAATAGAGTGTTGCAGAATAAAGACAACCACGAATGTATTAGAAATACTTAATAACGACAAGGAAAAATCCCGCATTGTGCGAAATTATCTTGTTTTTCCTAAAGGACATGTTTTAACTCTATGACATTTGGTGATGCCTGTATGGCTAAGCGTGTATCTTCTACAGAGTATGCACTATCCAATTTTCTCTTGGAAGAATATGTGCGCATACCACATTTTAAGGAAATACAGTGTGACAGAGTAAAGACAACCATGAATATATTAGTAATATTTAATCTGGGCAAGAAAAAATCCCTCATTTTGAGAAATCATCTTGTTTTTCCTAGACAACACGTTGTAACTCTTTGTGCCTTGGTGTTGCATGTATGTCTAAGCGGGTGTCTTTCACGGAGAATGCACTGTACAGTTTTCTCTCAGAAGAACATGTGCGAATACATCATTTTAAGGAAATACAGTGTTGCAGAGTAAAGACAACTACACATGTTTTAGAAATACTTAATCTGGACAAGAAGAAATGCCTCATTTTGTGAAATTACCTTGTTTTTCCTAAACAACATGTTGTAACTCAATGTGTTTTGTGTTGTGTGTATGTCTTAGCGTTTATCTTCCACAGAGAATGCATTGTACAGTTTTCTCTTGAGAGTATAGGAGTGAATACAATATTTAAAAGAAATACAGTGTTGCAGAGTAAAGACAACCAATAATATATTAGAAATACTTAATCTGGATGAGAAGAAATTCTGCATAGTGCGAACTTATCTTGTTTTTCCTAAACAATACGTTGTAACTCTATGTGCTTTGGTGCTACGTGTATGTCTAAGCGTGTATCTTCCACAGAGAATGCACTGTACAATTTTCTCTCTGAAGAATTTGTGTGAATACCACATATTAAGGAAAAACATGGTACCAGAGTAAAGACAACCATGAATGTTTTAAAAATACTCAACATGGACGAGAAAAAATCCGTCATTTTGCGATTTTATCTTCTTATACTTAAACAACATGTTGTAACTCTATGTGTTTTGATGTTACGTGTATGTCTAAGCATGTATCTTCCACAGAGAATGCACTGTACAATTTTCTCTTGGAAGAATATGTGTGCATACCACATTTTAAGGAAATACAGGGTTACAGAGTAAAGACAACCATGAATGTTTTAGAAATACTTAATCTGGATGAGAAGAAATCCCGCATTTTGCGAACTTATCTTGTTTTTCCTAAACAATACATTGTAACTCTATGTGCTTTGGTGTTGCGTGTATGTCTAAGCATGTAACTTCCAAAGAGAAAGCACTGTACAATTTTCCTTTAGAACTATATGTGTGAATACCACATTTTAAGGAAATACAGTGTTGCAGAATAAAGACAACCACGAATGTATTAGAAATACTTGATAGAGTCAAGGAGAAATCCCACATTGTGCGAAATTAACATGTTTTTCCTAAACAACACGTTGTAAATCTATGTGCATTTGTGTTGCATGTATGTCTAAGCGTGAATCTTCCACAGAGTATGGACTGTACAATTTTTATTGGAAGAATATGTGTGCATACCACATTTATGGAAATACAATACTGCAGAGTAAAGACAACCAGGAATATATTAGATATACTTAATCACTACGAGAATAAATCCGGTATTGTGCGAAATTATCTTCCTTTTCCTAAACAACAGGTTGTAACTCTATGTGTTTTGGTGTTGCGTGTATGTCTAAGCATGTATCTTCCACAGAGAATACACTGTACAGTTTTCTCTTGGGAGTATGTGTGTGAATACCATATTTTAAAGAAATAGAGTTTTGCAGAATAAAGACAACCAAGAATTAATTAGCAATACTTAACCTGGACGAGAAGAAATCCCGCATTGTGCGAAATTATCTTGTTTTTCCTAAACAACACGTTATAGTTCTATGTCATTCGGTGTTGCATATATGCCTAATCGTGTACCTTCCACAGAGAATGCACTCTACAGTTTTCTCTCAAAAGTATATGTGTGAATACCACATTTTAAGGAAATACAGTGTTGCAGAGTAAAGACAAGCACGAATGTATTAGAAATACTTAATCTGGACAAGAAGAAATCCTGCATTGTGCGAAATTATATTGTTTTTCCTACACAACATTTTGTAACTCTATGTGCTTTGCTGTTGCGTGTATGTCTAAGCGTGTATCTTCCACAGAGAATGCACTGTACATTTTTCTCTCAGAAGAATATGTGCGAATAAATAATTTTAAGGAAAAACAATGTTGCAGAGTAAAGACAACCACGAATATTTTAGAAATACTCTGTACTAGAAGAAATCCCTCATTTTGAGTAATTATCTTGTTTTTCCTAAACAATACGTTGTAACTCTGTGTGCTTTGGGGTTGTGTGTATGTCTAAGCGTATATCTTCTACAGGGAATGCACTGAACAGTTTTCTCCACAAAGTATATGTGTGAATAACACATTTTAAGGAAATACAGTGTTGCACAGTAAAGACAGCCACGAATATTTTAGAAATACTTAATCTTGATGAGAAGAAACCCCGCATTGTGTGAAATTATATTGTTTTTCCTAAACAATACGATGTAACTCTATGTGCTTTGGTGGTGCGTGTATGTTTAAGTGTGTATCTTCCACAGAGAAAGCACTGTACAGTTTTCTGTTGGAAGAATATGTGCGAATACATCATTTTAAGGAAATACAGGGTTGCAGAGTAAAGAAAACCATGCATGTTTTAGAAATACTTAATCTGGACGAGAAGAAATCCCTCATTTTGAAAATTATCTTCTTTTTCCTAAACAACACGTTGTAACTCAAAGTGATTTGGTGTTGCCTGTATGTCTAAGCGTTTATCTTCCACAGAGAATGTACTGTACAGTTTTCTCTCGGGAGTATATGTGCGAATACCTTATTTAAAAGGTATACAGTATTGCAGAGTAAAGACAACCACAAATGTATTAGAAATACTTAATCTGGACGAGAAAAATCCCTCAATTTGTGAAATTATTTTATTTTTCCTAAAAAACACGTTGTTACTCTATGTGCTTTGGTGTTGCGTATATGTTTAAGCATTGATCTTCCACAGAGAATGCTCTGTACAGTTTTCTCTTGAAAGTATATGTACAAATACCACATTTTAAGGAAATACAGTGTTGCAGAGTAAAGACAACCATGAAAATAGGAGAAATACTTAATCTGGAGGAGCAGAAATCCAACATTGTGGGAAATTATCTTGTTTTTCCTAAAGAACACGTTGTAACTCTATGTGCTTTGGTGGTGCTTGTATGTCTAAGCGTGTATCTTCCACAGAGAATGCACTGTACAATTTTCTCTTCGAAGAATATGAGCACATCCCACATTTTAAGAAAATACAGTGTTGCATAGTAAAGACAACCACGAATATATTAGAAATACTTAATCTGGACGAGAAGAAATCCAAAAACACTTTGTAACTCTATGTGCTTTGTTGTTGCGTGTATGTCTAAGCGTGTATCCTCCACAGAGAATGCACTGTACAATTTTCTATCAGAAGAATGTGTGTGCATACCACATTTTAAGAAAATACAGGGTACCAGAGTAAAGTCAACCATGAATGTTTAAAAATACTTAATCTGGACACGAAGAAATCCCTCATTTTCTGAAATTATCTTGTTTTTCCTAAACAACACCTTGTAACTCTATATGTTTTGGTCTTGCGTGTATGTCTAAGCGTGTATCTTCCACCGAGAATGCACTGTAAAGTTTTCTCTTGAAAGTATATGTGTGAATACCACATTTTAAGGAAACTGTGTTGCAGAGTAAAGACAACAACGAATGTATTAGAAATACTTAATCTGGACAAGAAGAAATCCTGCATTGTGAGAAATTATCTTGTTTTTCCTAAACAACACGTTATAACTCTATGTGCTTTGCTGTAGCGTGTATGTCTAAGCATGCATCTTCCACAGAGATTGCACTGTACAATTTTCTCTCAAAAGAATATGTGCAAATACCACATTTTAAGGAAATACAGGGTTGCAGAGTAAAGACAACCACGAATGTATTAGAAATACCTAATCTGGATGAGACAAAATCCCTCATTTTGAGAAATTATCTTGTTTTTCCTAAACAACACGTTGTAACTCTATGTGCTTTGGGGTTGCGAGTATGTCTAAGCGTGTATGTTCTACAGAGAATGCACTGTACAGTTTTCTCCACAAAGTATATGTGCGAATAACACATTTTAAGGAAATACAGTGTTGCACAGTAAAGACAACCACAAATATTTTAGAAATACTTAATGTTGACGAGAAGAAATCCCGCATTGTGCCAAATTATATTGTTTTTCCTGAGCAATACGATGTAGCTCTATGTGCTTTGGTGGTGCGTGCATGTCTAAGTGTGTATCTTCCACAGAGATAGCACTGTACAGTTTTCTCTCAGAAGAATATGTGCGAATACATCATTTTAAGGAAATGCAGGGTTGCAGAGTAAATAAAACCACACATGTTTTAGAAATACTTAATCTGGACGAGAAGAAATCGCTCATTTTGCGAAATTATCTTCTTTTTCCTAAACAACACGTTGTAACTCAATGTGATTTGGTGTTGCCTGTATGTCTAAGCGTATATCTTCCACAGAGAATGTACTGTACAGTTTTCTCTCGGGAGTATATGTGCGAATACCGTATTTAAAAGAAATACAGTATTGCAGAGTAAAGACAACCACGAATGTATTAGAAATACTTATCTGGAAGAGAAGAAATCCTTCAATTTGCGAAATTATTTTATTTTTCCTAAAAAAACACGTATTTACACTAAGTGCTTTGGTGTTGCATGTATGTCTAAGCGTTGATCTTCCACAGAGAATGCTCTGTACAGTTTTCTCTTGAAAGTACATGTGCAAATACCACATTTTAAGGAAATACAGAGTTGCAGAGTAAAGACAACCATGAATATATGAGAAATACTTAATCTGGAGGAGAAGAAATTCTGCATTTTGGGAAATTATCTTGCTTTTCCTAAACAACACGTTGTAACTCAATGTGTTTTGGTGTTGCTTATATGTCTAAGTGTGTACCTTCCACAGAGAATGCACTGTACAATTTTTTCTTAGAAGAATATGAGCACATACCATATTTTAAGAATATACAGTGTTGCATAGTAAAGACAACCACGAATATATTAGCAATACTTATTCTGGATGAGAAGAAATCGTGCTTTGTGCATACTTATCTTGTTTTTCCTAAAAAAAACTTTGTAACTCTATGTGCTTTGTTGTTGCGTGTATGTCTAAGCGTGTATCCTCCACAGAGAATGCACTGTACAATATTCTATCAGAAGAATATATGTGCATACCACATTTTAAGGAAATACAGTGTTGCAGAGTAAAGACAAGCACGAATGTTTTAGAACTACTTAACCTGGACGAGAAGAAATCCCTCATTTTGTGAAATCATTGTATTTTTCCTAAACAACACGTTGTATCTCTATGTGCTTTGGTGTTGTGAGCATGTCTAAGCGGGTAACTTCCACAGAGACTGCACTGTACAGTTTTCTCTCGGAAGAATATATATGAATACATCATTTTACAGAAATACAGGATTGTAGAGTAAAGACAACCACGCATGTTTTAAAAATACTTAATCTGGGCGAGAAGAAATCCTTCATTTTATGAAATTATCTTGTTTTTCCTAAACAACCCATTGTAATTCTATGTGCTTTGGTGGTGCGTGTATGTCTAAGCGTGTATCTTCCACAGAAAATGCACTGTACAATTTTCTCTCTGAAGAATTTGTGTGATTACCACATTTTAAGGAAATACATGGTACCAGAGTAAAGTCAACCATGAATGTTTAAAAAATACTTAATCTGGACGTGAAGAAATCCCTTTCGAAATATTTAATATGGATGAGAAGAAATCCCTCATTTTGAGAAATTATCTTGTTTTTCCTAAACATGTTGTATCTCTATGTGCTTTGGTGTTGCGTGTATGTCTAAGCGTGTATCTTCCACAGAGAATGCACTGTATTGTTTTCTCCACAAAGTATATGTGCAAATACCACATTTTAAGGAAATACAGTGTTGCAGAGTAAAGACAACCACGAATATTTTAGAAATACTTAATCTTTATGAGAAGAAATCCAGAATTGTGCAAAATTATCTTGTTTTTCATAAAAAAAGACGTCATAACTCTATGTGTTTTGTTGTTGCGAGTATGTCTAAGCATGCATCTTCCACAGAGAATACACTGTACAATTTTCTCTCATAAGAATTTGTGTGAATACCACATTTTAAGGAAATACATGGTACCAGAGTAAAGATAACCAAGAATGTTTTAAAAATACTTAATCTGGACGAGAAGAAATCCCTCATTTTGTGATATTATCTTGTTTTTCTTAAACAACATGTTGTAACTCTTTGTGTTTTGGTGTTGCATGTATGTCTAAACGTGTATCTTCCTCAGAGAAGACACTGTAGAATTTTCTCTTGAAAGTATATGTTCGAATACCACATTTTAAGGAAATACAGTGTTGCAGAGTAAAAACAACCACAAATGTATTAGAAATTCTTAATAGCGACAAGGAGAAATCCCGCATTGTGCAAAATTATCATGTTTTTCCTAAACAAAACGTTGTAACTCTATGTGCTTTGGTGTTGGCTGTATCTCTAACCGTGTATCTTCCACAGAGAATGCACTGTACAAATTTTTCTCAGAAGAATATGTTCGAATACCACATTTTAAAGAAATAGAGGGGTTGAAGAGTAAAGGCAACCATAAATGTTTTACAAATACTTAATCTGGACGAGTTGAAATGACTCATTTTGTGAAATTATCTTGTTTTTCCTAAACAACACGATGTAACTCTATGTGCTTTGGTGTTGCGTGTATGTCTAAGCATGTATCTTCCCCCGATAACGTACTGTACAATTTTCTCTAGGAAGAATATGCTCGCATGGCACATTTTAAGGAAATAGAGTTTTGCAGAATAAGACAACCACGAATGTATTAGAAATACTTAATCTGGACGAGAGAATATCCCGCATTGTGCGAAATTATCTTGTTTTACCTAAACAACACGTTGTAACTCTATGTGCTTTGGTGTTGTGTGTATGTCTAAGCCTGTATCTTCCACAGAGAATGCCCTGTATAGTTTTCTTTCAGAAGAATATGGGTGAATACTTCATTTTAAATAAATACAGGGTTGCAGAGTAAAAACTCCACTAGAGAGCTCCTACAGCTGATAAACAACTTCAGCAAAGTGGCAGGTTATAAAATCAACTCAAGCAAATCAGTGGCCTTCCTATACTCAAAGGATAAGCAGGCTGAGAAAGAAATTAGGGAAATGACCCCCTTCACAATAGCCACAAACAATATAAAGTATCTTGGGGTGACTCTTACCAAACATATGAAAGATCTGTATGACAGGAACTTCAAGACTCTGAAGAAGGAAATGGAAGAAGACCTCAAAAAATGGGAAAACCTCCCATGCTCATGGATCGGTAGAATCAATATAGTTAAAATGGCCATTTTGCCAAAAGCAATATACAGATTCAATGCAATACCCATCAAAATCCCAACTCAATTCTTCACAGAGTTAGGAAGAGCAATTATCAAATTCATCTGGAACAACAAAAAACCCAGGATAGCTAAAACTATTCTCAGCAACAAAAGAAAATCTGGGGGAATCAGTATCCCTGACCTCAAGCAATACTACAGAGCAATAGTGTTAAAAACTGCATGGTATTGGTACAGTGACAGGCAGGAGGATCAATGGAACAGGATTGAAGATTCAGAAATGAACCCACACACCTATGGCCTCTTGATCCTCGACAAAGAGGCTGAAAACATCCAATGGAAAAAAGATAGCCTTTTTAACAAATGGTGCTGGTTCAACTGGAGTAAAGACAACCATCAATGTTTTAGAAATACTTAATTTGGACGAGAATAAATCTCTCATTGTGAGAAGTTATCTTGTTTTTCCTAAACAATACGTCATAACTCTATGTGCTTTGGTGTTGGGTGTATGTCTAAGAATGTATCTTCTACAGAGAATGCACTGTACAGTTTCTCTCAGAAGAATATGTGAGAATACCACAATTTAAGGAAATACAGTGTTGCAGAATAAAGACAACCATGAATGTATTAGAAATACTTAATCTGGACGAGAAGAAATACCTCATTGTGCGAAATTATCTTGTTTTTCCTAAACAACACGTTGTAACTCTATGTGATTTGATGTTGGGTGTATGTCTAAGAATGGATCTTCCACAGAGAATGCACTGTACAGTTTTCTCTCAGAAGAATATGTGTGAATATCTCATTTTAAGGAAATACAGGATTGCAGAGTAAAGACAACCACGAATGTTTTAGAAATATTTAATTTGGACGAGAAGAAATGCCTCATTTTGAGAAATTTTCTTGTTTTTCCTAAACAAAACATTGTTATTGTTACTCTATGTGATTTGCTGTTGCGTGTATGTTTAAGCATGTATCTTCCACAGAGAATGCACTGTACAATTTTCTCTCAGAAGAATATGTGCAAATAACACATTTTTGAAAAATACGGTGTTGCAGAGTAAAGACAACCCCGAATGTATTAGAAATACTTAATCGCGACAAGAAGAAATCCTGCATTGTGCGAAATTATCTTCTTTTTCCTAAAGAACACGATATATCTCTATGTGCTTTGGTGTAGCATGTAAGTCTAAGCGTTTATCTTACAGAGAGATTGAACTGTACAGTTTTTTTTCTGAATTATATGTGCTAATACCACATTTTAAGATAATACAGTGTGGCAGAGTAAAGACAATCACGAAAGTATTAGAAATACTTAATATGGACGAGATGGAATCCCTCATTTTGCGATATTATCTAAGCGTGTTTCTTACACAGAGAATGCACTTTAAAGTTTTCTCTCGGAAGAATGTGTGCAAATACCACATTTTAAGGAAATATAGTGTTGCAGAATAAAGACAACCATGAATGTATTAGAAATACTTAATCTGGATAGAAGAAATCCCGCATTGTGTGAAATTATCTTGTTTTACTTATACAACATGTTGTAACTCTATGTGCTTTGGTGTTGTGTGTATGTCTAAGCGTGTATCTTCCACAGAGAATACTCTGTACAATTTTCTCTGAAAAATATGTGCGAATACCACATTTTAAGGAAATACAGGGCTGCAGCATAAAGAAAAACATGAAAGTTTTAGAAATACTTAATGTACACAAGAAGAAATACCTCTTTTTGCCAAATTATCTTGTTTTTCCTAAACAGCACGTTTTAACTCTATATTCTTTGGTGTTGTGTATATGTCTTAGCATGTATCTTCCACAGAGAATGCACTGTATAATTTTCTCTCTGAAAAATATGTGTGAATACCACATTTTAAGGAAATACAGTATAGCATAGTAAAGAGAGCTACAACTGTATTAGAAATACTTAATCTGGACGAGATGAAATCCCGCATTGTGCCAAATTATCTTGTTTTTCCTAAACAACACGTTGTAATTCTATGTGCTTTGGTGTTGCCTGTATGTCTAAGCATATATCCTCCACAGAGTATGCACGGTACAGTTTACTCTCAGAAGAATATGTGTGAATACCACATTTTAAGGAAATACAGTGTTGCAGGTGAAACACAACCACGAATGTATTAGTAATACTTAATCTGGAAGGGATGAAATCCCGCATTGTGCAAAATTATCTTGTTTTTCCTAAACAACACGTTGTTACTCTATGTCCTTTGGTGTTGCGTGTATGTCTAAGCATATATCTTCTACAGAGTATGCACGGTACAGTTTACTCACAGAAGAATATTTGCGAATACCACATTTTAAGGAAATACAATATTGCAGTGTAAAGACAACCACAAATGTTTTAGAAATTCTTAATCTGGACGAGATGAAATCCCTCATTTTGCGAAATAATCTCGTATTCCTAAGCAACACGTTGCAACTCTATGTGCTTTGGAGTTGTGTGTACGTCTAAGCGTGTATCTTCCACAGAGAATGTACTGTACAGTTTTCTTTGGGAAATACATGTGCAAATAACACATTTTAAGGAAATACAGTGTGCAAAATAAAGAAAACCACAAATGTATTAGAAATACTTAATAGAAACGAAAAGAAATCCAGCATTATATGAAATTATCTTGTTTTTCCTAAACAACACGTAGTAACTCTTTGTGCTTTGGTGTTGGGTGTACGTCTAAGCGTGTTTCTTCCATAGAGAATGCACTGTACAGTTTTTTCTGAACTATATAGGTGAATACCACATTTTAAGGAAATATAGTGTGGCAGAGTAAAGGCAACCACGAATGTATTAGAAATACCTAATCTAGACGAGAAGAAATCAGTCATTTGTCTAAATTATCTTGTTTTTCCTAAACAACACGTTGTAACTCTATTTGCTTTGGTGGTGCGTGTATGTCTAAGTGTGTATCTTCCACAGAGAATGCACTGTACAGTTTTCTCTCAGAAGAATATGAGTGAATCCCTCATTTTAAGTAAATACAGGGTTGCAGATTAAAGACAACCATGAATGTTTTAGAAATACATAATCTGGAAGAGATGAAATCCCGCATTGTGCAAAATTATCTTGTTTTACCTAAACAGCACGTTGTGACTCTATGCGTTTTGATGTTGCATATATGTCTAAACGTGTATCTTCCACAGAGAATGCACTGTACAGTTTTCTCTCAGAAGAATATGAATGAATACCTCATTTTAAGTAAATACAGGGTTGCAGAATAAAGACAACCATCAATGTTTTAGAAATACTTAATTTGGACGAGAATAAATCTCTCATTGTGCAAAGTTATCTTGTTTTTCCTAAACAACACGCCGTAACTCTATGTGCTTGCGTGTTGGGTGTATGTCTATGATTCCACAGAGAATGTACTGTACAGTTTTCTCTCAGAAGAATATGTGCAAATACCACATTTTAAGGAAATACAGTGTTGCAGAATAAAGACAACCACGAATATTTTAGAAATACTTAATCTGGACGAGAAGAAATGCCTCATTTTGCAAAATTATTTTGTTTTTCCTAAACAAAACATTGTTACTCTATGTGCTTTGCTGTTGCGTGTATGTCTAAGCATGTATCGTCCACAGAGAATACACTGTACAATTTTCTCTCAGAAGAATATGTGCGAATACCAAATTTTAAAAAAAATATGGTGTTGCAGAGTAAAGACAACCCCGAATGTATTAGAAATACTTAATCGCGACGAGAAGAAATCCTGCATTGTGCGAAATTATCTTGTTTTTCCTAAAGAACACGATGTAACTCTATGTGCTTTGGTGTTGCGTTTAAGTCTAAGCGTGTATCTTATACAGAGATTGAACAGTTTTTTTTCTGAACTATATGTGTGAATACCACATTTTAAGGAAATACACTGTGGCAGAGTAAAGACTACCTTGAAAGTATTAGAAATACTTAATCTGGATCAGAAGAAATACCTCATTTTGCAATATTATCTTTTTTCCTAAACAACATGTTGTAATCCTGTTTGCATTTGTGTTGCATGTATGTCTAAGTGTGTCTCTTCCACAGAGAATGCTCTGTACAATTTTCTCTCTGAAAAATATGTACGAATACCACATTTTAAGGAAATACAGGGCTGCAGAATAAAGAAAACATGAACGTTTTAGAAATACTTAATCTGGACGAGAAGAAATACCTCTTTTTGCTAAATTATCTTGTTTTTCCTAAACAACACATTTTAACTCTATGTTCTTCGGTGTTGTGTGTATTTCTAAGCATGTATCTTCCACAGAGAATACCCTGTACAGTTTTCTCTCGGAAGAATATGTGCGAATACCACATTTTAAGGAAAAACAGTGTTGCAGGGTAAACACAACTATGAATGTATTAGAAAAACTTAATCTGGACGGGATTAAATCCCGCATTGTGCAAAATTATCTTGTTTTTCTGAAACAACACATTGTAACTCTATGTGCTTTGGTGTTGTCTGTATGTCTAAGCGTGTATCTTCCTCAAGGAATGCACTGTGCAGTTTTTTTACGCAAATATATGTGTGAATAACACATTTTAATGAAATACAGTGATGCAGAATAAAGACAACCACGAATGTATTAGAAATACTTAATCTGGATAGAAGAAATCCCACATTGTGTGAAATTATCTTGTTTTTCCTAAACAACATGTTGTAACTCTATGTGCTTTGGTGTTGTTTGTATGTCTAAGTGTGTATCTTCCACAGAGAATGCACTGTACAGTTTTTTTTTTCTGAACTATATGTGTGAATACCACATTTTAAGGAAATACAGTGTGGCAGAGTAAAGACAACCACGAATGTATTAGAAATAATTAATCTGGACGAGAAGAAAGCCCTCATTTTGTGAAATTATCTTGTTTTTCCTAAACAACACGTTGTAACACTATTTGCTTTGGTGTTGTGTGTATGTCTAAGCATATATCTTCCACAGAGAATGCACTGTATAATTTTCTCTCTGAAAAATATGTGCGAATACCACATTTTAAGGAAATACAGTATTGCATAGTAAAGACAACCACAAATGTATTAGAAATATTTAATCTGCACGAGATGAAATCCTGCATTATGCCAAATTATCTTGTTTTTCCTAAACAACACGTTGTAATTCTATGTGCTTTGGTGTTGCCTGTATGTCTAAGCGTGTATCTTCCACAGAGTATGCACTGTACAGTTTACTCTCAGAAGAATATGTGTGAATATCACATTTTAAGGAAATACAGTGTTGCAGGTGAAACACAACCATGAATTTATTAGAAATACTTAATCTGGACGGGATGAAATCCTGCATTGTGCAAAATTATCTTGTTTTTCCTAAACAACACGTTGTAACTCTATGTCCTTTGGTGTTGCGTGTATGTCTAAGCGTGTATCTTCTACAGACTATGCACGGTACAGTTTACTCACGGAAGAATATTTGCGAATACCACATTTTAAGGAAATACAGTTTTGCAGTGTAAAGACAACCACAAATGTTTTAGAAATTCTTAATCTGGACGAGATGAAATCCCTCATTTTGCGAAATTATCTCGTATTCCTAAGCAACACGTTGTAACTCTATGTGCTTTGGAGTTGTGTGCGTCTAAGCGTGTGTCTTCCACAGAGAATGCACTGTACAGTTTTCTTTGGGAACTATATGTGCAAATAACACATTTTAAGGAAAAACAGTGTTGCAGAATAAAGAAAACCACGGATGTATTAGAAATACTTAATAGAAATGAGAAGAAATCCAGCATTATACAAAATTATCTTGTTTTTCCTAAACAACACGTAGTAACTCTATATGCTTTGGTGTTGGGTGTATGTCCAAGCGTGTTTCTTCCACAGAGAATGCACTGTACAGTTTATTTCTGAACTATATGTATGAATACCACATTTTAAGGAAATACAGTGTGGCAGAGTAAAGGCAACCATGAATGTATTAGAACTACCTAATTTGGACCTGAAGAAATCAGTCATTTTGCGAAATTATCTTGTTTTTCCTAAACAACCTGTTGTAACTCTATGAGCCTTGTGGTTGTGTGTATGTCTAAGCATGTATGTTCTACAGAGAATGCACTGTACAGTTTTCTCCACAAAGTATATGTGCGAATAACTCATTTTAACGAAGTACAGTGTTGCACAGTAAAGGCAACCACGAATATTTTAGAAATACTTAATCTTGACGTGAAGAAATCCCGCATTGTGTGAAATTATATTGTTTTTCCTAAACAATACGATGTAGCTCTATGTGCTTTGGTGGTGCGTGTATGTCTAAGTGTGTATCTTCCACATAGAAAGCACTGTACAGTTTTCTCTCCGAAGAATATGTGCGAATACATCATTTTAAGGAAATACAGGGTTGCAGAGTAAAGAAAACCACGCATGTTTTATAAATACTTAATCTGGACGAGAAGAAATCCCTCATTTTGCGAAATTATCTTCTTTTTCCTAAACAACACGTTGTAACTCAATGTGATTTGGTGTTGCCTGTATGTCTAAACGTGTATCTTCCACAGAGAATGTACTGTACAGTTTTCTCTCGGGAGTATATGTGCGAATACTGTATTTAAAAGAAATACAGTATTGCAGAGTAAAGACAACCACGAATGTATTGGAAATACTTAATCTGGACGAGAAGAAATCCCTCATTTTGTGAAATTATTTTATTTTTCCTAAAATCAGGTTGTTACTCTATGTGCTTTGGTGTTGCATGTATGTCTAAGCGTTGATCTTCCACAGAGAATGCTCTGTACAGTTTTCTCTTGAAAGTACATGTGCGAATACCACATTTTAAGGAAATACAGAGTTGCAGAGTAAAGACAACCAGGAATATATGGGAAATACTTAATCTGGAGGAGAAGAAATCCCTCATTTTGCAAAATTATCTTGTTTTTCCTAAACATCACGGTGTAACTCTATGTACTTTGGTGTTGCGTGTATGTCTAAGCGTGTTTCTTCCAAAGAAAATGCACTGTTCAATTTTCTCTCAGAAGAATATGTGTTAATACCACATTTTAAGGAAATACAGGGTTGCAGAGTAAAGACAACAAAGAATGTTTTAGGAATATTTAATCTGGTTGAGAATAAATCCCGCATTGTGCGAAATTATCTTGTTTTTCCTAAACAACACGTTTTAACTCTATGTGCTTTGGTGTTACGTGTATGACTAAGCGTGTATCTTTCACATAGAATGCACTTTACAAATTTCTCACGGAAGAATATGTGCAAAGACCACATTTTAAGGAAATGCACGTTTGCAGAATAAAGACAACCACGAATAATTTAGAAATAATTATACTGGATGAGAATAAATCCCTCATTTTGCAAAATTATCTTGTTTTTCCTAAACAACATGTTGTAACTCTATTTGTTTTGGTGTTGCATATATGTATAAGCCTGTATCTTCCACAGAGAATGCACTGTACAATTTTCTGTCTGAAGAATATGTGCGAATACCACATTTTAAGGAAATACAGTGTTGCAGAGTAAAGACAACCATGAATGTTTTAGAAATACTTAATTTGTTCGAGAATAAATCCCTCATTGTGTGAAATTATGTTGTTTTTCCTTAACAACACGTTGTAACTCTATGTGCTTGTTGTTGGGTGTATGTCTAAGAATGTATCTTCCACAGAGAATGCACAGAACAGTTTTCTCTCAGAAGAATATGTGTGAATACTACATTTTAAGGAAATACAGTGTTGCAGAATAAAGACAACCACGAATGTATTAGAAACATTTAATCTGGACGAGAAGAAATCCATCATTATGCAAAATTATCTTGTTTTTCCTAAAAAACACGTTGTACCTCCATGTGCTTTCGTGTTGTGTGTATGTCTAAGTGTGTATCTTCCACAGAGAATGAACTGTACAGTTTTCTCTTAAAAGAATATGTTTGAATACCACATTTTAAAGAAATACAGGGTTGCAGACTAAAGACAAGCACGAAAGTTTTAGAAATATGTAATCTGGACAAGAAGAAATCCCCCATTTTGTGGAATTATCTTGTTTTTCCTAAACAACACATTGTAACTCTATGTGCTTTGGTGTTGCTTGTATGTCTAAGCATGTAGCTTCCACAGAGAATGCACTGTACAATTTTCTATCGAAATTATAAGTGTGAATACCTCATTTTAAGGAAATGCAGGGTTGTAGAGTTAAAACAACCACGAATGTTTTAGAAAGACTTAATCTAGACAAAAAGAAATCACTCATATTGCGAAATTATCTTGTTTTTCCTAAACAACACATTGTAACTGTATGTGCTTTGTTGTTGCGAGTATGTCTAAGCATGTATCTTCCACAGAGAATGCACTGTACAATTTTCTCTAGAAGAATATGTGCGAATACCACATTTTAAGGAAATACAGGGTAGCAGAGAAAAGACAACCACAAATGTAGTAGAAATACTTAAGTTGAATGAGAAGAAATCCCGCTATATGCAAAATTATCTCCTTTTTCCAAAACAACACGTTGTAACACTGTGTGCTTTGGTGTTGCGTGTATGTCTAAGCATGTATCTTCCACAAAGAATGAACTGTACAGTTTTCTCTTGTAAGAATATGTGCGAATACCACATTGTTAGGAAATACAGGGTGGCTGAATAAAGACAGCCACAAATGTATTAGAAATCCTTAATCGCAAGGAGAAGAATTCCTGCATTGTGCCAAATTATCTCGTTTTTCCAAAACAAGACGTTGTAATTGTATGTGCTTTGGAGTTGTGAGTATGTCTATGTGTTTATCTTTCACAGAGAATGCACTGTACACTATTCTCTTGGAAGAATATGTTCGAATACCACATTTTTAGGGAATACATGGTTGCAGAGTAAAGACAAGGACGAATGTTTTAGAAATACTTAATCTGGATGAGAAGAAATCCCTCATTTTGAGAAATTATCTTGTTTTTCCTAAACAACACATTGTAACTCTATGTGCTTCGGTGGTGTGTGTATGTCTAAGCATGTATCTTCTACAGAGAATGCACTGTACAATTTTCTCTCTGAAGAATATGCGCGAATACCACATTTTAAGGAAATAAAGTGATGCAGAGTAAAGAGAACCAACAATGTTTTAGAAATACTTAATCGCAACAAGAAAAAATCACTCATTGTGCGATATTATCTTGTTTTTCCTAAACAACATGTTGTAACTCTATGTGCTTTGGTGTTGGGTGTATTTCTAAGCGTGTATCTATCAAAGAGAATGCACTGTAAAATTTTCGCTCTGAAGAATATGTGCTAATACCACATTTTAAGGAAATACAGTGTTGCATTGTAAAGACAACCATGAATATATTAGAAATACATAATCACTACTAGATGAAATCCTGCATTGTGCGAAATTATCTTGTTTTTCCTAAACAACACGTTGTATCACTATGTGACTTGGTGTTGCTTGTATGTCTAAGCGTGTATCTTCCACAGAGAATGCCCTGTACTGTTTTCTCTCAGAAGAGTAGGTGCGAATACTACATTTTAAGGAAATACAGTGTTGCAGAGTAAAGACAACCACGAATGTTTTAGAAATACTGAATTTGGACGAGAAGAAATCCCTCATTATGCAAAATTATCTTGTTTTTCCTAAACAACACGTTGTACGTCTATGTGCTTTGGTGTTGTGTGTATGTCTAAATGTGTATCTTCCACAGAGAATTCACTGTATAATTTTCTCTCTGAATAATATGTGCAAATACCACATTTTAAGGAAAAACACGGTTACAGAATAAAGACAAACATGAATGTTTTAGAAATACTTAATCTGGACGAGAAAAAAAATACCTCTTTTTTTTTTTCGAAATTATGTTGTTTTTCCTAAAGAACACGTTGTAACTCTATGTGCTTTGGTGTTGCGTGGATGTCTAAGCCTGTTTCTTCCATAGAGAATGCACTGTACAATTTTCTGTCTGAAGAATATGTGCGAATACCACAATTTAAAGTAATAGAGTGTTGCAGACTAAAGACAACCATGAATGATTTAGAAATACTTAATTTGGACGAAAATAAATCCCTAATTGTGCGAAATTATCTTGTTTTTCCTAAACAACACGTTGTAACTCTATGTGCTTTGGTGTTGGGTGTATGTCTCAGAATGTATCTTCCACAGAGAATGCACTGCACAGTTTTCTCTCAGAAGAATATATGCGAATACCACATTTTAAGGAAATACAGTGCTGCAGAATAAAGACAACCACGAATGTATTAGAAATATTTAATCTGGACGAGAAGAAATCCCTCATTTTGCGAAATTATCTTGTTTTTCCTAAAAAACACAGTGTACCTCCATGTGCTTTCATGTTGTGTGTATGTCTAAGCGTGTATCTTCCACAGAGAATGCACTATACAGTTTTTTCTTAAAAGAATATGGTTGAATACCATATTTTAAGGAAATACAGCGTTGCAGAGTAAAGACTAGCACGAAAGTTTTAGAAATATGTAATCTGGTCGAGAATAAATCCCTCATTTTGCGAAATTACCTTGTTTTTCCTAAGCAACACGTTGTAACTCTATGTGCTTTGGTGTTGCTTGTATGTCTAAGCATGTAACTTCCACAGAGAATGCACTGTACAATTTTCTATGGAAAGTATAATTGCGAATACCTCATTTTAAGGAAATACAGGGTTGCAGAGTAAAAATAACCACGAATGTTTTAGAAAGACTTAATCTGGACGAAAAGAAATCCCTCATTTTGCGAAATTATCTTGTTTTTCCTCAGTAACACATTGTAACTGTATGTGCGTTGTTGTTGTGAGTATATCTAAGCATGTATCTTCCACAGAGAATGCACTGTACAATTTTCTCCAGAAGAATATCTGCGAATACCACATTTTAAGGATATACAGGGTAGCAGAGAAAAGACAACCATGAATGGTTCAGAAATATTTAATCTGGACAAGAAGAAATCCCTCATTTTGCAAAACTATCTCGTTTTTCCTAAACAACACATTGTAACTCAATGTGATTTGGTGTTGCATGTATGTCTAAGCGTGTTTTTCCCACAGAAAATGCACTGTACATTTTTCTCTCAAATGTATAAGTGTGAATAACACATTTTAAGGAAATGCCATGTTGCAGAGTAAGGACAACCACGAATATAGTAGAAATCCTTAATCTGGACGAGAAGAAATACTGCAATGTGCGAAATTATCTCGTTTTTCCAAAACAACACGTTGCAACTCTGTGTGTTTTGGTGTTGCATGTATGTCTTAGCATGTATCTTCAATAGAGAATGCGCTGTACAGTTTTCTCTTGGAAGAATATGTGCGAATACCACATTGTTGGGAAATACAGGGTTTCAGAGTAAAGACAACCATGAATGTATTAGAAATCCTTAATCGCGAGGAGAAGAATTCCTGCATTGTGCCAAATTATTATGTTTTTCCTAAACAACACGTTGTAATAGTATGTGATTTGGTGTTGGGTGTATGTTAAGCGTGTATCTTCCACAGAGAATGCACTGTACAATTTTCTCTCAGAAGAATGTGTGCAAATACTACATTTTAAGGAAATACAGTGTTGCAGAGTAAAGACAACCACGAATGTATTAGAAATACTTAATCTGGACGAGAAGATATCCCTCATTGTGTGAAATTATCTTGTTTTTCCTAAACAACACTTTTTATCTTTATGTGCTTTGGTGTTGGGTGTATGTCTAAGCATGTATCTTCAACAGAGAATGCATTGTACAGATTTCTCTCAGAAGAATATGAGAGAAAACCACATTTTAAGGAAATACAGTGTTAGAGAATAAAGACAACCACGTATGTATTAGAAATATTTAATCTGGACGAGAAGAAATCCCTTATTTTGCTAAACTATCTTGTTTTTCCTAAAAAAAAAACACGTTGTACCTCTATGTGCTTTCCTGTTGTGTATATGTCTAAGCGTGTATCTTCCACAGAGAATGCACTGTACAGTTTTCTCTCAAAAGAATATGTGTGAATACCACATTTTAAGGAAATACAGGGTTGCAGAGTAAAGACAATCACGAAAGTTTTAGAAATACTGAATCTGGACGAGAGGAAATCCCTCATTGTGGGAAATTATCTTGTTTTTCCTAAACATCACGTTGTCACTCTATTTGCTTTGCTGTTGTGTGCATGTCTAAATTTGTATCTTCCACAGAGAATGCACTGTACAATTTTCTCTCTGAAAAATGTGTGCAAATACCACATTTTAAGGAAAAACAGGGTTGCAGAATAAAGTCAAACATGAATGTTTTAGAAATACTTAATCTGGACGTGAAGAAATACCTCTTTTTGCGAAATTATCTTGTTTTTCCTAAAAAATACATTGTAACTCTATGTGCTTCGGTGTTGCGTGTATGTCTAAGCATGTATCTTCCAAAAGGAATGCACTGTACAGTTTTCTCTCAGATGAATATGTGCGAATTCCACATTTTAAGGAAATTCAATGGTGCAGAGTAAAGACAGCCATGAATATATTAGAAATATTTAATCTAGACGAGAAGAAATCATGCATTGTGAAAAATTATGTTGTTGTTCCTAAACAACACGTTGTAACTCAATTTGCTTTGGTGTTGTGTGTATGTCTAAGCGCGAGTCTTCCACAGAGAATGCACTGTACAATTTTCTCTCTGAAGAATATGTGCGAATACCACATTTTAAAGAAATACTGGGTTGCAGAATAAAGACAAACATGAATGTTTTAGAAATACTTAATCTGGACAATAAGAAATACTGACTTTGCGAAATTATCTTGTTTTTCCTAAACAAAACGTTGTAATTCTATGGGCTTTGGTGTTGCATGTATGTCTAAGCATATATATTCCACAGAGAATGCACTGTACAGTTTTCTCTCGGGAGTATATGTGCGAATACCATATTTAAAGGACATACAGTGTTGCAGAGTAAAGAGAACCACGAATGTATTAGAAATACTTAATCTGGAAGAGAAGAAATCCCACATTTTGCGAAATTATCTTTTTTTTCCCTAAACAACATGTTGTAACTCTATGGGCTTTTGTGTTGCGTGTATGTCTAAGCGTGTATCTTCCACAGAGAATGCACTGTACAATTTTCTCTCAGAAGAATATGTGCTCATACCACATTTTAAGAAAATGCAGTGTTGCAGAATAAAGACATCCACGAATGTATTAGAAATATTTAATCGTGAAGAGAAGATATCCTGCATTGTACGAAATTATCTTATTTTTCCTAAACAACACGTTGTAAGGCTATGTGCTTTGTTGTTGGGTGTATGTCTAAGCGTGTATCTTCCACAGAGAATGCACTATACAGTTTTCTCTTGGAAGAATATGTGCGAATACCACATTTTAAGCAAATACAGTGTTGCCGAGTAAAGACACTACGAATATAGTAGAAATACTTAATCTGGACAAGAAGAAATCCCGCAATGTGTGAAATTATCTCGTTTTTCCAAAACAACACGTTGTAACTCTGTGTGCTTTGGTGTTGTAAGTATGTCTAAGTGTTTATCTTTCACAGAGAATGCACTGTACAATATTCTGTCGGAAGAATATGTTCGAATACCACATTTTAAGGGAATACAGGGTTGCAGAGTAAAGACAAGAACGAATGTTTTAGAAATACATAATCTGGATGAGAAGAAATCCCTCATTTTGAGAAATTATCTTGTTTTTCCTAAACAACACGTTGTAACTCTATGTGAGTCGGTGGTGTGTGTATGTCTAGCGTGTATCTTCCACAGAGAATGCACTGTACAATTTTCTCTCTTAAAAATATGTGCGAATACCATTTTTTAAGGAAATAGAGGGTTTCAGATAAAGACAAACATGAATGTTCTAGAAATTCTTAATCTGGACGAGAAGAAATACCACTTTTCGGGAAATTATCTTGTTTTTCCAAAACAACACGTTGTTTTCTATGTGCTTTGGTGTTGCATGTATGTCTAAGCATGTATCTTCCACAGGGAATGCACGGTACAGTTTTCTCTCAGAAGAATACGTACAAATACAAAATTTTTAAGGAAATACATTGTTGCAGAGTAAAGACAACCACAAATATATTAGAAATATTTAATCTAGAGGAGAAGAAATCCCGCATTGTGCGAAATTATCTTGTTTTTCCTAAACAACACGTTGTAACTATATGGGCATTGGTGTTGCGTGTATGTCTAAGTGTGTATCTTCCACAGAGAATGCAATGTACAGTTTTCTCTCAGAAGAATATGTGGGAATACCACATTTTAAGGAAGTACATTGTTGCAGAGTAAAAACAACCACGAATGTATTAGAATTACTTAATATGGACGAGAAGATATCCCGCATTGTGCGAAATTATCTGGTTTTTCCTAATCAACACATTGTAACTCTTTGCTTTGGTGTGCGTGTATGTCTAAGCGCTTATCATCCACAGAGAATGCACTGTACAGTTTTCTCTTGGAAGAATATCTGCAAATACCACATTTTAATGTATACAGTGTTGCAGAGTAAAGACAACAACAAATGTATTAGAAATACATAATCGCGACAAGAAGAAATCCTGCATTGTGCGAAATTATCTTATTTTTAATAAAGAACATGATGTAACTCTATGTGCTTTGGTGTTGCCTGTAAGTCTAAGCGTGTATCTTAAACAGAGATTGGACTGTACACTTTTTTTTCTGAACTATATGTGCGAATACCATATTTTAACGAAATACAGTGTGGCAGAGTAAAGACAACCACGAAAGTCTTAGATATACTTAATCTGGAAGAGAAGAAATCCCTCATTTTGTGAAATTATCTTTTTTTTTTCCTTAACAACATGTTGTAACTCTCTTTGCTTTGGTGTTGCATGTATGTCTAAGCTTGTATCTTCCACAGAGAATGCACTGTACAATTTTCTCTCTGAAATATATGTGCGAATACCACATTTTAAGGAAATACAGCACTACAGAATAAAGACAAACATGAAAGTTTTAGAAATACTTAATCTGGACGAGAAAAATCTCTCATTTTGCGAAATTATACCCTATGCCTAAGCAGCACGTTGTAACTCTATGTGCTTTGGTGTTGTGTGTATGCCTAAGCATGTATCTTCCACAGAGAATGCACTGTACAGTTTTCTTTCAGAACTATATGTGCAAATAACACATTTTAAGGAAATACAGTGTTGCAGAATAAAGTAAACCATGAATGTATTAGAAATACTTAATAGCAACGAGAAGAAATCCAGCATTATAAGAAATTATCTTGTTTTTCCTAAATAACACGTTGTAACTTTATGTGCTTTGGTGTTGCGTGTGTGTCTAAGCGTGTATCTTCCACAGAGAACGCCCTGTACAATTTTCTCACGAAAGATTATGTTTGAATACCACATTTCGAGGAAATACAGAATTGCAGAGTCAAGACAGCCACAAGTGTTTTAAAAATACTTAATCTGGACGAGAAGAAATCCCTCATTTGCGAAATTATCTCGTTACTCCTAAACAACGCGTTGTAACTCTATGTGCTTTGGTGTTGTATATATGTCTAAGAATGTATCTTCCACAGAGAATGCCCTGTATAGTTTTCTCTAGGAAGAATATGTGCGAATACCACATTTTAAGGAAATACAGTGCTGCAGGGTAAAGACAACCACGAATGTATTAGAAATACTTAATCTGGATGGTATGAAATCCCGCATTGTGCAAACTTATTTTGTTTTTCCTAAACAACACGTTGTAACTTTATGTGCTTTGGAGTTGCATGTATGTCTAAGCATGTATCTTCTACAGAGTAAGCACTGTAGAGTTTACTCTCGGAAGAATATGTGCAAATACGACATTTTAAGGAAATACAGTGTTGCAGAGTAAAGACAACCACGAATGTTTTAGAAATACTTAATCTAGACGAGATGAAATCCCTCAATTTGCGAAATTATCTCATATTCCTAAGCAACACGTTTTAACTCTATGTGCTTTTGTGTTGTGTGTATGTCTAATCGTGTATCTTCCACAGAGAATGCACTGTACAGATTTCTTTCAGAACTACATGTGTGAATAACACATTTTAAGGAAATACAGTGTTGCAGAATAAAGAAAACCATGAAAGTATTAGAAATACTTAATATCAATGAGAAGAAATCCAGCATTATACGAAATTACCTTGTTTTTCCTAAACAACACGTTGTAACTCTATGTGCTTTGGTGATGGATGTATGTCTAAGTGTGTTTCTTCCAGAAAGAATGCACTGTAGAGTTTTTTTTTTCTGAACTATATGTGTGAATACCACATTTTAAGGAAATACAGTGTGGCAGAGTAAAGACAACCAAAAATGTATTAGAAATACTTAATCTGGATGAGAAGAAATCAGTCATTGTGCGAAATTATCTTGTTTTTCTGAAACAACATGTTGTAAATCTATTTGCTTTGGTGTTGCATGTATGTCTAAGCTTGTATCTTCCACGGAGAATGCACTCTACCATTTTCTCTCTGAAAAATATGTCTGAATACCACATTTTAAGGAAATACAGTATTGCATAGTAAAGACAACCAAAAATTTATTAGAAATACATAATCTGGAAGAGATGAAATCCCGCATTGTGCGAAATTATCTTGTTTTACCTAAACAACACGTTGTAACTCTATGTGATTTGGTGTTGTGTGTATGTCTAAGCGTGTATCTTCCACAGAGTATGCACTGTACAGTTTTCTTTCAGAACTATATGTGCGAATAACACATTTTAAGGAAATACAGTGTTGCAGAATAAAGAAAACCATGAATGTATTAGAAATACTTATTAGCAACGAGAAGAAATCCAGCATTATAAGAAATTATCTTGTTTTTCCTAAATAACACATTGTAACTCTATGTGCTTTGGTGTTGCGTGTGTGTCTAAGCGTGTATCTTCCACAGAGAATGCCCTGTGCAATTTTCTCTTGAAAGATTATGTGTGAATAACACATTTTAAGGAAATACAGTATTGCAGAGTCAAGACAGCCACAATTGTTTTAGAAATACTTAATCTGGACGAGAAGAAATCCCTCATTTGCGAAATTATCTCGTTACTCCTAAACAACGCATTGTAACTCTATGTGCTTTGGTGTTGTATATATGTCTAAGAATGTATCTTCCATAGAGAATGCCCTGTACAGTTTTCTCTAGGAAGAATATGTGCGAATACCACATTTTAAGGAAATACAGTTTTGCAGGGTAAAGACAACGACAAATGTATTAGAAATACTTAATCTGGATGGTATGAAATCCCGCATTGTGCAAAATTATTTTGTTTTTCCTAAACAACACGTTGTAACTTTATGTGCTTTGGTGTTGCGTGTATGTCTAAGCATGTATCTTCTACAGAGTATGAACTGTAGAGTTTACTCTCGGAAGAATATGTGCAAATACCACATTTTAAGGAAATACAGTGTTGCAGAGTAAAGACAACCACGAATGTTTTAGAAATACTTAATCTGGAAGAGATGAAATGCCGCATTGTGTGAAATTATCTTGTTTTACCTAAACATCACGTTGTAACTCTATGTGATTTGGTGTTGTGTGTATGTCTAAGCATGTATCTTCCAAAGAGTGTGCACTGTACTGTTTTCTCTCGGAAGAATATGTGTGAATACCACATTTTAAGGAAATACAGGGTTGCAGAATAAAGACAAACACGGATGTATTAGAAATACTTAGTCTTGACAAGAAAAAATCCCTCATTGTGCGAAATTATCTTATTTTTCCAAAACAACATGGTGTAACTGTAAGTGCTTTGGTGTTGCGTGTATGTCTAAGCTTATATCTTCTGCAGAGAATGCACTGTACTGTTTTCTCTCGAAAGTATAAGTCCGAATACCACATTTGAAGGAAGTACACAGTGCCAGAGTAACGACAACCATGAGTGTTTTAGAAATACTTAATCTGAACAAGAAGAAATCCCTCATTGTGTGAAATTATCTTGTTTTTCCTAAACAACATGTTGTAACTCTATATGTTTTGGTGTTGTGTGTATGTCTAAGCGTGTATCTTCCACAGAGAATGCACTGTACAATTTTCTCTCTGAAGAATATGTGTGAATACCAACTTTTAAGGAAATACAGTGTTGCAGAGTAAAGACAAAGACGAATGTATTAGAAATACTTAATTGCGACTAAAAGAAATCCAGCATTGTGTGAAATTATCAAGTTTTTTTAACAACACGTGGTATATCTATGTGCTTTGGTGTTGCGTGTATTTCTAAGAGTGTATTCTCCACAGAGAATGCACTGTACAGTTTTATCTCGAAAGTATATGAGCGAATACGATATTTTAAGGAAATAAAGTGTTACAGAGTAAAGACAACCACAAATATATTAGAAATACTTAATCTAGATGAGAAGAAATCCCGAATTGTGCGAAATTATCTTGCTTTTCCTAAACAACACGTTTTTACTCTATGTGATTTGGTGTTGCCTTTGTGTCTAAACGTGTATCTTGCACAGAGAATGCACTGTACAATTTTATCTCTGAAGAATATGTGCGAATACCACATTTAAGGAATTACAGGGATGCAGAGCAAAGACAACTATGAATGTTTTAGAAATACTTAATCTGAACAAGAAGAAATCCCTCCTGGTGCGAAATTATCTTGTTTTTCCTAAACAACACGTTGTAACGCTATGTGCTTTGGTGTTGAATGTATATCTAAGCATGTATTTTCCACATAGAATGCACTGCACAATTTTCTCTCTGAAGAATATGAGCGAATACAACATTTTAAGGAAATACAGGGTTGCAGAGTAAAGACAACCACAAATGTTTTAGAAATACTTAATCGCGATCACAAGAAATCACTCATTGAGTGATTTTATCCTGTTTTTCCTAAACAGCACGTTGTAACACTATGTGCTTTGGTGTAGCGTTTATGGCTAAGCGCATATATTCCAAAGATAATGCACTGTACAGTTTTCTCTCGGGAGTATATGTGTGAATACCATTTTTTAAGCAAATACAGTGTTGCAGAGTAAAGACAACCACGAATTTATTAGAAATACTTAATGTGGACGAAAAGAAATTGAGCATTGTGCAAAATTATCTTGTTTTTTCCTAAACAACACGTTATAACTCAATGTGCTTTGGTAGTGCATGTATGTCTAAGCAGGTATTTTCCACAGAGAATGCACTGTACAATTTTCTCTCAGAAGAATATGTGCGCATACCATCTTTTAAGGAAATACAGTGTTGCAGATTAAAGACAACCACGAATGTATTAGAAATACTTAATCTGGACTAGAAAAAATCCCACATTGTGCGAAATTATCTTGTTTTTCCTAAACAACACGTTATAACTCTATGTGGTTTGGTAGTGCATGCATGTCTAAGCAGGTATCTTCAACAGAGAACGCACTGTGCAATGTTCTCTCTGAAGAATATGTGCGAAGACCACATTTTAAGAAAATACAGTGTTACAGAGTAAAGACATCATGAATATTTTAGACATTCTTAATCTGGACAAGAAAAAATCGCTCATTTTGCAAAGTTATCTTGTTTTTCCTAAACAACACGTTTTAACTCTATGGACTTTGGTCTTGCGTGTATGTCTAAGCGTGTATCTACCACAGAAAATGCACTGTACAATTTTCTCTCTGAAGAATATGTGCGAATACCATATTTTACGGAAATACAGGGTTGCAGAGTAAAGACAAACATGAATATATTAGAAATACTTAATCTGGACGAGGAGAAATCCCCTATTGTGCGAAATTATCTTGTTTTTTCTAAACTTCAATTTGTAAATCTATGTCCTTTGGTGTTGCTTGTATGTCTAAGGGTATAACTTCCACAGAGAATGCACTGTACATTTTTCTGGGGGGGGTATTTGTGCGAATACCATATTTTAAGGAAATACAGTGTTGCAGAGTAAAGACAACCATGAATGATTTAGAAATACTTAACCTGGACAAGAAGAAATCCTTCAATTTGCGTAATTATCTTGTTTTTCCTAAACAATACGTTGTAACTCTATGTGTTTTGGTGTTGCGTGTATGTCTAAGCCTGTATCTTCCACAGAATATGCACTGTACAGTTTTCTCTCGGGAGACTATGTGCGAATACCACATTTTAAGGAAATAAAGAATTGCAGAGTAAAGACCACCACGAAAGTTTTAGAAATACTAATCTGGATGAGAAGAAATCCCTCATTTTGCGAAATTATCTGGACTTTCCTAAACAACATGTTGTAACTCATTGTTCTTTGGTGGTACGTGTATGACTAAGCATGTATCTTTCCCAGAGAATGCACTGTACAATTTTCTCTCAGAAGAATATGTGTGCATACCACCTTTTAAGGAAATACAGGGTGGCAGAGTAAAGACAACCATGAATGTTTTAGAAATACTTAATCTGGACGAGAAGAAATCCCTCATTTTGCGAAATTATCTTGTTTTTCCTAAACAACACATTGTAACTCTATGTGCTTCGGTGGTGTGTGTATGTCTAAGCGTGTATCCTCCAAAGAGAGTGCACTGTACAATTTTCTCTCTGAAGAATATGTGTGAATACCACCTTTTAAGGAAATACAGTGTTGCAGATTAAAGACAACCACGAATGTATTACAAATACCTAACTGAACGAAAAGAAAGCCCGCATGGTGCGAAATTTTCTTGTTTTTCCTAAACAACACGTAACTATATGTGCTTCGTTGTTGCGTGTAGGTCTTACAGTCTATCTTCCACAGAGAATGCACTGCACTGTACAGTTTTCTTTCAAAAGTATATGTGAGAATACAACATTTAAAGGAAATACAGTGTTGCAAATTAAAGACAACCACGAATGTATTAGAAATACTTAAACTGGACAAGAAGAAATCCTGCATTGTGTGAAATTATCTTGTTTTTCCTAAACAACACGTTGTAACTCTATGTGCTTTGGTGTTGCGTGTATGTCTAAGCTTGTTTCTTCCAAAGAGAGGGAACTGTACAGTTTTCTCTCAAATGTATATGTGCAAATACCAGATTTTAAGGAAATACAGTGTTGCTGATTAAAGACAACCATGAATGTGTTAGAAACACTTAATCTGGAAGAGAAGAAATCCTGCATTGTGCAAATTTATCTTGTTTTTCCTAAACAACTCGTTGTAAATCTATATGCTTTCATGCTGCCTGTATGTCTAAGCTTGCATCTTCCACAGGAATTCACTGTGTAATTTTCTCTCTGAAGAATATGTGGGAATACCACATTTTAAAGTAATACAGGGTAGCAGAGTAAAGACAACCACAAATATTTTAGAAATACTTAATCTGGACGAGAAGAAATCCCTCATTTTGCGAAATTACCTTGTTTTTCTTAAAACACATTGTAACTCTATGTGCTTTTGTGTTGCGTGTATGTCTAAGCGTGTATCTTCCCCAGAGAATACACTGGAGAGTTTTCTTTTGAAAGTATATGTGTGAATACCACATTTTAAGGAAATACAGTGATGTGGAGTAAAGACAACCACGAATGTATTTGAAATCCTTAATCTGGACAAGAAGTACTCCCGCCTTGTGCGAAATTATCTTGTTTTTCCTAAACAACACATTGGAACTCTATGTGCTTTGCTGTTACATGTATGTCTAAATGTGTATCTGGTTTTTGCTAAACAACACATTGTAACTCTATGTGCTTTGTTGTTGCATGTTTGTCTAAGTGTATATCTTCCAAAGAGAAATCACCGTACAATTTTCTCTCGGAAGAATATGTGTGAATACCCCATTTTAAGGAAATACAGTGTTTCAGAGTAAAGACAACCACGAATGTATTAGAAATACCTAACTGGATGAAAAGAAATCCTGCATTGTGCGAAATTCTCTTGTTTTTCCTAAACAACAAGTAACTATATATGCTTTGGTGTTGCGTGTATGTCTAAGCGTGTATCTTCCACAGAGAATGCACTGTATAGTTTTCTCTCAGAAGAATATGTGTGAATATCACATTTTAAGGAAATACGGGGTTGCAGAATAAAGACAAATATGGATGTATTAGAAATACTTAATCTTGACAAGGAGAAATCCCTCAATGTGTGAAATTATCTTGTTTTTCCAAAACAACATGGTGAAACTGTAAGTGCTTTGGTATTGTGTGTAGGTCTAAGATTATATCTTCCACAGAGAATGCACTGTACTGTTTTCTTTCAAAAGTATAAGTGCGAATACCACATTTGAAGGACGTACAGGGTGGCAGAGTAAAGACAACCATGAATGTTTTAGAAATACTTAATCTGAACAAGAAGTGATCCCTCATTGTGCGAAATTATCTTCTTTTTCCTAAACAACACGTTGTATCTCTATGTGCTTTGGTGTTGCGTGTATGTCTAAGCGTGTATCTTCCACAGAGAATGCACTGTACAATTTTCTCTCAGAAGAATATGTGCGCAGAGCATCTTTTAAGGAAATACAGTGTTGCAGATTAAAGACAACCATGAATGTATTAGAAATACTTAATCTAGACTAGAAGAAATCCCGCATTGTGCAAAATTATCTTGTTTTTCCTAAACAACACATTGTAACTCTATGTGCTTTGGTGTTGTGTGTATGTCTAAGCTTGTTTCTTCCATAGAGACGGCACTGTACAGTTTTCTCTTGGAATAATATGTGCGAATACCATATTTTAAGGAAATACAGGGTTGCAGAAAAAAGACAACCATGAATGTTTTAGAAATACTTAATCTGGACAAGAAGAAAGCACTCATTTTGCGAAATTATCTTGTTTTCCTTAACAACACATAGTCACATTATGTTCTTTGGTGTTGCGTGTATGTCTAAGACTATATCTTCCCCAGAGAATGCACTGTACAATTTTTTCTTGGAAGGATATGTGCGAATACCACATTTTAAAGAAATACAGAGTTGCAGTCTAAAGACAACCATGAATATTTTAGAAGTACTTAATGTGGACGAGAAGAAATCCCTCATTTTGAGAAATTATCTTGTTTTTCCTAAACAACACGATGTAACTCTAAGTGCTTTGGTGTTGCATGAACGTCTAAGTGTGTATCCTCCACAGAGAATGCACTGTAAAGTTTTCTCTCGATATTATATGTGCGAATACCATATTTTAAGGAAATACAGTGTTGCAGAGTAAAGACAACCACGAATGTATTAGAAGTACTTAATCGTGACAAGAAGAAATCCTGCATTGTGCAAAATTATCTTGTTTTTCCTAAACAACACGTTGTAACTCTATGTGCTTTGGTGTTGCGTTTATGTCTTCCACAGGGAATGCACTGTACAGTTTTCTCTCGGAATAATATGTGCAAATACCATATTTTAAGGAAATACAGGGTTGCAGAAAAAAGACAACCACGAATGTTTTAGAAATACTTAATCTGGACAAGAAGGAAACACTCATTTTGCGAAATTATCTTGTTTTCCTAAACAACACGTAGTAACACTATGTGCTTTGGTGTTGCGTGTATGTCTAAGTGTGTATCTCCCACAGAGAATGCACTGTACAGTTTTTCCTTGGAAGGATATGTGCGAATACCACATTTTAAGGAAATACAGGGTTGCAGAGTAAAGACAACCACGAATGTTTAAAAATACGTAATGGTAATGTGGACGAGAAGAAATCCCTCATTTTGCGAAATTATCATGCTTTTCCTAAACAACACGTTGTAACTCTATGTGCTTCGGTAGTGAATGAATGTCTAAGTGTGTGTCTTCCACAGAGAATGCACTGTACAACTTTCTTTCTGAGGAATATGTGTGAATACCACATTTTAAGGAAATACAGTGTTGCAGACTAAAGACAAACAGGAATGTATTAGATATACTTAATCTAGACGAGAAGAAATCTCGCATTGTGCGAAATTACCTTGTTTTTCCTAAACAACACGATGTAACTCTATGTGCTTTGGTGTTGCATGTATGTCTAAGCGTGTATCTTCCACAGAGAATGCACTGTAAAATTTTCTCTCGAAATTATATGTCCGAATACCACATTCTAAGGAAATACAGTGTTGCAGAGTAAAGACAACCACGAATGTATTAGAAGTATTTAATCTGGAGTAGAAGAAATCCCACATTGAGCGAAATTATCTGGTTTTTCCAAAACAACACGTTGTAACGTTATGTGCTTTGGTGTTGCGTGTGTGTCTAAGCGTGTATCTTCCACAGAGAATGCACTGTACCGTTTTTTCTGAACTATATGTGCGAATACTACATTTTAAGGAAATACAGGGTTGCAGAATAAAAATTACCACGAATGTATTAGAAATACTTAATCGCCACAAGAAGAAATCCCGCATTGTGCGAAATTATCTTGTCTTTCCTAAACAACAGGTTGTAACTCTATGTGCTTTGGTGTTGAATGTATATCTAAGCATATATCTTCCATAGAGAACACACTGTACAGTTTACTCTCAGAAAAATATGTGTGAATACCACATTTTAAGGAAATACAAGGTTGCAGAGTAAAGACAACCACGAATGTTTTAGAAACACTTAATCGCGATCACAAGAAATCACTCATTGTGAGATATTATCTTGTTTTTCCTAAACAGCACGTTGTAACTTTATGTGCTTTTGTGTTGCATGTATATCTAAGCGTACATTTTCCAAAGGGAATTGACTGTACAGTTTTTTCTCGGGAGTATATGTGCAAATATCACATTTTAAGGAAATACAGTGTTGCAGAGTAAAGACAACCACGAATTTGTTAGAAATACTTAATGTGGATGAAAAGACTCAGTGAAACAGTATTCAGCAAAACCAGAACGGGGAAGTGGGAAGGGGTGGGTGGGAGGACAGGGGAAGAGAAGGGGGCTTGCGGGACTTTTGGGGAGTGGGGGGGCTAGAAAAGAGGAAATCATTTGAAATGTAAATAAATTATATCGAATAATAATAAAAAAAAAGAAATACTTAATGTGGATGAAAGAAATTGTGCATTGCGCGAAAGTATCTTGTTTTTCTTAAACAATATGTTGTAATGCCATGTGCTTTGGTGTTACGTGTATGGCTAAGCGTTTATCTTCCACAGAGAATGCACTGTACAATTTTTCTTGGAAGAATATATGGGCATACCATATTTAAAGAAATACAGGGTTGCAGAGTAAAAACAAACATGAATGTTTTAGAAATTCTTAATCTGGATGAAATGAAATCCCTCATTTGGCAAAATTATCTTGTTTTTCCTAAACAATACATTTTAACTCTATGAGCTTTGGTGTTGCGTGTATGTCTAAGCGTTTATCTTCCTCAGAGAATGCACAGTACAATTTTCTCTCTGAAGAATATGCGCGAATACCACTTTTTAAGGAAATACAGTGTTGTAGAGTAAAGACAACCACGAATTTATTAAATATACTTAATCTGGACGAGAAGAAATCTCACATTGTGTGAAATTACCTTGTTTTTCCTAAACAACACGTTGTAACTCTATGTGCTTAGGAGTTGCATGTATTTCTAAGCGTGTATCTTCCACAGAGAATGCACTGTACAATTTTCTGTCTGAAGAATATGTACGAATACCACATTTATAGAAAAACAGTGTTGCAGAGTAAAGACAACCATGAATGTTTTAGAAATACTTAATCTGGACAGGAAGAAATCCCTCATTATTCGAAATTATCTTGTTTTTCCTAATGAACAAGTTGTAACTCTGTGTGCTTTGGTGTTGCGTGTATGTCTAAGCATGCATCTTCCACAGAGAATGCACTGTACAGTTTTCTCTCAAAAGAATATGTGCAAATACCACATTTTAAGGAAATACAGTGTTGCAGAGTAAAGACAAACACGAATGTATTAGAAATACTTAATTGCTCATGAAGAAATCCCTCAGTGTGAGAAATTATCATGTTACCCTAAACAACATGTGGTAACTCTACTTGCTTTGGTGTTGCGTGTATGTCTAAGCATGTATCTTCCACAGAGAATGCACTGAACCGTTTTATCTCGAAAGTACATGGGCGAATACGATATTTTAAGGAAATACAGTGTTGCATAGTAAAGACAAACACGATTGTATTAGAAAAACTTAATCTGGACGAGAAGAATTCCCACATCTTGCGAAATTATCTTGTTTTTCCTAAACAACACGTTGTAACTCTATGTGCTTTAGTTTTGCTTGTGTGTCTGAGCTTGTATCTTCCACAGAGAATGCACTGTACAATTTTCTCTTGGAAGAATATGTGTGAATACCACATTTTAAGGAAATACAGAGTTACAGAGTAAAGACAACCACGAATGTTTTAGAAATACTTAATGTGGACGAGAAGAAATCCCTCTTTTTGAGAAATTATCTTGTTTTACCTAAACAACACGATGTAACTCTATGTGCTCTGGTGTTGCATGTATGTCAAAGCATGTATCTTCCACAGAGAATGCACTGTAAAGTTTTCTCTCGATATTATATGTGCGAATACCACATTCTTAGGAAATACAGTGTTGCAGAGTAAAGACAACCACGAATGTATTAGAAGTACTTAATCTGGAGTGGAAGAAATCCCACATTGTGCGAAATTATCTTGTTTTTCGGAAACAACACGTTGTAACTTTATGTGCTTTGGTGTTTCGTGTATGTCTAAGTGTGTATCTTCCACAGAGAATGCACTGTACAGTTTTCTTTCTGAACTATATGTGCGAATACTACATTTTAAGGAAATAAAGGGTTGCAGAATAAAGACAACCACGAATGTATTACAAATAGTTAATCATGACGAGAAGAAATCCTGCATTGTGCGAAATTATCTTGTTTTTCCTAAACAACACATTGTAACTCTATGTGCTTTGGTGTTGAATGTATATCTAAGCATATAACTTCCATAGAGAACGCACTGTACTGTTTACTCTAGGAAGAATATGGGTGAATACCACATTTTAAGGAAATACACGGTTGCAGAGTAAAGACAACCACGAAAGTTTTATAAACACTTAATCGCGATCACAAGAAATCACTCATTGTGCAATATTATCTTGTTTTTCCTAAACAGCATGTTGTAACTCTATGTGCTTCTGTGTTGCATGTATATCTAAGCGTATATCTTCCAAAAAGAATTCACTGTACAGTTTTTTCTCGGGAGTATATGTGCGAATAACACATTTTAAGGAAATACAGTGTTGCAGAGTAAAGACAACCACGAATTTGTTAGAAATACTTAATGTGCATGAAAGAAATTGTGAATTACGCGAAAGTATCTTGTTTTTCCTAAACAACATGTGGTAACTCTATGTGCTTTTGTGTTGCGTGTATGTCTAAGAATTTATCTTCCACAGAGAATGCACTGAACAGTTTTATGTCGAAAGTATATGGGCGAATATGATATTTTAAGGAAATACAGTGTTGCATAGTAAAGACAACCACGAATGTATTAAAAATATATAATCTGGACGAGAAGAATTCCCACATCTTGCGAAATTATCTTGTTTTTCCTAAACAACACGTTGTAACTCTATGTGTTTTAGTTTTGCTTGTGTGTCTGAGCTTGTATCTTCCACAGAGAATGCACTGTACAATTTTCTCTTGGAAGAATATGTTCGAATACCACATTTTAAGGAAATACAGAGTTTCAGAGTAAATACAACCATGAATTTTTTAGAAATATTTAATTTGGATGAGAAGAAATCCATAATTTTGAGAAATTATGCTTGTTTTTCCTAAACAACAAGTTGTAAATCTATGTGCTGTGGTGTTGCATGTATGTCTAAGCATGTCTTCCACAGAGAATGCACTGAACAGTTTTATCTCGAAAGTATATGGGCAAATACCACATTTTAAGGAAATACAGTGTTGTAAAGACAACCAAGAATATATTAGAAGTACTTAATCTGGACAAGACGAAATCCTGCATTGTGTGTAATTGTCTTGTTTTCCCTAATCAACACGTTGTAACTCTATGTGCTTTTGTGTTGCGTGTATGTCTAAGCGTGTATCTTCCTCAGAGAATGCACTATACACTTTTCTTTCTGAACTATATGTTCGAATACAAAATTTTAAGGAAATACAGTGATGCAGAATAAAAAAAAAACCACGAATGTAATAGAAATACTTAATCGTGACGAGAAGAAATCCCACATTGTGCAAAATCATCTTGTTTTTCCTAATCAACAGATTGTAACTCTATGTGCTTTTGTGTTGCGTGTATGTCTAAGCGTGTATCTTCCACAGAGAATGCACTGTACAGTTTTCTCTCGGAATAATATGTGCTAATACCAAATTATAAGGAAATGCAGGGTTGCAGAGGAAAGACAACCACGAATCTTTTAGAAATACTTAATCTGGACAAGAAGAAACCCTCATTTTGCGAAATCATCTTGTTTCCCTAAACAACACATTTGAACTCTATGTGCTTTGGTGTTGCGTGTATGTCTAGGTGTGTATCTTCCACAGAGAATGCACAGTACAGTTTTTTCTTGGAAGAATATGTGAGAATACCACATTTTAAGGAAATACAGGGTTGCAGAGTAAAGACAACTATGAATGTTTAAAAATACGTAATCTGGACGAGAAGAAATCCCTCATTTTGCAATATTATCATGTTTTCCCTAAACAATGCATGGTAACTCTATGTGCTTTGGTGTTGCGTGTATGTCTAAGCGTGTATCTTCCTCAGAGAATGCACTGTACAATTTTCTCTCTGAAGAATATGTGTGAATACCACATTTTAAAGAAATAGAGTGTTGTAGAGTTAAGACAACCACGAATGTATTAGATATATTTAATCTGGACGAGAAGGTATCTTGCATTGTGCGAAATTATCTTGTTTTTCCTAATCAACATGTTGTAACTCTATGTGCTTTTGTGTTGCATCTATGTCTAAGCGTGTATCTTCAACAGAGAATGCACTGTAAAGTTTTCTCTAGATATTATTTGTGCGAATACTACATTTTAAGGAAATACAGTATTGCAGAGTAAAGACAACCACGAATGTTTTAGAAGTACATAATCTGGATGAGAAGAATTCCCACATCGTGCAAAATTATCTTGTTTTTCCTAATCAACACGTTTGAACTCTATGTGCTTTGGTTTTGCTTGTGTGTCTGAGCCTGTATCTTCCACAGAGAATGCACTGTACAATTTTCTCTTGGAAGAATATGTGTGAATACCACATTTTAAGGAAATACAGAGTTTCAGAGTAAAGACAACCATGAATGTTTTATAAATACTTAATATAGATGAGACAAAATCCCTCAATTTGGGAAATTATCTTGTTTTTCCTAAACTACACGTTGTAACTCTATGTTCTTTGGTGCTGCATGTATGTCTAAGCATGTATCATCCGCGTAGAATGCACTGTACAGTTTTCTCTAGAATTTATATGTGCAAATACCACTATTTAAGGAAATACAGTGTTGCAGTGTAAAGACAACCACGAATTTGTTAGAAGTACTTAATCTGGACCAGAAGAAATCCCACATTGTGCGAAATTATCTTGTTTTTTCGAACCAACACATTGTAACGCTATATGCTTTGGTGTTGTGTGTAAGCCTAAGTGTGTATCTTCCACAGAGAATGCACTGTACAGTTTTCTTTCTGAACTATATGTGCGAACACTACATTTTAAGGAAATAGAGTGTTGCAGGATAAAGACAACAACGAAAGTTTTAGAAATACTTAATCGTGAAGAGACGAAATCCCGCATTGTGCGAAATTATCTTGTTTTTCCTAAACAAAGCGTTGTAACTATATGTGCTTTGGTGTTCCGTGTATGTCTAAGCATGTATCTTCCACAGGGAATGCACTGTACAGTTTTCTCTCGGAATAATATGTGCGAATACCATATTTTAAGGAAATACAGGGTAGCAGAAAAAAGACAACCACGAATGTTTTAGAAATACCTAATCTGGACAAGAAGAAAACACTCATTTTGTGAAATAATCTTGTTTTACTAAACAACATGTAGTAACACTATGTGATTTGGATTTGCGTGTATGTCTAAGATTGTATCTTCCCAAGAAAATGCACTGTACAGTTTTTTCTTGGAAGGATATGTGCGAATACCACATTTTAAGGAAATACGGGGTTGCAGAGAAAAGACAAACATGAATGTTTTAGATATGCTTAATCTGGACGAGAAGAAATCCCTCATTTTGTAAAATTATGTTGTTTTTCCTAAACAATACATTGTAACTCTATGTGCTTTGGTGTTGCATGTATGTCTAAGCATGTATCTTCCTCAGAGAATGCACTGTACAATTTTCTCTCTGAAGAATATGTGTGAATACCACTTTTTAAGGAAATACAGTGTTGTAGAGTAAAGACAACCGTGAATGAATTAGATATACTTAATCTGGGCGAGAAGAAATATCGCATTGTGCAAAATTATCTTGTTTTTCCTAAACAACACGTTGTAACTCTATGTGCTTCGGGGTTGCATGACTTGTCTGAAAATTAAAGTTTGACAGCTTGATCAGAACTAGACAGGCTGTCCGGCCTCTCTCTCTTGTCTTGTCGCCCCATCGCCTTTCCTCTAGGTGGCTTAAAGGAAACCTGTTGACTGTCCTGCGGGTTGGGACACCAGCACTCTGCCAGAACTGTCCATGCACTGTCCCTTCCATGTCCCCACACTCTCCCAGCACTCTCCCAGCGCTGTCTCAGTACTGTCCCAGCATTGTATCAGCATTGTCACAACACTCTCCCAGCACAAATTTTTCTCTGTCCCATCACAGTCCCACTGTGCCAGCACTGTCCCTGCACTCTCCCCACACTGTCCCCACTATATGTGCACACTCTCCCTGCACTCTCCCTGTACTGCGCCATCTCTGTTGTTGGAACAATGTCTCCGCAACGTCCCCACTCTGTCACCCCACTATCCCTGCACTCTCCCTGAACTGTCCGCACAGTTTCCCTGCACTGTCCCTGCATGGCCCAGGTACAGTTCCTGCACTGTCATAGCTCTGCCTCTGCTCTGTCTCTGCATTGAGCAGCACAGTCCCAAAACTGTCCCTTCCATGTCCCCGCACTGTCCAAGCTTTGTCATTGCACTGTTCCAGTACTGTTCCTGCACTGTCCCCGCACTATCCCCACAATATCCCGGTACTTTCTCCACAATGTCCATGCCTAGTCCACATGCTGTCCTCACACAGTCCCCTCACTCTCCTGGCACTGTCTCTGTTCTGTCCTCACTCTCTCCCAGCAATGTCACTGAGCTATTCCAGCACTGTCCAGGCATTGTCCCTGCTCTATCCCAGAACTGTTGCCACATTCTCCCTGCACAGAATTCTCCCTGTTCCCACACAGTCCCTGCACTGTGACAGCACAGTCTCTGCAATGTAGAAACACGGTATCCATAATGTACCAGCATTGTCCCAGTGCTGTCCCCTCATAGTATCTCACTGTCCATGCATTGTCCCCACACTGTCCACGCACTGTCGCCACAATATCCGGTCACTGTCTCCACAATATTCATGCATACTCCACACACTGTCCTTGCACTGTCCTGGCACTGTCCCTCACTGTCCCCAAAATGTGCAAGCACTGTCTACGCACTCTCCCAGCACTGTCTCTGCTCTGTTCCTGCACTCTTGCAGCACTGTCATGGAGCTATCCCAGCACTGTCCCAGCATTGTCCCCACATTGTCCCCACACTCTGCCAGCACAGTGCCTGCACTGTCCCTTCCTTGTCCTCGTACTCTCCCAACACTGTCATGGTGCTGTTCCAGCACTGTCCCAGCACTGTTGCCCCACTTTCTCAGCAGAAAATTCTCACTGTCCCTGCACTGTCCCTGCTCAATCCCCAAACTGTGCCAGCACTGTACCTGCAATATTTCCGCAATGGTCGTGCACTGTCCCTGTCCTGTCCCCGGAATGTCCAAATATTTTCCCTGCATTGTTTCCACACTGCCCCTGCACAATGTCCCTGCACAGTCCCCACACTCTCCAAGTACTGTCATGGCACTTTCCAGGCAGAGACTTCTCCCTGTCCAGGCACTGTTTGCAACAGTCCCTACACTGTGCCAGCACTGTATTTGCACTGTCTGGGCACTGTACCTATACTGTTCCAGCAATATCCGCATTTTGTCTGTGCACTGTTCCCAAACTGTCCCCACACTGTCCTGCACTGTCCATGCAATGTCCCAGCATTGTCTCCAAAATGTCCATGCACAGTACCCACGTTGTCCTTGCACAGGTCTGGCACTGTCCTGGCATTGTCCCCACAATGTACTCATACTGTCCCCACACTATGCCAGCACAGTCCCCTCAGTGTACATGCACTGTCTCTGCAATGTCTCAGCAATGTCCCTGTACTGTCCTGATACTGTCCCCACATTGTCCTGGCACTGTCCCTGCACTGTCCCCACAAGGTCCGGGTACAGTCCCAGCACTTGCCTGGCACTCTCACCACTCTGTCCCCACAATCTACTAGCATGGTCCCCGCACTCTCCGTTCAATGTCCCTGCACTGTCCTAACAGTGTCAAGGTTCTATTCTAGCAATGTCTCCTCAATGTCCCCGCACTTTCCCTGCACTGTCCCTGCATTCTGCCTGCACAGTCCACACATTGTCCCTGCACTGTCCCTGTACTGTCACAGTGTTGTCCCAGTGCTGGCCTAGCATTGCCACCACACGCTCCTGGCACAGACTTCTCCCTGTCCCAGCACTGTCCTGGAACAATCCATGCACTGTGCCAGCACTGTCCTCACATTACCTCAGGTATGTCCATGCACAGTCTCAGAACTGCCCCGCAAAGTCCGCATATTGTCCCCGCACTGTTCCAAAACAGTCCGCAAAATATCCACCAAAATATCCCAGCACTATTTCTACTGTGTCCATGTACAGTCCTCACACTGTCCTCACATTGTCCCTGCACTGTCCCCTCACTGTCCCTGCACTGTGCCAGCACAATCCCCGCACTGGCCCCACACTGTACCACACCATGCCAGCACAGTCTCTGCAATGTACACAGAAAGTATCCACAATGTCCCAGCACTGCACCAGCATTTTCCCCTCACTTCCTCACACTGTCCACACAATATCCAAGCACTATCCCCGCACTGTCCCTCCACTGTCTTCACACTGTCCCCTCACTATCCGCCATTATCTGCATATTGTCAACACACTGTTTCCACACAGTCCCCGCACAGTACCTGCAGTGTGTGTGCAATATCCCAGCACTGTCTACACAATGTCCATGCACAGTCCACACACTGTCCGGCACTGTCCCAGCAATATCTTCACAATGTCCCTGCACTGTTCCCACACTGTCCTGCACCTGTGCCGGTTATGTCCCCACACAGTCCCTGCTATCTCCTAGTATTGTGCCAGCACAGTCCCAGCACTCGCCCCTCACTGCCCCACATTGTCCCCACAATGTCCCAGTACTATGCCAGCTCTGCTCCCGCAGTGTCCCCAAACTGTCCCTGCTCTCTCTTGGCACAGTCATGGCACCGTGTCTGCACTCTTTCCACACTGTCCCTGCACTGTCCTGGCAATGTCCCAGCAATATCCACACACTGTCCCCTCACTGTCCTCACACTGTGCTACCACAGTCCCCTCAGTGTCCACACACTGTCCCAGCACTGTATCTGCTCTGTCTCAGCAATCTGCCAGCACAGTCACTACACTGTTCCTTCCATGTCTCCTCACTGTCGAGCACTATCATGGCGCTGTCCATACAATACCTTCGCCATATCCTAGCACAGTCCCTGCACTGTCCCTAAACTGTCCCCGTGAGGTTCAGGTACAGTCCCCGTACTGTCCTGGCACTATCTTCACTCTGTCCCCACACAGTCCCTGCACAATCCATTCCATGTCCCCACACTCTCCTCGCACTTTCCAGGCACTGTCCTCGCACTGTCTCCCCACTCTCCCTGCACTGTCTCTGCACTGCCTACACAGTCCCCACACTTTCCTTACAGTGTCCTGGCACTGTCCCCGCACTATCCCGGCACTGTCCTAGCACTGTCCCCAAACTGTCTCTGCACTGCCCCCGCACTGTCCCTGCACAGTCACAACACTGTTCCCTTACTGTCTTTGTAATGTCCCAGCACAGTTCCCACACTGTCTCTGCACAGTGCCCTCACTGTCTGGTCACTGTCCCTGCACTGTTCCAAAACTGTCCCTGCACTTTGCCACACAGTCTTTGCTATGTCCCCACACAGTATATACAATGTCCTAGCACAGTCCCTGCACTGTCCAAGCACTGTCCCCTCACTGTCCCAGCACTGTGCCAGCACATTTCCTAAACTGTCCATGCATTGTACCAGAAATATCTTTGCAATATTCCCGCAATTTCCTTGCTCTGTCCATGCATAGTCACTGCACTGTCTGCACATTGTCCACGCACTGTCCAGTCACTGTCTTCTCAATGTCCCTATATACAGTCCCCACACTGTCCACTCTCTTTACCCTCACTATCCCTGCACTGTCTCTACACTGTCCCAGTGCTTTTCCGCAGTGTCCCTGCACAGTCCCCACACATTCCCTGCACTGTCCCTGCACTGTCTCTGCAATGTAACTGCACAATCTCCACATTGTCCCCTCACTGTCCTGTCTCTGTCCTGTCACTGTCCCTGCACTGTTCCTGCACTGTCCCCACTCTGTCACTGCACTGTCTCTGAACATCTCTGCACAGTTCCCATACTGTCCTCGTACAGTCCCAGCAATGTCCCCGCACTGTCCCCGCACTGTCCCCACACTCTTGCCGCACTCTCCACTCACTGTTGCTGCACTTTGCCCACACTGTGCCAATACAGCTCCCGCACTGTCCACGCACTGTCCCAGCAATGTCTCTACAATATCCCGACACTGTCCCCACACTGTCATTGTCATGTCCCATCACTGTCCCCGCAATGTCACCTCACTGTCCCTGCACTTTTGCCTCACTGTAGCAGCTAAGACCATGCCCTGTCCAAGCACTGTCCAAGCAATGTGTCTGTACTGTCCCAGCTCTGTCCCCGCACTGTCCCTGCATTCTCCTTGCACTCTCCTGTCAAAGTCCAGGCAGTTTTCACAATGGCACTGCACATTCCCCACACTGTACTCACACTCTCCCTGCACAGTCCCCACACTGTCCTGTCACTGTCCCTGCACTTTCCCTGCACTGTCCCCGCACTGTCACTACACTATCCCCATACTTTGCCAGCACAGTCACTGTAATGTCCGCACACAGTATCAGCAATGTCCAGGCACAGTCTTGTCACTGTCCACACATGATCCTCACACTGTCTCCGCACTGTCTCTGAAATGTCCCTGCACAGTCCCCACATGGTCCTCCCATTGTCCTGGCCTTTCCCCACACAGTACCTGCAATGTCCCCTCACTGTACTCGCACTGTCCACTCACTGTCCCTGAAAAGTCCTTGCACTGTCTCCTCAATGTCCTGCCACTGTCCTGGCACTCTCCCGGAACTTTTCCTGCACTGTCCCAGCAAAGTCTCCCTAAAGTCCCTTCAAAATCCCCACACTGTCTCGGTATAGTCCCCGAACTGTCCCAGCAATGTCTCCGCAATGTCCCTGCATTGTCTCCACACTGTCCTCGCACTGTCCCTTCACTGTCCCTGTACTGTCCCCGCACTGATCCAGCTCAGTCTCTGCAATGTTCCCACACAGTATCCAAAACGTCCTGGCACAGTCCTAGCACTGTCCCTGCAGGGTCCTCACACTGTACCCAAATTATCTCCGAAATATTCCTGCACAGTCCCCACATTGTCCTCCCACTGTCCCCACACAATACCCACACTGTCCCCTCACTTTTGTCGCACTTTCCTGTACTGTCGCACTGTCCCCTCACTGTCCCCAACCTGTCCTGGCACTGTCTCCTTTATGTCCCCGCACTGTCCTAGCACTGTCCCAGCACTTTCCATGCACTGTCCCAGCAAAGTCTCCACAATGTCCCTGCACAGTCTTCACACTGTGATCCCCCTGTCTCGGCACAGTCCTGCCACTCTTTCTCCACAGTTCCCTGACTGTCCCTGCAGTCTCTCTGCATTGTTCGACCACAGACCCCGCACTTTCCATGCACTGTCCTAGAAACGTCTCTTCAATGTCACCACACTGTCCATGCTCTGTGCTCACACTTGCCGCAAAATGTCCCCTTGCTGTCCTGCCACTTTCTTCACAATGTTCCTGCACAATCACTGCACTGTCCCAGCACTGTCCTGGCACTGTTCCCTCACTGTCCACACATTGTCCGGGCTCAGTTCATGCACTGTCCCCACACTGTCCCTGTACACTCCCCGCACTGTCATGGCACTGTCCCAGCAATGTCTTCGCAATGTTCCTGCACTGTCCCCACACTGTCCCTACAAATTCTGGGATACTTTCCCCTCACTGTTCCAGCACTGTCCCCACTTTACCTCCCTACTGTCCTGGCACTGTCTCCAAAATATCACTACACAGTCCCCACACTGTCCTCCCACTGCACAGACCCCATACTGTCCACACACTGTGCAAACATTGTATCTCTATTGTTCCTGTACTGTTTCTGCACTGTCCCCACACTGTTCCGGCACTGTCTCTGCAATGTCCCTGCACAGTCCCCACACTGTCCTTGCACTGTCTTCACACTGTTCCAACATAGTGCCCACAATGTCCCTGCAAGGTCTGAGTAGAGCCCCTGCACTTTCCCAGAACTCTCCCTGCTCTGTTTCGGCCCTGTCCCCTGACTGTCCCTGCACTGTCCACACACTGTGCCATCACAGTCCCCACACTGTCCTTGCGCTGTCCTAACAATGTCTCCACAATGTCCCTTCACTGTCCATGAACTGGATCACACTGTCCCTGCATTGTCTGTGCACTGTCCTGGTACTGTCTCCTCAATGTTCCTGCACTGTCCTGGCATTGTCCATGCACTGTCCCAGCAATGTCTCCTCAATGTCCTTGCACTGTCCACTCACTGTCCGCACACTGTACAGGCACTCTACTGGCACTGTCTCAGAAATATCCCTGCACAGTACCCATTCTATTGGGGGGTACCCACAGTGTGGGGACAATGCTGCTACAGTATGGGTACAGTGAGTATTTAGTGCTGGGACAGTGCACGGACAGTACTGGAACATGGCAGGGACAATGTGGGAACAATGTGGGGACAAGGCAGGGACAGTGCAAGGACAGTGCAAATACAGTGCAGGTACTGTGCAGGGAATTGTGGGTACAGTGTGGGTACCGTGTGGGGACAATAGGAGAGTGTGCAGAATGTATGGGGAAAGTGAGGGAACAGAGCTGAGGCTGTACAGGCACAATCTGATGACAGTGCATGGACAGTGACAGGACAAAACGGGCACAATTCCAGGACGGTGCAGGGACAGTGCAGCGAATATTTGGGGATTGTGCAGGGCATGTGCTGACACAGTGCAGAAACAGTACAGGGACAGTGCAGGGCCTGTGCTGGTACAATTCTGGGAATGAATGTGGAATGTGAGGGGACAGTACTGTGAGTGTACTGGCACAATCCACGGACAGTGTGGGGACAGTGCAGAGACAAAATGGGCACATTGCAAGGAAAATGTTGAGACAGAGCTAGGACAGTGTTGTGACAGTGAGAATGTGCAGAGACTGTGAGTGAACAGTGCTGGGACTATGCTGGCACAATCATGGGACAGAATGGGCACAGTGCCAGGATAATGTGGGGACAGTGTGGGAACAATGTGGTGACAGTACAGGGACAGTGCAGATATAGAGCTGGGAAAGTGCAGGGACAGAGCTGGAACATGGTGCTGACAATGCAGGAACATTGAGGGGAGAGTGAGGGGGCAGGGTGGGGACAGTGTGGGGACTGTGTGGGGACTGTGCTGGGACAGTGCAGGGACAGTGTGGGTACAGTGCTGGTACTGTGCTGGGATAATGCAGGGACAGTGCGGATATTGTATGGGGAAAGTGTGGGTACAATGCGGGTATTATACCGGGACAGTGTGGGGATAGTGCTGGGACAGCTCTGGGACAGTACTAGGACAGTGCAGGGACATTGTGGGAAGATCGTGGGGAGAGTGCAGGGACAGTATGGGGATAATAGAGGTACAGTGCTGGGAGATGGCAGGCACAGTGTTGGGAGAGTTGGGGATAATGGTCGTTCAAGCACAGTGACTGGACCGTGCAGTGACTGTGCTGGCACAATCCAGGGAGAGTGGAGGGACAGTGCGGAGACAGAACTGCACAGTGCCATGACAGTGTCGGAATAGTGTGGGGACAGTGTCGGGACTGTGCCAGGAACTTGAAGATACTGTGTGGGGACATTGCAGAGACTGTGCAGGCATGGCGTGAGGACATTACAGGGACTGCAAGGACAGAGCGGAGACAGTGCCAGGAGAATGCTGGTATGGTATCCAGACAATTTGTGGACCTTTAAGTGACAGTGGGGGAACTATTCAGGGACAGCGACAGGTCAGTTCAGTGATTGTGCCAGGACAGTGCAATGACAGTGTGGTGACTGTACAGGGACATTGAGGAGATAGTGTTGGTACAGTGCGGGAACATTGTGTGGGCAATGCGGAGACAAAGTGGAGACAGTGTGGTGACATTGTGGAGACATTGCTGAAAAAGTGTGTGGATAGTTCCTGGACTGTGCTGGCACAGTGCAGGGACAGTGCAGGGATAGTGTGAAGATACTGTGCAGGAATATTTCAGACAGAGTGCCTGGACAGTGTGTCTGCAATGTGGGGACAATGCGGGGACAGAGCGGGGACATTACAGAAACATTGCTGGGACCATGCATGTACAGTGTCAGGACAGTGCCAGGACAGTGTGGGGACATTGAGAAGACAGTGCCATGACCTTATGGGAACAAAGTGGGGACAGTGTGGTGACAGTGCATTGCAGGGACAGTGCATGGACAGTGCAGGTACTGTGCTGGCACAGTGTGGGGATAGTGTGGAGACAGTGAGGGTTCAGTGCGTGGACAGTGCTGGTACAGTGTGTGGACATTGAAGAGACAGTGCAAGGACAGTGCGAGTACAGTACACGGACTGAGCAGGGACAGTGCAGGAACATTGCAGGGAGAGTTATGGGGCAGGGCCAGGACAGTGCCGGGACAGTGTGGGGACTGTGCTGGGACAGTACAGGGACAGTGTGGGGACTGTGCTGGTACTGTGCTGGGATAATACAGGGACAGTGCAGATACTGTACTGGGAACTTGCAGGTACAGTGTAGGTATTATGTGGGGACTGTGCCGGAACAGTGCAGGGATAGTACTGGGACAGCTCTGGGACATTGCTAGGACAGTACAGGGACATTGCAGGAAGACTGTTAGGAGAATTCGAGGACAGTATGGGGACAATAGAGGTATAGTGCTGGGAGACTGCAGGCACAGTGTTGGGAGAGTTCGGGGGACAATGGCCAATCAGGGACAGTGACTGGACAATGCAGGGACTGTGCTGATACAATCCAGAGAGAGTTTAGGGACAGCACAGAGACAGAACTGCACAGTGCCATGACAGTGTGGGGACAGTGCCAGGATTGTGCTGGGACATTGTGGATACTCTGTGGGAACATTGCAGATACTGTGCTGTCACAGTTCAGGGACAGTGCAGGTACAGCGCAGTGACCATGCAGGGACAGAGCAGGGACAGTGCTGTGACAGTGCAGGGATATCTTGAAGACAGTGCAGGGTCAGTGTGTGAACAATGCAGGGACAATGTGGGGACAGTGCTGGGACGTTGCAGAAAGATTGCTGGGACAGTGCGTGGACAGTGCATGGATATTGCACAGACAATGTGGGGACATTGAGGAGACAGTGCCAGGACAGTGCTGGGACAGTGAGGGGATATTGTGGGGACCATTCTGGGACAGTTCCTGGACAGTGTGGGTACTGTGTTGGCACAGGGCAGGGACAGTGCAGGGACAGTGAGGAGACAGTGCAGGGACAGTTGGGGGACAGTGTGGAGATAGTAAAGATACTATTCCAGGACTGGGCTAGGACAGTTCAGGGAGAGTGCAGAAACAGTGTGGAGAATGTGACTGGACTGTGCCAGGACAGAGTGGGGACTGTGCAGGTATTGTCTGGGGACACTGCGGGGACAGTGCCGGGTATAGTACAGGGTCAGTGTGGGGCAGTGAGGGGATAGTGCTGGAACTGTGCTGGCACAAGTCGGAGACAGTGCAGAGACAGTGCACAGACAGAAATGCATTGTGCCATGACACTGTGGGGACAGTGAGGGACAGTGCCAGAATTGTGCTGGGACATTGTGGATACTGTCTGGGGACATTGCAGAGGCTGTGCTAGCTAGTGTCCATTGTTGGGACACTGTGTGGTCAGTGTGGGGATTGTGTTGGCACAGTGAGGGGACAATGCGGGTGCAGTGCTGGGATAGTGCGTGAATATTGAGGAGAAAGTGCCAGGACAGTGCGGGTACAGAATGGGGACTGTGCAAGGACATTGCGCGGACTGTGCTGGGACAGTTTGGGGACAGTTCTCTGCCACACCAACTCCAGTGTAGTCTGTGTGACATGACAGTACGTCATTAAGGCAAACGGGAGAAAAATGCCCCTCGGGGCTAGGCTCCCTGGAGGTCCCTGGCAGTGTGCCCACCTCTGGCCTAAGAAAAGGCCTTGCTGTTCTCTAAGGATATTGCGCTTCCTGGGTTATGGGTTTTGCACCTTGTCTTTCTTCTTCCTACTCTTAATTCTTTATACATCTCGATCCCAGCCTACAAGCTGGTTAATTGATAAAGGAGAACTTAGTATTCCGGTGGAAGGAAAAAGAGGATGTGGCGATTATGCCTACCGCTTCCAGTCCTAAACTCAATGAACTCATGTTGAACCTTAGTGAAAGAAAGTCTTGGAATGCTTTTACAGGGTCCGTCTTTATTACTAGCCTTAGTAAAGGTAATGGTGAATAGTTTGTAACAAGAAGAAAAACAATATGAAAAAGTATAGGACTACTGATGAACTATTGTTTTATACAGGTACTTATGATAAGAAGGTAATAGGTGGATAAAAACATTGAAGGTTAGAAGGTCCTATAATTTTCTTGAGATTATGGACATAGATTAGCTTGAGCCAGATCACTGTGGTGTTTGCTGTCCAAGGTAGTAGAGAAGGCTCTTGTAATGTATATGTGTTCATTTTTAAAGCATTTTGACTTTTGATGACAGAAGAAGGCTTTAAGCATGCAAATTGGTCTGAAGGCCCAAGTTCTCTTGTTGATTATTAACACAACTTTAATAAGTAACCACGAGTTAGAATCGAACACTTTAGGTCTGAGATTCATGAACATAGTTTGCTTTTGATCATGGTTCACAGAGTAAGAGTTCCTGTGGGCATCATCTCATGTCTACTTGCTGTTCTAATTAAGATGGAAATGTACCTTGTTTAGTAATTGTTTGAGTGTTTCTGGAGGTATGCCAACCTCGATCTGTTCCTCAATGTATTATAAATATGCCTGACTAAAAAGTAAAGTTGCAGCAGATTCAAACCGCTCTCTGGTGTGTCTGTCTGTCATCTCGCCGAACCTGTGCCTTCCTGAATCCAAAGCCCTGATTTTCCCTCAGTCGTGACTCCCCCGGCTGGGTCAGTCCATGGCAGTTCTCAGACAGTGGGTACCGTGCAGGGACAGTGCAGAGACATTGAGGAGACTTTGCTGGGACCGTGCAAGGACACTGCTGGGACACTGCAGGGATATTTCGAAGATAGTGTGGGGTCAGTGTGGGGACAAGGCAGGAACAGTGCAGGGACAGTGTGGGGACACTGCAGAGACATTGCTGGGACAGTGCGTGGAAAATATTAGGAGAGTGCTGGGACAGGGCCGGGACAGTATCCTGACTTTGTGGGGACAGTGTGGGGACAGTGTGGGGACAGATCCAGAACAGTTATGGGACAGTGACAGGACAGTGTGGCTACTGTGCTAGCAAAATCCAGGGAGAGTGTAAGCAGCGTGGAAACAGAACTGCACAGTGCCATGACAGTGTGGGGACAGTGCAGTGACAGTGCTGGGACAGGGCAGGGACATTCCCGGAATTGTGAAGTGACATTGTGGATACTGTGTGGTGATATTGCTGAGACTGTGCTCTCAGTGTGGGGACAGTGCAGGGACTGTGAGGGGACAGAGCATGGAGAGTGCCGAGACAGTGTGCAGAAGGTATCCAGACATGGCGGAGACAGTGCTGGTACAGTGCATAGACAGTGCGGGTATTGTCCAGGGACATTGTGGGGACAGTGCCGGGACAGTGGGGACAAGGTATCTGGACATTGTGGGGACAATGTTGGGACAGTTCAGGAACACTTCAGGGACAGTGAAGGGACAGTGCAGGGACTGTGCTGGCAAAAATCAGGGAAAGTGCAGCGGCAGTGCAGGGACTGTGCGTGGACAGAGAGGGGACAGTGCTGTGACAGTGAGGGGATGGTGAATGGACCTTGCGAGGCCAGTGGAGGGACAGTGCCTGAACAGTTCAGGGACAGTGACTGGAAAGTGTGGGGACTGTGCTGGCACATTCTGGGGAGAGTACAGGGACAGTGTGGAGACAGAACTGCACAGTGTCAGGAAAGTGTGGGACAGTGCGGTGACAGTTTGAGGAAAGTGCAGGGACATTGCTGGGACTGTGCAGTGACGTTGTGGATACTGTGTGGGGACATTGCAGAAACTGTGCCAGCACAGTGTGGTGACAATGCAGGTATGTCTGGGGACAGAGCAGGGAGAGTGCCAGGACAGTGTGGGGACAGTATCCTGACCTTGTGGGAACAGTTCATGGACAGTGCGGGAAAAGTTCAGGAACACTGACCAGACACTGCAGGAAGTGTTCCAGGACAGTGCAATGACAGTGTGGTGAGAGGGCAGGGACAGTTTGGGCACATTGTGGGCCAGTGAGGAGACAGAGTGGGGACAGAGCGGGGACATTGAGGACACATTCCTGGGAAAGTACATGGACAGTTCATGGATTGTGCTGGCACAGTGAATGGACAGTGCAGGGACAGTGAGGGCACAGTGGGGAGACAGTGCTGGGACAGTGCCTGGACAATTTGAAGGCAGTGTGGCTACTGTGCTGGGTTATTTTGGAGACAATGCCAAGACAGTGTGGCAACAATGCGGGGACAATGTGGTGACAGTGCGGGGACATTGCAGAGACATTGCTAGCATTGTGAATGGACAGTGTCAGAACAGTGCCAGAACAGTGTGGGAACACTGAGGAGACAGTGCCAGGACAGTGGAGGGGACAAAGCAGGGACAGTGAGGAGACAGTTCACAGGCATTGCTGAGATATTGCATGGACAGTGCGGGGACTCTGCTGGCACAGTGTGGGGACAGTGCAGGGACAGTGAAGGCACAGTGAGGAGACAGTGCTGGGACAGTGCCTGGAGAGTCTGAAGACAGTGTGGCTATTGTACAGGGATATTTTGGAGACAATGCCAGGATGGTGTGGCAACAATGCGGGGACAATGAGGGGCCAGTGTGGGGACATTGCAGAGACATTGCTGGGATTGTAAATGGACAGTGTTGAAACAGTGCCAGGACAGTCTGGGAACATTGAGGAGACAGTGCCAGGACAGTGGGGGGGGGGGGGACAAAGCAGGGACAGTGAGGAGACAGTTCACAGTCATTGCTGAGACATTGCATGGACAGTGTGGGGACTGTGCTGGCACAGTGTGGGGACAGTACAGAGACAGTGAGGGGACAGTGTGGGCACAGTGCCAGGACAGTACATGGACATTGAGGAGACAGTGCCAGGAAAGTGCGTGTACAATGTGGGGACAGAGCAGGGACAGTGCAGAGACAGTGCAGGGATTGTGCTGGAAAGTGCTTGACAGTTCTGGAACAGTGCAGTGATATTTCTGAGACAGTGTGGGGACATTGTGGGGACATTGCAGAGACATTGTTGGGACACTGAGTGGACAGTGCTGGGACAGTGCCAAGACAGTGCTGACACAGTGCCAGGTCACTGCAGGGACAATGCAGGGACAGGGTGGGGACAGTGCAGGGACTGTGCAGGTACAGTGAAGGGACAGGGCATGGATAATGAGGGGATAGTGAGGGGACAGTGTCTAGACAGTGTGAGAATAGTGTGGGGTCTGTGCAGTAATATTTCGGAGACAGTGCTAGAGAGTGTGGGGACAGTGTGGGGACAATATTGGTACAGTGTGGGGACATTGCTCAGGAATTGCTGGAACAGTGCTTGGACAGTGCATGGACAGTGCCAGGATCCTGCGGAGACCCTGAGGAGACAATTCTGGGACAGTGAGGGGATAGTGAGGGGACAGTGTGGGGACAATGTGGGAACATTGCTGGGACTCTTCCTTGACATTGAGGATACTTTGTGGGTACATTGCAGATACTGTGCTGGCCCAGTATGGGGACAGTGCAGGGACAGTGTGGTAACAATTCAGGGACAGTGATGGGACAGTACAATGAGAGTGTGGAGACTGGGCATGGACATGATGGAGACAGTGCTGATTCAGTTCTGGGACATTGTGGGGGCAGTGAAGAGACTGAGGGGGACAATGCAGAGACATGGAGGAGACATTGCTGGGAAAGTGTGTAAACAATTCATGGACTGTGCTGGCACAATGCAGAGACAGTCAAGGTACAGTGAGGGCACAGTGCGGAGACAGTGCCGGGACAGTGTGGTGACAATGCAGGGACTGTGAGGGGACACTGCAGAGACATTGCTGGACCCATTCATGGACAGTGTTGGAACAGTGCCAGGACAGTGTGGGAACATTGAGAAGACAGTGCCAGTGCCGGGACGGTTCAGAGACAAAGTGGGAACAGTGCAGGGACAGTGCAGAGACATTGATGGGACATTGTGTGGACAGCACGGGAACGGTGCTGGCACAGTGTGGGGACAGTGCTGGGACAGTGTCAGGACAGTGCGTAGACACTGAGGAGACAGTGCCAGGACAGTGCGGTAACAGTGCAGAGACAGAGAGGAGAAAGTGCAGGGACATTGCGGAGACTGTGCTGTGATAGTGCAGGGACAGTTCTGGAACAGTGCAGGGACTTGCGGGGACATTGCAGACAAATTGCTGGGACAGTGCATGTTCACTGCTGGAACAGTGCGGGGATATTTTGGAGACAATGCACGGACACTGTGGTGACAATGCGGGGACGGTGCAGGGACAGTGTGGGGCATTGAAGAGACATTGCTGGGACAGTGTGTGGACAGTGCTGGGATAGTGCCAGGACATTAAGGAGAAAGTGCGTGAACAGTTGGGGATAAAGCAGGCACAGTTCAGGGACAGTGCAAGGAATGTGCAGGTATATTGCTGAGACAGTGCAGGAAAAGTTAGGGGATAATGCAAAGGCAATGTGGGGTCAGTTCAGGGATATTTCAGAGACAGTGCAGGGACAGTACGGGGACAGTGCGGGGACAGTGCAGGGACAGCATAGGGGCATTATGGAGACACTGCTGGGACAGTGCCGGGGCAGTGCCAGGACAGTGCAAGGAAAATGTCGGGTTAGTGTAGTGATATTTTAGAGACAGTGCAGGGATAATTTGGGGACAGTTCTGGGACAGTGCAGGTATAGTACAGGGACATGGTGGAGACATTGCTGGGACAGTGCATGGACAGTTCAGGGACAGTGCCATGAACTGTGGGGACACTGAGGAGAAAGTGCTCAGACAGTGCAGGGATAGTGAGGGGACAGTGCCAGGACAGTGTTGAGACAGTACTGAGACAGTATGGGAATAGTGCAGGGACATTATGGGGCAGTGAGGCAAAAGTTTTGGGACTGTGCTGTCAAATCCAGGAGAGTGCAGGGACAGTGTAGGGACAGAACAGGCACAGTGCCAGGACAGTGTGGGGACAGTGTGGAGAGATATAGGAGACAGTGCCAGGAAAGTGAAGGGACAGTGTGGAGACAGTGTGGGGCATTGCAGAGACATTTCTGGGCCAGTAGGTGGACAGTGCCAGACTGTGCCAGAACAGTGCATGGACAGTGCGTGTATTGTCTGCAGACATTGCATGGACAGTGCCGTGACAGTGTAGCGACAGTGTGGGGCAGTGAGTGGAAAGTGCAGGGACTGTGCTGGCACAATCCACAGAGAGTGCAGGGACAGTGTGGAGACAAAACTGCACACTGCCAGGACACCGTGGGGACAGTGCAGGGACAGTATTGGGACAGAGCAGTGAGAGTGCTGGGACATTGCAGAGACATTGCTGGGTCAGTGCGTGGACCTGCTGGGACAGTGCAGGGATATTTCAGAGACAGTGCAGTGACAGTGTGAGGACAATGTTTGAACAGTGTGGGGACAATGTGTGGACATTGCAGAGACATTGCTGGACAGTGCATGTGCAGTGCTGGGACAGTGCTAAGATAATGCATGGACATTGAGTAGACAGTGCCAGCACAGTGCCAGGACAGTGCGGGGACAGTGTAGGGACAGTGCTGGGAGAGTGCTGGGACACTGCGAGGACAGTGCAGGGTCTGTGAAGGGATATTTTGGAGACAGTGCCTGGACTGTATGGGGCCAATGCTGGGGCCATGCAGATACAGTGCGAGACATTACGGAGACATTGCTGGGACAATGAGTGGACAGTGTGGGGACTGTGGAGACACAGTGTGCAGACAGTGCAGAGGCAGTGAGGGGACAGTACAGGGACAGTACCCAGACACTAGGATGGCAATGTTGGGACAGTGCAGGTATATTTCAGAGGAAGTGCCAGGACAGTGCGGGGCCAGTGAGGGAACTGTGTGGGGACAGTGACATGACAGTGCTGGGAAGCTGCTGGGACAGTACAAAGGTATTTTGGAGACAGTGTGGGGACAATGTGGAGATAGTGCTGGGACATTACAGAGAGAGTGCTGGGACAGTGCATGGACAGTGCTGGACTGTGCTAGGACAGTGAGGTTATTGTCCGGGAACATTCTGGGGACAATTCTGGGGCAGAAAAAGTGTGTCTGTGGGACAGTGTGAGGAAGTGAGGGGACAGTGCATGGACTGTTGTGGCATAATCTGGAGAGAGTGCAGGGACAGTGTGGAGACAGAACTGCACAGTGCCAGGAGAGTGTGGGGACAGTGCAGTGACTGTGCATGGACAGTGTGGGGATAGAGCGCTGACAGTGCCGGGATATTGCAGAGACATTGCTGGGACACTCTATGGACAGTGAGGAGACTATACAGTAAGGGGAAAGTGTCAGGACTGTGCCAGGACATTGCAATGACAAAATGGGGACTTTGCAGGTCCATTGCGAAGACATTGATGGGACACTGCTCAGGACATTGCTGGGACAGTGGGGGGACTGTGCTGGGACATTGTGGGTACTGTGCAGGGACATTGCAGAGACAGTGCCAGGACAGTGCGTGGACATTGCAGGGACCATGCATGAACAGAGCAGAGAAGTTCTGGGGACATTGTGGAGACATTTTTGGACAGTGCATGCACAGTGCAGGGATTATGCTGGAACAGTGCAGGGACAATGCTAGGACAGTGGAGGGACAGAGAGGGACCGGGGATGGGACAGTTTGGGGCAGTGAGAGGACAATGCTTGGACTGTGCTGACACAATCCAGGGACAGTGCATGTACAGAACTGCACAGTGCCTGGACAGTGTGAAGACAGTGTAGGGACAGTTCTGGGACTGTGCGAGGACAGTGTGGGGACAGTGCAGAGACCATGCAGGGACATTTTGGATACATTGCTTTACAGTACATGGACAATGCAGGATTTGTGCTGGCACAGTGCAGGGACAGTTAGAGGAGAGTGTGGGGACATTGCCGGGACATTGCAATGACATTGTGGGAACTGTTCAGGGCCATTTTGGAGGCATTGCGGGGACAGTGTGTGGATAGTGTCAGGACACTGGCAGGACAGTGCAGGGACATTTAGGGGACAGTGGCAGGACAGTGCAGGACAGTGAGTGAACAGTGCAGAGACATTCCTGGGACAGTGACAAGACAGTGCGTGGACAGTTCATGCACAGTACTGGGACTATGCTGGCACAATGCAAAGACAGTGTAGGGACAGTGAGTGCACAGTGCGGGGACAGCGCCATGACAGTGCCTGGAAAATGCCGCGACTGTGCGGAGAAAGAGAGGGAACAGTGCAGTGACAGTGTGGGGCAGTGAGGGCACAGTGCTGGGATTATGCTGACACTATTCGTGCATAGTGCAGGGACAGTGCAGGGACAGAAGAGCACAGTGCCAGGACAGTGTGGGGACACTGCAGGGACATTGAGGAGACAGTTCCATGACAGTGAGGATACAGTGAGGGTACAGTGCAGGGACATTGGTGGGACTGTGACAAGACAGTGCCCCAGACAGGGTGTGGACAGTGCAGGGACTGTGCTGGCACAGTGTGGGGACAGTGAGGAGACAATGCACGGAATGTGCAGGGACAATGCGGGGACTGTGCTGACATAGTGAGGGGTCAGTGCATAGACAGGGGATAGTGCAGGGACATGGCCGGGACACTAGCAGGACAGTGCAAGGACAGTGTGGGGACTGTGCGGGGATATTTTGGAGACAATGCCGGGAGAGTGTGTGGACAGTGAGGGGACAATGTGGGGAGACAGCAGGTAATGCCTGGGGACATTGTGGGGACAGTGCCAGGACAGTAAAGGGACAGAGTTTGGACAGTGGGGGGCATTGAGGGGACTGTGCTAGAACAATGCTGGGAGAGTGTAGGGACAGTGCATGGACAGAACTCGCACAGTCCCAGGACAGTGTGGGGATACTGCGGGGATAGTGAGGGACAGTGTTTTCCAGTGAGGGAAAGTGCTGGGACTGTGCTGGCACAATCAGGGCAGAGTGTATGGACAGTGAGTGGACATAACGGACGCATTGGGGGGGACAGTTCGGGGACATTATGGAGACAGTGCCCGAACAGTGTGGGGAAAGTGCTGGATTGTGCCAGGACAGTATGGGGACAGTTTGGGTATTGTCCTGGAACATTGAAGGAACAGTGCTGGGACAGTATGGGGAAAGTTCAGTGAGAGTGTTGGGCACTAAGGTGACAGTACTGGGACTGTGCTAGCACAATCCTGGGACAGAGCAGGGACAGTTTTGGGAGAGAGCAGAGACAATACTGGGACACTGTGGAAACATGGCTGGTACAGGGAGTGGACAGTGCAAGGACTGTGCAAGCACAGTGCTGGGGCAGTGCAGGGACAGTGAGGGGACAGTGAAGGTGCAGTTCCGGGACTGTACCAGGACAGTGCGGGGACATTGACTGGACAATGCCAGGACAGTGTGGTGACAGTGCGGGGACAGTGCCATGACTGTGCTGGGACATTTCAGATACTGTGCATGGAGAATATGGGCACTGTGTTGGCACAATGCAGTGGCAGTGCAGGTGCGGCGGTTGGACAGTGTGGGTACAGTGCTGGGACAATGCGGGGACAGTGCCAGGACAGTGCCAGCACAGTGCAAGGACAGTGTGGGGACTGAGCAGGGATATTCCAGAGACAGTGCAGGGACAGTGTGGGGACTGTGCAGGGACATTGCAGAGAAAGCACCTGGACAATGTAGGGACAGTGCAGGGACATTGCATAGACATTGCTGGGACAGTGCATGGACAGTGAAAGACTGTACCAGGATAGTGCGAGGAAAATGCACATAAGGCCCGGGAACATTGCAGAGACAGTGCCAGGATAGTGCCTATTCAGTGCAGGGACAGTGCAGGCACAGAGTGGTGACAGTATGTGGACATTGCGGAGACAATGCTAAGACAGTGCATGCAAAGTATGGGGACTGTACCTGCACAGTGCAGGGACAGAGTAGGGACAGTATGGGGACACTGTGGAGACATAGCTGGGACAGTACGTGCAAAGTGTGGAGATTGTCCTGCCACAGTGCGGGAACAGTGCAGGGACAGTGAGGGGACAGTGTGGGGACAGTGCCGGGACAGTGCCCAGACAGTGTTAGGACAGTGTGGTGACTCTACAGGTATATTTTGTAGACAGTGGTGGGAGAGTTCGGGGACATTGGGGGGAAATTGTGGAGAAATTACTGTGACAGTTCTTGGACAGTGTTGGGACAGTGCCAGGATAGTGCCCGGACTTTGAGGAGACAGTGACAGGACAGTGCAGGGATAGTGAGGGGACAGTGCAGGGACAGTTCTTGGACAGTGCCAGAAAAGTAGTGGAACATTTAAGAGACAGTGCCATGACAGTGCGGGGACAGTGCAGGGACAGTGCTAGGACTGTGGCAGACACTGAAGATACTGTGCATGCAGAATGTGGATACAGTGCTGGCACAGTGCATGGACAGTGCAGGGAGAGTTAGGGGACTTTTCGGGGATAGCGCCTGGCCAGTGCCAGCATAGAGCAAAGACAGTATGTGCAGGGATTTTTCAGAGACAGTGCCTGGACAGTGTGGGGACGGTGCCAGCACAGTGCTAGCACTGTGTGGGGATTGTGCAGGGATATTTTGGAGACAGTGCAGGGACAAGTACATGTATTGTTCAAGGACATTGATTGGACATTGCTGGGACAGTACAGGGACAGCACAGTGACAGTGTGGGGCGGTGCTGGGACTGTGCTGGCACAAGCTAGGGAGAGTGCAGGGACAGTGCGTGGAAAGTGCAGGGACAGAGTGGGGACAGTACGGGGACAATGCGGAGACATGGCTAGGACAGTGTGTGGCCAGTGCGAGGACTGTACTATCACAGTGCTGGGGCAGTGCAGGGACAGTGAGGGTATGCTGGGACAGTGTGGGGACAGTGCAGACACAGTACCAGGACTGTGCTGGGACATTTCAAATACTGTGCATGGAGAGTGTGGGGACTGTGCTGTCACAATGTAGTGGCAGTGCAGGGACAGGGATATGACAATGCAGGGACAGTGCCAGGACAGTGCTGGCACAGTGCAAAGACAGTGAGTGGACTGTGTAAGGACATTGTGAAGACAGTGTCGGGACAGTGTAGGGACAGAGTGGGGACAGTGTGGGGACATTGCTGGGACAGTGTGGGAACTGGGCTGGCATAGTGCAGGGAGAGTGCTGGGGTAGTGTGAGACAGTGCAGGGACAGTGCCAGAACAGTGCCAGGACAGTGTGGGGCCAATGTGGGGACAGGGCAGGGACAGTATGGGGACATTGCAGAGACATTGCTGGGACATTGCGTGGACAGTCTGGGGATTGTGCTGGCACAGTGCAGGGACAGTGTGGGGACAGTGTTAAGAGAGTGTGAGTAATGTGCAGGGACAGTGTGGGGGCAGAACTTCACAGTGCAAGGAGAGTGTGGGGACAGTGCAGAGGCAGTGCATAGACAGTGCCAGGACTGTGCCTGGACATTGTGGATACAGTGTGGGGACATTGCAGAGACAGTGTTGTCATAATACATGGATAGTGCAGGGACAGTGCGGGGAAAGTGCAGGAACAATGGAGGACCATTGCAGGGACAATGCCAGGACTGGGCCAGAACATTGTGGATACTGTGTGGGGACATCACAGAGACTGTGTTGCCATAGTATGGGGACAGTGCAGGGAGAGTGCAGGAACATTGCGGGGACAGTGCCAGTACTATGCCGGGATACTGTGGATACTATGTATGGACAGTGCAGGACTGTGCAGGCACAGTGCGGGGACAGTGCAGGGACAGTGCTGCGATAGTGCATGAACAGTACAGCGACAGTGCTAGGACTGTGCCAGGACATTGCAGATAATGTGTTTGGACAGTGCAGGACTGTGCTGGCACAGGGCAGGGATAGTACAGGGAAAGTGAGGAGATAGATCAGGGACAGTGCCTGGACAGTGCCTGCACAGTGCTAGTACAGTCCAGGGACTGTGCAGGGATATTTCAGAGACAGTGCAGGGACAGTGAGGGGAGTGTGCAGGGACATTGCATAGACAGTGCCAGGACAGTACAAGGACAGTTCAGGCACAGAGCTGTGACAGTGCAGGAACATTGCTGGGACATTGCATGCAAAATGAGGGGACTATGCTGGCCCAGTTCAGGGACAGTGCTGGGACAGTAGGGGACAGTGCAGGGACAGTGCCGGGACCATGCAAGGACTGTGTGGGGACTCTGCCGGGGTATTTCGGAGACAGTGCTGGGACAGTGTGGGAACAGGGAGGGACACAGTGGGGACATTGCAGAGACATTGCTGGGACTTTATGTGGAAGGTGCGGCGATTGTGCTGGCACAGTGTGGGGACAGTGTAGGGACAGTGAGGGGACAGTGTGGGGGAGAGTTGCAGGACAGTGAGAGGACAGTGTGAAGACAGAGTGGTGACTGTGCAGGGATTTTTCGGGGACACTGCTGGAACAGTGTGGGGAGAGTGCGGGGACATTGTGGAGGCATTGCAGGGACAGTGCATGGACAGTGCAGGGAGAGTGCCAGAAGAGTGCAGGGACAGTGAGGGGAAAGTGCGGGGACAGTGCTTGGACAGTGCCGGTTCATTGGGGGGACATTTTGGAGACATGTCCTGGACAGTGCGGTGACAATGCAAGGATAGTGTGGGGAGAGTGCCAGGACTGTGCCTGGTCATTGCAGATACTGTGCATGGAGTGTTTGAGGACAGTGCGGGAACAGAGCAGGGACAGTGCGGGTATTGTTCAAGAACATTGAGGAGACAGTGCCTGTACAGTGCGGGGAAAGGGCAGGGATAGTGCGTGGACATGGCAGAGACATTGATGGGACATTGCCATGGAGAGTCCCATGACATTGATGGGAGTGTGCATGGACAGCGCTGGGACAGTGCCGGGACATTGGGGGAAACAATTAGAACACAGTGCCTGAACAGTGCAGTGACAGTGCAGGGACAGTGCGAGAACAGAGCCAGCACAGTGCTACGACAGTGCAGGGACAGTGCTGGGACAGTGCGACAAAAGTGTGGGGACTGTTCAGCGACAGTGCAGGGACACAACTGCATAGTGCATGGATATTTTGGGGACATTGCAGGGACAGTGCATGGACAGTGCCAGGACTCTGACAGAACATTGTGGATACTGTGTGTAGGGACATTGCAGAAACTGTACTGTGCTGGCATAGTACGGCAGCAGTTCAGAGACAGTGCAGTGACCGTGCACTAACAGAGCGGGGACAGTGCCTGGACTGTGCCAGGACATTGAGGATACCGTATGGGGACATTGAAGAGACTGTGCTGCCATAGTACAGGGACAGTGCAGGAACAGTACAGAAACAGAGCGAGGACAGTGCCAGGATTGTGCCGGGACATTGCGGATACTGTGCATGGACAGTGCGTTATTGCGCTGGCACTGTGCGGAGATAGTGCAAGGACAGTGAGGGTACAGTGCCAGGACAGTGCGAAGAGATTGTGGAGACAGGGCTGGCACATTATGAGGACAGTGCAGCGACAAAGTGGGGACAGTGTGGGGACATTAAGGAGACACTGCCTGGACAGTGCGTGGACATTGCAGTGTCTGTGCAGGCACAATGCCTACACAGTGCAGGGACAGTGAGGGGACTGTGCGCGGACACAGTCAGGACAGTGGAATGACAGTGTGGGGACTGTGCAGGGACATTGCAGAGACAGTGCCTAGACAATGCGGGGACAGTGCAGGGAGTGTCTGGAGACATTTTCAGAGACAATGCAGGGGCAGTGCATGGACACTGCCACACTGTGCAAGGACAGTGCAAAGAGAGTGTGAATATTGCCCAGGGACATTGCAGAAACAGTGCTGGGACAGTGTGGGGGCAATGCGGGTCCGTTCTCAAACATAATGGTGACAGTATGGGGACATTGTGGAGACATTGCTGGGATTGTGTTTTCAAAGTTAGGTGACTGTGCTGGCACAGTGCGGAGACAGTGCAGGGATAGTGAAGGGACAGTGCATGGACATGCCGGGACAGTACTCGGACAGTTCTCGGACAGTGTGTTGACTGTGCAAGGATATTTCAGAGACAGTGCTGGGACATTGTGTGGATACTGCAGGAACAGTGCTATGACAGTGCAGGGACATTGCGGAAACATTGCTGGGACAGTGCATGGACATTGAGGAAACAGCGACAAGACAGTGCGGGGACAGCACAGGGAGAGTACCAGGACTGTGCTGGGGAATACCGGTTACTGTGCATGGAGAGTGTTGGCACTATGCTGGCACAGTGTGGGTACAGTGCAGGGACAGTGACAGGACATTGCAGGGACAGTGCCGAAACAGTGCCAGCACAGTGATAGGACAGTGTGGGGACTTTGCTGGAATTTTTTGAAGATAGTGCCTGGACAATATAGGGACAGTGACGGCACAGTGCTAAGACATTGTGGTGACTGTGCAGGGATATTTTGGAGACAGAGCTGGCACAGTGTGGGGACAGTGCGGAAACAGTGCGAGGACAGTGCGAGTATTGTTCGAGGGCATTGAGGAGACAGTGCCTGGACAGTACAGGGAGAGTGAGTGGATAGTGTGGGTTAGTGAGGGCACAGTGCTGGGACACTGATGGCACAATCCAGAGACAGTGCAGGGGCAGTCTGTGGACAATGGGTTCAGAGTGGGGACAGTACTGGGACATTGTGGTGACATTGCTGGGACAGTGCGTGGACAGTGCAGTGACTGTACTTGCACAGTGTGGGGACAGTGCAAGGACAGGGCAGACAGTGCGGGGACATGCCTGGACAGTGCCCGGACAATCCTAGGGCAGTGTGTTTACTGTGCAGGGATATCTGGGAGACAGTGCTGAGACATTGTGGTGACACTGCTGAAACAGTGTTGTAACAGTGCAGAGACATTGTGGAGACATTACTGGGACAGATCATGGACAGTGCCAGGACAGTGCCAAGACAGTGCAGGGACATTCAGGAGATCATGACAGGACAGTGCGGAGACAGTGAGGGGACAGTGCGGGGACAGTGCTTGGACAGTGCTGGGACATTGGGGGGACATTTAGGAGACAGTGCCTGGACAGTCCAGTGACAATGTGGGGACAGTGCGGGGAGAATGTCAGGACTGTGCAGGGACATTGCAGATACTGTACATGGAGAGTGTGGGGACTGTGCTGGCACAGTGTAAGGACAGTGCAGTGACAGTGAGGAGACATTACAGGGACAGTGCCAGAACAGTGCCTGCAAAGTGCTAGGACAGTTGGGGTCTGTACAGGGATATTTCGGAGACAGTGCAGGGACAGTGTTGGTATTGATCAAGGAAATTGAGGAGATAGTGCATGGACAGTACAGGGACAGTGTGGTGACAGTGAGGGGACAGTGTAGGGACCTTGCCAGGACTGTGCTGGGATATTGTGGATACTGTACATGGAGAGTGTTCGCCTTGTGCTGGCACAGTGTCGGGACAGTGCAGGGACAGTGAGAGGACATTGTGGGGACAGTACCAGAACAGTGCCAACACAGTGATAGGACAGTGTGGGGACTGTGCAGGTATGTTTTTGAAGATAGTGCCTGGACCATATGGGGACAGTGCAGGCACACTGCTAAGACAGTGTGGGGACTGGGCAGAGATATTATGGACACTGTGCTGGGACAGTGTGGAGACACTTCAGGAACAGTGCCAAGACAGTGCAGAGACATTGAAGAGATAGTGACAGGACAGTACGGGGACTTTGAGGGGACAGTGCAGGGAAAGTGCTTGGATAGTACCATACACTGGGTGGACATTTAGGAAACAGTGCCTGTATAGTGCGGGAGCAGTGCTGGGACAGTGCAGGGAGAATGCCAGGACTTTTTCAGGATATTGTGGATACTGTGCATGGAGAATATAGACACTGTGCTGATACAGTGTGGATACAGTGCAGGGAGAGTGACAGGATATTGGGGGACCATGCTAGAACAGTGCCAGTACAATAATAGGACATTGTGGGGACTGTTCAGGGAGATTTTAAAGACAGTGCCTGGACAATATGGGGACAGTGCTGTCACAGTGTTAAAACAGTATGAGGACTTTTCAGGGATATTTCAGAGACTGTGATTGGACAGTGTGGGGACAGTAGGGGACATTTAGGAGATAGTGCCTGGACAGTGCAAAGACAGTGTGGGGAAAGTGTGGGGAGAATTCCAGGACTGTGCCAGGAAATTGTAGACAATTTACATGGAGACTGTGGGGATGGTACTGGCACAGTGTGGGGACACTGCAGTAACAGTGAGGGGACATTGCTGGGACATTGCCAGTACAGTGCCAGCACAGTGCTAGGACAGCGCGGGGACTGTGCAGGGATAGTTTGGAGACAGTGCTTGGACAGTGTGGGGACAGTGTGGGAACATTGCGGGAACAGTGTGAGTATTATTCGAGGACATTAAGGAGACAGGCTCTGGACAGTACAGGGAGAGTGTGGGGACAGTGTGGGTCAGTGAGAGGACAGTGCAGGGACAATGCCAGGACACTGCACCAACAGTGTGGGGACTGTGTAGGGATATTTCATACACAATGCAGGGACAGTGTGGGGACAGTGTGATGACAGGGAGGGGACATTCTGGGGACATTGCAGAGACATTGCTGGGACATTATGTGGACAGTGCGTGGACTGTGCTGGCACAGTGTGGGGACAGTGTAGGGACAGTTAGGTGACAATGCGAGCACAGTTCCAGAACAGCACCCGGACAGTGTGAGGACAGTGTGGTGACTGTGCAGGGATATATGGAGACACTGCTGTTAGAGTGTAGGGACAGTGCGGGAACAGTGCGGGGATATTGTGGAGGCATTGCTGGAACAGTGGTTGGAGAGAACAGGGACAGTCCTAGTACAGTGAAGGCATATTGAGAGGACAGTGCGTGGATAGTGCTTGGACAGTGCATGTACATTGCTGGGATATTTTGGTGACAGTGCATTGACAGTGCAGTGACAGTGTGGGAACAATGCATGGAGAGTGTCAGAACTGTGCCAGAACATTGCTGAGACTCTGCATGGAGAGTGTGGGGACTGTGCTGGCACAGTGTTAGGACAGAGCAGGTACAGTGGAGGGACAGTGCAGGAACATTGCTGGAATAGTGCTAGCACAGAGCTAGGACAGTGTGGGGACTGTGCAGGAATATTTCAGAGACAGTGCTGGGAGTGTGTGTGGACAGTGCTCGAACAGTGCAGGGACAGTGAGTGTATTGTTCGAGGACATTGAAGAGACAGTGCCTGGACAGTATGGGGCCAGTGCGGGGACAGTGTGGGGCATTGAGGAGACAGTACTGCTACTCTGCTGGAACAATCTGTGGACAGTGCAGGGACAGTGCGTGGACAGTGCAGGGACAGTGCGTGGACAGTGGGGGCACAGAGCGGGGAAAGTACGGGGACATTGCGGAGACATTTCTAGGACAATGCACGGACAGTGTGGGCACTGTGCTTGCACAATGCAGGGTCAGTGCAATGACAATAAGGGGACAGTGTGGGGGACATGCTGGGAGAGTGCCTATACAGTGTTAGAACAGTGTGTTCACTATGCAGGGATATTTCTAAGACAGTGCTGAGAAGTGTTGGGACCGTGCGGGAAAAATACTGTGACTGTGTGTGGACATTATGAAGACATTGCTGGAAGAGTGCATGGAGAATGCCAGGACTGTGCTGAGACATTATGGATATTTTACATGGAGAATGTGGGGACTGTGCTGGCACAGTGTTGGAACAGTGCAGGCATAGTGAGGGGACATTGTGGGGACAGAGCCAGAAGAGTGCCACCACAGTGTTAGGACAGTGTGGGTGTGGGGACTGTGCAGGGTTTTTTTTTTGGAGACAGTTCCTGGAGAGTATGGGGACAATGCTGGCACAGTGCTGGGACAGTGTGGTGACTGTGCAGGGATATTTCACAAACAGTGCGGGAACAGTTCGTGCACAATGCGGGTATAGTTTAAAGACATTGAGTAGACAGTGCCTAGACAGTATGGGGACGGGGCGGTGACAGTGCAGGGACAGTGCAGGCACAGTGCCAGGACTATGCTGGGACATTGTGGATAGTGTGCAGGTAGAGAGTGGGGAATGTTCAGGCACAGTGCAGGGACAGTGCAGGGACAGTGAAGGGACAGTTCGGGAACATTGCTAGGACTGTGCATAGACAGTGATGGGAACCATGCTGGCAAAGTTCGTGAACAAGGTTGGGACAGTGAGTGGACAGTGCATGGACAGTGCTGGGACAGTGTGATGACAGTGTGATGACTGTGCAGGGACATTGTGGAGACAGTTCCTGGACAGTGCAGGAACAGTGCAGGGATATTGTGGAGACATTTCTTGGTCAGTGCACGGACACTGCCAGATTGTTAAAGGTCAGTGCAAAGACAGTGCGAGTATTGCCCAGGGACATTGTGGTGACAGTGCCAGGACAGTGTGGGGACAGTGCAGGGACAGTGCTGGAACAGAGCAGTGACAGTATGAGGACATTGTGGAGACATTGCAATGACAGTGCATGCAATGTGCATGAACTGTGCTGGCACAGTGAGGGTACAGTGCATGGACAGTGCAGGGACAGTGCGTGGACAGTGGGGGCACAGAGCAGAGACAATACAGGGACATTGTGAAGACATTGCTAGGACAGTGCACAGACAGTCTGGGCACTCTGCTTGCACAGTGCACGTTCAGGGCAATGATAGTGAGGGGACAGTGTGGGGGACATTCCAGGAGAGTGCATATACAATGCTAGAACAGTGTGTTGACTGTGCAGGGATATTTCTGAGACAGTGCTGAGACTTGTTGGGATAGTGAGGAAAAAGTGCTGTGACTGTGTGTGGACATTATGGAGACATTGCTGGAAGAGTGCATGGACAGTGCCGGGACAGTGGGAAGACAGTGTGGGGACATTGATGAGACTGTGAAAGGACAGTTTTAAGACAGTGATGGGACATGGCTTGGAAAGTGCCAGGACATTGGGGGGGGGTATATTTAGGAGACTGTGCCTGCAGAGTGCATTGACATTGCAGGGACAGTGCAGGTAGAATGCCAGGACTGTGCTGGGTCATTGCAGATATTTTACATGGAGAATGTGGAGACTGTGCTGGCACAGTGTTGTAACAGTGCAAGCACAGTGAGGGGACATTGTGGGGACAGTGCCAGAACAGTGCCACCACAGTGCTAGGACAGTGTGGGGAATGACAGGGTTTTTTTTTTGTTTTTTTTTTTTTTTTTTGAGACAGTGCCTGGAGAGTATGGGGACAGTGCCGGCACAGTGCTGGGACAGTGTGGTGACTGTGTAGGAATATTTCAAAAACAATGCGGGTACAGTTTTTGCACAATGTGGGTATAGTTTAAAGACATTGAGTAGACAGTGCCTGGACAGTATGGGGACAGGGCTGTGACAGTGCAGGGACAGTGCAGGCACAGTGCCAGGACTATGCTGGGACATTGTGAATACTGTGCAGGTAGAGTGTGGGGAATGTGCAGGCACAGTGCAGGGAGAGTGCAGGGACAGTGAAGGGACAGTACAGGAACATTGCTAGGACTGTGCATAGACAGTGATGGGGACCGTGCTGGCAAAGTTCATGAACAAGGTTGGGACAGTGAGTGGACAGTGCATGGACAGTGCTTGGACAGTATGATGACAGTGTGACGACTGTGCAGGGACATTGTGGAGAAGGGACAGTGCAGGGAAAGTGCATGAACAGAGCAGGGACAGTGCCTGGAGAGTGCAGGGACAGTGCAGGGATATTGTGGAGACATTTCTTGGTCAGTGCATGGTCACTCCCATTTTGTTAAAGGTCAGTTCAAAAACAGTGCAAGTATTGCCCAGGGACATTATGGTGACAGTGCCCAGATAGTGTGGGGACAGTGCAGGGACAGTGCTGGAAAAGAGCAGTGACAGTATGAGGACATTGTGGAGACATTGCAGTTACAGTGCATGAAATGTGTGGGGCCTGTGCTGGCAGTGTGAGGGGACAGTTCATGGACAGTGCTGGGACAGTATTGGAACAGTGTGAGGACAGTGTGGGGACTGTGCACAGATATTTTGGAGACAGTGCAGGGACAGTGTGTGGACACTTAAGGGACAGGGAGGGGATTGTATGGGGGCATTGCAGAGAAATTGCTGGGACTTTGCATGGATAGTCCGGGGACTGCGCTGGTACAGTGCGGGGACAATGAGGGGATAGTGCGAAGACAGAGTGGGGATTGTGTAGGGACAGTGCAGGGACAGAAGTGCACTGTGCAAGAAGAGTGTGGGGACAGTGCAGGGACAATGTGTGAATGGTGTCGGGACTGTGCGGGGACATTGCAGATATGTTCTTGGACTGTGCAGGACTGTGCTGCCATAGTACAGATACAGAGAAGGGACAGTGCAGGGAAAGTGCATGAACAGAGCAGGGACAGTGCCAGCACTGTGCCGGGACATTGCAGATACTGTGCTGGTAGAGTGCAGGACCATTGCAGTGGAAGTGAGGAGACAGTGTGAGGAAAGTGTGGGGACAGTGAATTCACAGTGCTAGGATAGTGCAGGGGCAGTGAGAGGAATGTGCAGGGACATTGCAGAGACAGTGCTGGCACAGTGTGGGGACAGTTCTGGGACAGACCGGGGACATTGCTGGGCCAGTGCATGCACAATGAGGGGACTATGCTGGCACAGTTCGGGGACAGTGCTGGGACAGTGAGGGTACAGTGAAGGGACAGTGAAGGGACATGGTGGGGACACTCTCGGGACATAGCAGAGACATAGCTGGGAAATTATGTGGACACTGCAGCGACTGTACTGGCACAGTGCTGGTACAGTGTAGGGACAGTGAGGAGAGACAGCAGGGACTGTTCCAGGAGAGTGCCCAGAGAGTGAGAGGAGAGTGTGGTGACTGTGCAGGGATATATCGGGGATACTGCCGGGACAGTTTGGGGACAGTGCAGGAACAGTAAAGGGGCAATGCGGTGACATTGTGGTGGCATAGATGGGACAGTTCGTGGACAGTGCAGGAACAGTACCAAGCCAGTGTGGGGACAGTGAGGGGACAGTGCAGGGACAGTGCTTGGACATTGCTGGGACATTGGGGGACATTTTGGAGACAGTGTCTGGACAGGGCTGTGACATTGAGGGCACACTGCAGGGAAACTGGGGGACACACATTGCTAGCACACTGAGGGGACAGTGCAGGGACAGTGAGGGGACTGTGCAGGGACAGTGCTGGGACAGTGCGAAGGCAGTGCCTGGACAGTTTGGGGACAGTGCAGGGACAGTGCAGGGACATTGCAGAGGCACTGCTGGGACAGTGCATGGACATTGCAAGACTGTGCCAAGACAGTGAAAGGAAAATGCACATATTGCCCGAGGACAGTGAAGAGATAGTGCCCGAACAGTGCGGATACAGTGCAGGGTGAGTGCAAGGACAGAGCAGTGACAGTATGGGGATGTTGTCTAGGCATTGCTGCAACAGTACGTGCAAAGTGTCGGGACTGTGTTGGTATAGTGCAGGGACAGTGCATGGACAGTTAGAGGACAGTGCCAAGACAGTGCCCGGAGAGTGTGAGGACAGTGTGGTGACTGTTCAGAGATATTTCGGAGACAGTGCCGCGACAGTGTGGGGACAATGTGGGTACAGTGCAGGGACAGTGCTGGGACATTGTGGAGACATTGCTAGGACAGTGTGTTGTCAGTGCTGGGACAGTGCCAGTACAGTGTGGGGAGATGGAAGAGACAGTGACAGGACAGTGCAGAGACAGTGAGGGGACAGTGCGGGAACAGTGCTTGGACAGTGCCAGGACAGTGGTGGGACACTTAGGAGACAGTGCTTGGACAGTGTGGTGAGAGTTCTGGGACAGTGTGGGGACAGTGTAGGACTGTGCTGGACATTGCATATACTGTGCATGCAGAATGTGGAGACTGTGCTAGAACAGTGAGAGAACAGTGTAGGGAGAGTTAGGAGACAGTTCAGGGACAGCACTGGGAGAGTGCCAGCACAGTGCTAAGACAGGGTGCAGACTGTTCAGGGATATTTTGGCGACAGTGCTGGGACAGTGTAGGGACAAAGCGGAAACTGTACAGGGTCAGTGCAGGTATTGTTCGAGGACATTGATGGGACAGTGCTGGGACAGTATGGGGGCAGTGTAGCGAAAGTGTGGGGTAGCGAACGTACAGTGCTTGGATTGTGCTTCCACAATCCACTGACAATGCAGGGACAGTGCGGGGACAGTGTGGGGAAAGAGTAGGGACAGTACGGGGGCACTGCAGAGACATTGCTGTGACAGTGCATGGATAGGGACAATGCAGCGACTGTGCTGGGACTGTACCAGGACAGTGTGAGGACACTGACAAAACAATGCCAGGACAGTGTGGGGACAATGCCAGGACTGTGCTGGTATATTTCAGATACTGTGCATGGAGAGTGTGGGCTAGGGGCTGGCAAAATGCAGAGACAGTGCAGGGACAGTGATGGAAATGTGTGGGGACAGTGCTGGGACAGTGCCAGGACAGTGCCAGCACAGTGCAAGGACAGTGTGGGGACTGTGCAGGGATATTTCAGAGACAATGTCCAGACAGTGTGGGGACTGTGCGGGGACATTGCAGAAACAGTGCACAACAGTGATGGGACAGTGCAGTGACAGAGCAGGGACAGTGCAGGGACATTGCTGGGACGGTGTGGGGACAGCGCAGGGATTGTGCTGACACAGTGCAGGGACAGTGCTGGGACAGTGTGGGAATAGTGCAGGGACAGTGCTGGAACAGTGCTGGGACAGTGCCCGGACAGTGTGAGGACAATGTGGTGACTATGAAGGGATATTTCAGAGACAGTGCCTGGACAATTTGGGGACAATGTGGGTACATTATGGGTACAGTGCGGGGACATTGTGGAGACAGTGCAGGGACAGTGAGAGGTCAGTGCCGGGATAGTGCCAGGACAGTGCTGGGACATTGAGGTCACAGTTAAGGGACAGTGCTGGGACAGTGAGGGGACAGTGTGGGCACAGTCCTTGGACAGTGCTGGGAGAATGGTTGGACATTTAGGAGACGGAGCCTGGACAGTGCAGTGATAGTGTTGGGGACAGTGCGAGGACAGTGCCAGTACTGTGCTGGACATTGCTAATACTGGGCATGCAGAATGTGGAGACTATGTACAGTGCAGGGACAGTGCAGGGAGAGTTAGGAGACAGTTCTGGGACAGCACTGGGACAGTGCCAGCACAGTGCTACGACAGTGTGAGGACTGTTCAGGGGTTTTTCGGAGACAGTGCCTGGACAGGGTGGGGACAGTGCCTGCACACAGCTGAGACCATGTGGGAACTGTGCAGGGATATTTCGGAGACAGTGCAGGACAGTGTGGGGACAAAGAGGAAAGAGAACAAGGATCGTGCGGGTATTGTCCCAAGATGTGCCTGGAGAGAACAGGGATAGTGCAGTGAAAGTGTGGGGCAGTGACAGCACAGTGCTGGGACTTTGCTGGCACAATCCGGGGACAGTGCAGGAAAAGTGCGAGGACAGGAAGAAGACAGAGTGGGGAAAGTACTAAGACATTGCAGAGACCTTGCTGCGACAGTGCGGGACTGTGCTGGCACAGTGCTGAGGCAGTGCAGGGATAGTGAGGGGACAGTGTGCAGACAGTGCTGGGATAGTGCTGGGTCAGCAATAACAATATGGAGACTGCAAGGATATTGCAGAGAAAGTGGCGAAATATTGTGGGGACAGTGCAGGGACAGAGCAGGGACAATACAGGGACACTGTGGAGACACGGCTGGGAAAGTGTGCGGACAGTGTGGGGACTGTGCTAGCACAGTGCTGAGACAGTGCAGGGACAGTGAAGGGTCAGTGCAGGGACAGTGCCAGGACTGTACCAGGACAGTGCAGGGACATTGACTAGACAATGCCAGGACAGTGTGGTGACAGTGCCAGGACTGTGTGGGACATTTTAGATACTATGCATGGAGACAGTGGGGACTGTGTTGGCACAGTGCAGTGGAAGTACCGGGGCAGTGCAGGGATAGTGTGGGGACATTGCTGGAACAGAGTGGAAAAAGTGAGAGACTGTCCTCGCAAAGTGCAGGGACAGTGCCGGGACAGTGTGGGAGCAGTGCAGGGATAGTGCCAGGATATTGTGAGGACAGTGTGGGGGCTGTGCAGTGATATTTCAAAGACACTGATGCGACAGTGTAAGGACAGCATGGGGACAGGGTGGGGACATTGAGGGGACATTGCAGAGAGACTGCTAGGACATTGAGTCGACAGTCCGGTGACTGTGCTGTCACAATGCAGGGACAGTGCAGGGACAGTTTGAAGACAGTGTTAGGACTGTGCAGGGACAGTGTGGGCACAGAACTGCACAGTGTAAGGAGAGTATGAGGACAGTGCAGGGACTGTGCGTGGACAGTGCCAGGACTGTGCCAGGACATTGTGGATACTGTGTGTGGACATTGCAGAGATTGTGCTGGCGTAGTATGGGGACAGTGAAGGTATAGTACAAGGACAGTGCAGAGACAGTGCAGGAACACTGCAGGGACAGTGCCAGGATTGTGTTGGGACATTTCGGATATTGTGTGGGGACATTGCAAAGACTGTGCTGCCATAGTACGGGGACAGTGCAGGGACAGTGCAGAAACAGAGCAGTGACAGTGTCAGTACTGTGCAGCGACATTGCAGATACTGTGTCTGGACTGTGAGGAACTGTGCTGGCAGTGCAGGGATAGTGCAGGGACAGTGCTGGGGCAGTGCAGGAATGGATCGGGGACAGTGCCAGGTCATTGAAAATACTGTATGTGGACAGTGCGGTACTGTGCTGACACAGTGCAGGGACAGTGCTGGGACAGTGCATTCAAAGTGCAGGGATTGTGCTGGCACAGTGCTGGCACAGTGCAGGGACAGTGCACGGAATATGAGGAGACAATTCGGGGATGGTGCCTGGAGAGTGCCTACCCAGTGCTCAGACAGTGCATGGACTCTGCAGGGATATTTCGGAGAAAGTGTTGGGACAGTGTGGTAACATTGCAGAAACAGTGCCAGGACAGGGCGGTGACACTGTGAGGACATTGCTGAGACAGTGCCAGGAGAGGGCAGGGACAGTTTAGGGACAGACCTGGGACAGTGTCTGGACTTTGCTGGGAGATTGCGAGCTCAATGAGGGGACTATGCTGGCACAGTTCTGGGACAGTGCTGGGACAGTGATGGGACAGTGCAGGAATAGTGCCGGGACAATGCCGGGACACTGCAAGGACAGTGTGGTGACTGTATAGGGATATTTCGGAGACAGTGTTGAGACAGTGTTGGGACAAGGCAGGGGCACTGTGGGAACATTGCAGAGAAATTGCTGGGATGTCATATGGACAGTGCAGGGACTGTGCTGGCACAGTGCAGGGACAGTGTATGGACAGAAAGAGGACAGTGCAGTGACAGTCCCAGGACAGTGAGAGGACAGAGTGGTGACTGTGCAGGGATATTTCAGGGACACTGCTGGAACAGTGTGGGAACAGTGCAGGGACAGTGCAGGGACATTGTAGAGGAATTGCTGGGACAGTCCATGGACAGTTCAGGGACAGTACCAGGACAGTGCTGGGACAGTGAGGAGACAGTGTGAGACAGTGCTTGGACAGTGTTAGTACATTGTGGGGACATTATGTAAGGAGTGCGTGGACCAAGAGTTGACACAGTGGGGACAGTGCAGGGAGAATGCCAGGACTGTGCCAGGACATTGTGGAAACTGTGCATGGAGAGTGTGGGGGCTGTTCTGGCACAGTGCGGGGAAAGTGCAGGGAAAGTGAGGGGACAGTGCAGAGACAGTACCTGAATAGTGCCAGCATAGTGATAGGACAGTATCGGGACTGTGCAAGGATTTTTTTGGAGACAGTGCCTGGAAAGTATGGGGACAGTGCCAGCACAGTGCTAAGAAAGTGTGGGGGACTGTTCAGGGATATTTTGGAGACAGTGCTGGGACAGTGTGGGGACAGTGAGGGAACTCTTTGGGGACATTGTGGGGACTGTGCGGGTATTGTTCAAGGACATTGAGAAGACAGTGCCTGGATAGTATGGGGACAGTGGGGGACAGTGCAGAGACATTTTGGGGTAGTGAGGGGACCATGCTGGGACTCTGCTGGCACAATACTGGGACAGTGCAGGGACAGTGCAGGGACAATGCAAAGACAGAGCAAGGACAGTGAGGGCACATTGTCACTGCAATGGGGACTGTGAAGGGATATTTTGGAGACAGTGTCAGGACAGTGTGGGGACTATGTGGGGACAGTGTGGAGACAGTGCCAGGACGGTGCAGGGACAGTGTGGGAACAGTGTGGGAACAGTGCAGGGACAGTGCTGGAACAATGCAAGGATAGTGCGATGACAGTGTGGGGACTGTGCAGGGATATTTCAAAGACTGTGCCATGACAGTGTAGGGACAGGGTGGAGACAGTGTGGGGACTGTGCAGGGACAGTGTGGGACAGAACTCAACAGTGCAAGGAAAGTGTAGGGTCAGTGCAGGGACAGTGAGTGGACAGTGCCAGTACTGTGCCGGGACATTAGGATACTGTGTGGGGACATTGCCGAGACTGTGTAGGCATAGTACTGGGACAGTGCAGTGACAGTGCAGAAACGGTGCAAGAATAGAGCATGGGCAGTGCCAGGACTGTGCTGAGACATTACGGATCCAGTGTGTGGACATTGCAGGACTGTGTTGGCACAGTGTGGGGATAGTGCACAACAGTGAAGAGACAGTGCCAGGATAGTGTGGGGACATGTGGAGACAGTGCAGACACATTATGACTACAGTGATGGGACAAAGGGGGGACAGTGAGAGGACATAACAGAGACATTGTTTGGACAGTGCGTGGACATTGCAATGTCTGTGCTACCACAATGCCAGAACATTGCAGACACAGTGCAAGGACAGTACTGGGACAGTGCGGGTGTAGTGAGGAGACTGTGCCTGGACTGTGTCATGACAGTGCAGTGACAGTGTGGGTATTGTCCAGTGATATTGCTGAGACAGTGCCAGGACAGTACACGGACAGTGTGGTTACAGTGTGTGGGAGTGAGGGGACACTGCTGGTACTATACTGGCATAATCCCGGAGAGAGTCCCAGGACAGTGAGGGCACAATGTGGAGACAATGCAGGGACAGTGTGGGAATAGTGAGGGAACAATGCAGGTACTCTTCGGGGACAGTGCTGGAACAGTGGGAGTACAGTGTTATGATTGTGCTGTGATATTTTGTAGACAGTACCAGGAGAGTATGGGGACTGTTCACGGCCAGTGCAGGGACTATGCAGGAATATTGTGGATACTGGGTGAGGATATTGCACAGACTCTGCTATCACAGTGCAGAGATATTTTATGAGCATTACAGGGACATGATGGAACAGTGCACTATCTGTGCTGGGACAGTGCAAGGACAGTGTGGGGACTATGTGGGAACATTGCAGAGACAGTGCCAGAAAAGGGAGGGGGAGTTTAGGGCAATGAGGGGACAGTGCTGGGACTCTGCTTGCACAATCCAGGGACAGTGCAGGGACAGTGCAGGGACAATGCGTGGACAGAGTAGGGACATTAAGGGGACATTGCAGAGACATTGACATTGCTGGGAAAGTGTGTGGATAGAGCTGGGACTGTGCTTGCACAGTGCATCAGCAGTGAAAGGACACTGAGGGGACAGTACGAGAACATTGCCGGGACAGTGCCTGGGCAGTGCTAGGAGAGTATGTTGACTGTGCAGGGATATTTTGGAGACAGTGCTGGGAGAGTGCGGGGACACTGCGGGAACAGTGCTGGGAGAGTGTGGAGATACTGCAGGAACAGTGCCATGACAGTGCGGTGATATTTTGGAGACATGGCAGGGACAGTGCGTGGCCAGTGCCAGAACAGTGCCAGGACAGTGCAGGAACCTTGATGAGAAAGTGCCGGAACAGTACAGGGACAATGAGGGGACAGTGTAGGGACAGTGCTTGGACAGTTCCAGGACAGTACAGGGACATTTAGGAGAGGGTGTGGTGACAGTTGGTTGACAGTGTGGGGACAGTGCGGGGACAGTGCCAGAAAAGTGCTGGGATATTGCAGATACTGTGCATGGAGAGTATGGGGACTGTTCTGTCATAGTTTGGGGATAGTGTAGGGACTGTGAGGCAACAGTGCAGATACAGTGTCGGGAGAGTGCCTGCATAGTGTTATGACAGTGTAGGGACTGTGCGGTGATATTTCTGAGACAGTGCAGGGAGAGTGTGGGGACTGTGTGAGAGCCTTGCAGTGACTGTGCTGGCATAGTACTGGAACAGTTCAGGGACAGTGCAGGAACAGGGCAGGGACAGTGCCAGGAGAGTGCGGGGGAAATTGTGGAGAAAGTGCCGGCACTGTATAGGGACAGGGCAGAGACAGAGAATGGACAGTGCAGGAACATTACAGCGACATTGCTTGTACAGTATGTGGATATTGTGGTGTCTGTGCTGGAAAAATTCAGGGACAGTGCAAGGACAGTAAGGAGACAGTGAGGTGACTGTGCAGGGACAGTGGGATGACACTGTGGGAACTGTGCAGGGACATTGCAAAGACAGTGCCTGGAGAGTGTGGGGAGAGTGCAGGGACAGTGTGGGGACATTGTGTAGACATTGCTAGGACAGTGCATGGGCAGTGAAAGACTGCCAGGGTAGTGCGAGGAAAATGCACGTCTTGCCCGGGAAAATTGTAGAGACAGTGCCGGGACAGTGTGGATTCACTGCAGGGACAGTGCAGGGACAGACTGGTGACAGTATGGGGACATTGCAGAGACATTGCTAAGACAGTGTGTGCAAAGTGCAGGGACTGTGCCAACACAGTGTAGCAATAGAGCAGGGACTGTATGGGGACACTGTGGAGACATTGCTGGGACAGTGCATGCAAAGTGCAGAGATTGTGCTGGCACAGTGCAGGAATGGTGCCGAGACAGTGCCCAGACAGTGAAAGGACAGTGTGGAGACTGTGCAGGGCTATTTTGGAAACAGTGGCCAGGACAATGTGGGGACAGTTCCAGTACAGTGCAGGGAGTGTGTGGGGATATTGTGGAGACTTTGCTGGGACAGTGCTTTGTCAGTCCTGGGACAGTGCCAGGACAGTGCTTGGACATTGAGGAGACAGTGACTGGACAGTACGGGGACAGTGAGGGTACAGTGCTTGGACAGTGCTGGGAGAGTGGTAGGACATTTATGAGACAGTGCCTGAACAGTTCGGTGACAGTGAGGGGACATTGCAGTGACAGTGCCAGGACTGTGCTGGACATTGAAGATACTGTGCATGCAGAATGTGGAGACTATGCTGGCACAGTGCAGGTCACAGTGCAGGGAGAGTTAGGGGACAGTTTGTGGATAGCGCCAGGATAGTTCCAGCACAGTGCTAGGACAGTGTGAGGACTGTGCAGGGACTTTTCAGAGACAGTGCCTGGACAGTGAGGGGACAGTGCCAGCACAGAGCTAGGACTGTGTGGGGACTGTACAGGGAAATTTTGGAGAGAGTGCAGGGAACGTGTGGGGAAAAAGCGTTAACAGTACAGGGACAGTGCTGCTTTTGTTAAAGGATGTTGATTGGACAGTGCTGTGACAGTACAGGGACAGTGCAGCGACAGAGTGGAGCAGTGATGGGACAGTGCTGTGGCTGTGCTGGCACAATCCCCGGACAGTGCAGGCACAGTGCAGTGACAGAGCAGGGACATTATGAGGACACTGTGGAGACATGGCTGGGACAGTGTGTCGACAGTGTGAGGACTGTGCCAGCACAGTTCTGGGGCAGTACAGGGAGAGCGAGGGGACAGTGTGGGGACAGTGCAAGGACTCTACCAGGACAGTGCGGGGACATTAAATAGACAGTGCCAGGACAGTGTGGTGACAAAGCGGGGACAGTGCCAGGACTGTGCTGGGATATTTCGGATACTATTCATAGAGAGTGTGGTGACTGTGCTGGCCCAATGCAGTGGCAGTGCAGGGACAGTGCAAGGACACTGTAGTATCTTTGTTGGGACAGTGCAAGGACAGTGTGGGGACAGTGCAGGGATAGTGTGGGTCTGTAAGAGGACACTGCTGGGATTCTGCTGGCACAATTTGGGGACAGTGCAAGGACAGTGCATGGACAATGCATGGACAGAGCAGGAACAGTATGGGGGCATTGCTGTGACACTGCTGGGACAGTGCATGGACAATTTGGGCACTGTCCTTGCACAGTGTAGGAGCAGTGCAAGGAAACTGAGGGGACACTGTGGGGACATTATGGGACAGTGAATGGACACTGCTAGGACAGTGTATTGACTGTGCATGAATATTTCAGAGACAGTGCTGGGAGAGAGTGGAGACACTGTAGGAACAGTGCCATGACAGTGCGGGAACATTTTGGAGACATTGCTGTGACAGTGCATGGACAGTGCCGGAACAGTGACTGGATAGTGCAGGAATGTGAATGAGACAGTGCCTTGCCAGTGATGGGACAGTGAGTGGACAGTGTGGGGACAGTGCTTGGACAGTTCCTTAATGGTACAAGGATATTTAGGAGACATTGTGGAGACAGTGTCGGGACAGTGTGGGGACAGTGTGGGAACAGTGCAGGGACAGTTTGGGGACAGTGCTGGAACAGAGCAGTTTCAGTACCAGTATTGAATATTGGATATTGTGGAGACATTGCTGGGACAGTGCCTGCAAAGGGCAGGGACTGTGCTGGCACAGTGTGGGGCAGTGCAAGGACAGTGAGGGGACAGTGCTGGGACAGTACCCGGACATTGTGAAGACAGTGTAATGACTGTGCAGGGAAATTTCAGAAACAGTGCCAGGACAGTGCGGTGAGAGGTCGGGCACATTGTGGAGACATTGTTGGGACATTGCATGAACAGTCCAGGGACTGTGCTGGCACAGTGCAGGGACAGTGCGGGGACAGTGAGAAGACAGTGTGGGTACATTGAGGGGACAGTGAAGGGACAGTGACGGGACAGTGTGAGGACCGTGCCCGGACAGTGTGAAGACAGTGTGGTGACTGTGCAGGGAAAGTACAGGGACAGAACTTCACAGTGCAAGTAGAGTGTGGGGAAAGTGCAGGGACAGAGTCACGACTGTGTCAGCATGTTGTGGATAGTGTGTGGGGTCATTGCAGAGACTGTGCTGACATAATATGGGGACATAACAGGTACAGTGCAGAAATATTGCAGGGACAGTTCCAGGACTGTACCGCGACATTGCAGATACTATGTGTGGACAGTGTGGGACTGTGTTGTCACAGTGCAGAGATAGTGCATGGACAGTGCTGAGACAGTGCAGGAACAGTGCTAGGACTGCAGATACTATGCCTGGACAGGCCAGGACTGTGCTGGCACAGTGCGGTGAAAGTACTGGGACACTGGGTGCAAAGTGCAGAGACTGTGCTGGCACAGTGCTAGCACAGTGCGGGGACAGTGCAGGGCAAGTGAGGAGACAGTTCGAGTACTGTGCCTAGACAGTCCCTGCACAGTCCTAGAACAGTGCAGGGACTGTGCAGAAATATTTTGGAGACTGTGCAGGGACAGTGAGGATAATGTGTGGGGACATTGCAGAGACAGTGCCAGGACAGTGTAGGAACATTTGATGGACAGAGCTAGGACAGTGCGGGACATTGCTGGGACAGTGCATACACAATGAGGGAACTATGCTGGCACAGTTCGGGGACATTGCGGGGCCAGTGCAGGGGCAGTGGGGGGACAGTGCCAGAAGAGTGAAAGGACAGTGTGGGGAAAGGGTGGGGAAACTGTGAGGACATTGCAAAGACATTGCTGGAACATTAATGGACAATTCAGGAACTGTGTTGGCACAGTGCGGGGACAGTGTAGGGACAGTGAACAGACAGTGTGGGGACAGTTGCAGGACAGTGTGAGGACAGTATGAGAACAGAGCTGTGACTGTGTAGGGATATTTTGGGGACACTGCCATGACAGTGTGGTGACAGTGCAGGAAAAGGACAGGGACAGTGCAGGGACATTGTGGAGGCATTGCTGAGATAGGGCTTGGACAGTGAGGGGACAGTGCTGAGACTCTGCTGTCACAATCCATGGATAGTGCAGGGACAGTACTTGGACAGTGGGGGAATAGAGCGGGAACAGTGCGGGGCCATTGTAGAGACATTGATTGGACAGTGCTTTGACAGTGCATGGACAGTACGGGGACTAGGATTGCACAGTTCTGGGCAGTGCAAGGACAGTGAGGGGACAGTCCCAGGACATGCCGGGACAGTGCTCGGACAGTGCCAGGACAGTGTGTTGACTGTGCAGGGATATTTCAGAGACAGTTCTGGGACAGTGTGGGGACACTGCAGGAACTAAGCTAAACTTACTAAGCTCAACTCTAAATGAATCAAGGACCTCCACATAAAACCAGACACACTGAAACTAATAGAAAAGAAACTGGGCAAGAGCATTGAGCACATAGGCACTGGGGCAATCTTCCTGAACAGAACACCAATAGCTCATGCTCTCAGGTCAAGAATTGACAAATTGTAACTCAAAAAATTCCAAAGTTTCTGTAAGGCAATGGACACTGTCAAAAGCACAAAATGGAAACCAACAAATAGGAAAAGTTCTTCACCAACCCTACATCTGAGAGAGGGCTAATATCCAATATATACAAAGAACTCAAGAAGTCAGACTCCAGAGAGTCAAATAACCCTATTAAATGGGGTACAGAACTAAACAATTTTCACCTAAAGAACTTTGAATGTGTGAGAAGCACCTTAAGAAATGCTCATCATTAATCATTAGGGAAATGTAAATCAAAACAACCCTGAGATTTGGCCCCACACTAGTCAGAATGGCTAAGATTAAAAATCAGAGACAACAGGTGTTGGCAATGATGTGGTGAAAGAGGAACACTCCTACACTGCTGGTAGGATTGCAAGATGGTACAATCATTCGGAAATCAGTCTGGCAGTTCCTCAGAAAACTGGGCATGACACTTCCAGAGGACTTCGCTATACCACTCCTGGGCATATACTCAGAGGATTTTCTGGCATGCAATAAGGTCACTATGTTTATAGCAGCCTTATTTATAATAGCCAGAAGCTGAAAAGAACCCAAATGGCCCTCAGTGGAGAAATGGATATAGAAAATGTGGTATATTTACACAGTAGAATACTACTCAGCAATTAAAAACAATGAATTGATGTCTCCTGTATGGGAAAGAGTGTTAGGCACTTGATATGAACTTGACATGGAATCGTGGCCTCAGAATATTGAGGTATAGGTGCTTATATTTTGATGTAATTATGCTGTCTGGACTGAGATAAGTAGCATCTGATGGGTTCTTTAGTAAGTTGCCTGAATCATCTTTGTTTCTCTACTATAGTGTAGTATTCCAGGTGAGGAAATACAACTTTTTAACCCTGAGATTTCACCTCACACAAGTCAGAATGACTAAGGTCAAAACCTCAGGAGATAGCAGGTGTTGGCGAGGATGTGGAAAAAGAGGAACACTCCTCCTCTGCTGGTGGGATTGCAAAATGGTGCAACCACTTTGGAAATGAGTCTGGCAGTTCCTCAGAAATCTGGGCATGACACTTCTGGAGGACCCTACTATACCACTAATAGGCATATACCCAGAGAATTCCCCGACATGCAATAAGGACACATTCTTCACTATGTTGATAGCAGCCCTATTTGTAGTAGCCAGAAGCTGGAAAGAACCCAGGTGTCCCTCAACAGAGGAATGGGTACAAAAAAAATGTTGTATATTTACACAATGGAGTATTATTCAGCCATTAGAAACAATGAATTCATGAAATTCTTAGACAAATGGATGGAGCTGGAGAATATCATACTAAGTGAGGTAACCCAGTCTCAAAAGATCAATCATGGTATACATTCACTGATAAGCGGATATTAACCTAGAAACTTGGATTACCCAAGTCATAATCCACATATTCAATGATGTCTGAGGACAAAGGAGGAGTGGCCCGTTTCTGGAAAGGCTCAGGGCAACAGTATAGGGCAATACCAGAACAGGGAAGTGGGAATGGGGATGGTGAACAGGGGGAGGGAAGAGGGCTTATGGGACATTCAGGGAGTGGGGAACTAGGAAAGGGGAAATCATTTTCTATATTTCTAATGCAGAAAAATATTAATATTAAGATTAAGTTCTATAGAATATTCACAGAAGTTTTCATTTCTGTTTACATTGAAAATATTTTGAATTAAAATTTCTGAAATAGTGTCAGTATTTCTATACTCTTAGTAAATGTCTCTAGGGATACTTATGTATGCTGTAATACAAATACAAAGTACAGTTTTAGTGTATCGGCAATGTACTTGATGAGCTCCAAGATAGCCACCAGATTTAAAAAGTAATAGCTAAGAAGAAAATTGTCTGAGTTTGAGACAACTAAATATCGTATATGATTATATAAGACTACATAATAATCACTGTGCTTGTATAAATGCTTTCTATTATACACAATCTATAAGTTAATACAAATACACACACACACACACACACACACACATATATATATACATATATATATATGCATATACATATACACATATATATTAATATATAGTATCGATTGTTCCAAATGGATATTTCTATTAAAAATACTATGTACTGGGGATAAATGTAGTATCAAAAGTACATAATGAAAAATCTGTATTGTTATATGCTTTACCAAGCACTGCATGCAGCATTACTCAAAAATACATAACAAAGGATAAACAATGTTAAAGTTAATGAAGTTGAGTTCAAACAGTGGGCAACAATAGAATCTTGGGAAGTTTTTCTGAAGCTTTGGAGTGATCACCAAAAGGGACCTAGCATGATCGCACTCCAGAAGACCCAACAATCAGCTGAAAGATTCAGATACAGATGTTTTCACACAACCAATGGACAGAAGCAGCTGACCTGTGTTGTTAAGGGAAAGGCTTAAAGAAGCTGAGGAAAAGGGCATTCCTGTAGGAGGACCAGCAGTCTCCATTAATCAGTACCACAAGGATCTCTCAAACACTGGACCACATAACAGGCAGCATATACCAGCCCCAAATACACATACAGTAAATGACTTCCTGGTCTGTGTGCATTCAGAGATGATGCATCTAACCTTTAAGAGACTCCAGTGAGTCCCTAGGAAGCTTAGTGGCCAGGTGGTAGAGGGTGCAGACATCCACATGGAGACAGGAGAGTGGGAAGGAATTATGGGATATAGAACAGTCACAGTTGGAATGTGGACATGGGTGGTGGTGGGGAATAAAATATGGAATGTGAAAAAATAAATTAAGTAAAAAATAATGAAAAAAATGAGAAAACTTTACCTAGAGGCCTGCATGATTAATCATGTGATTCTTCTCTTCCTAGTCCTCCTCTTCCTCTTCCTCCTTTTCTTCATTATTCTCTTCAACATTTTCTTTTTCCTGTCATACTTCTCCCCCTCTCCCCCTCCTCTTCATCATCATTATTATTATTGTTGTTGTTTGATATTTTCATATAAGTCACACAGGCCTGGATCCCATCAGAGTCCAGAAGTGTGTGAGGGATCTTGTGGAACTGTGTTTAGAGGAATGTATGAATCATGAACAGCCTAAAATGGATGCTGTGAACAAAATCCCTGTCCTCTTGAATGACAGTAAGTGCCAGTAATAATTTCACCATCTTTCTCGCCCCAGAGCCAGTATTCCTGAGTTTTACATTAAGGACTGAATCCAATATGCACTAGGATAAATAATATTTTAATATATTTGAATGCAGGGCTTAATAGAAGAATGGATGACCAAAGAAAGAAAGAGACATACCTAATTGTGGTATTTTCAATGAAAGTTGAACTAATATGTCTGAACAGTATTCAAACATATAATTTTTTGTGGCTTTCAACATGCATATCAAGAGATTAGTATAAAACATTTTTATTCTTCTAATCTTTTCAGTAATTGAAATTACAAGATGCTACTAGCCATGTTTTCATTAAGACTGAAATATGATAAGATTAAAACATTGCTCATAACATTTGGACCAAGGCTTGAAGTTAAGGCATGTCTAGTGAGAATTTCTTATTTTCAGAGACATAACCAACTAATACCCTCAAGGCTAACCTAGTGTGCGCCAGCCCGGTTGGGGAAATCGGCTGCCCAGCGGAGTGAGCGGAACACAGGGGAGGTCACAGCAACATACACCTTCGGAGCTCCCTGGGGGTGCACACGGGTTCCATCTGGCCCACAGACACAATCTGGGGCAAGGCCTCAGGCAGAAGCCCTCAGGTCAACTCTCTCCGCTTCAGATCAGCCTGGGTGGCCGCCACATCTCCAGGCCCCTCAAGAGGCTAGTGGGGGCTTCCGGGCGGCCAGCTGGGAGAAGTCGGTGTGCTCCAATAAATCCTGCGGGCCCCAGCGGGAGCCTTCAGGTGCCTGCTTCGGGATCTGAAAAGCCTGGACAACAGCACCCTGTCTACAGGCAGTGCAGAGTGTAAGCTGTGCACCAGAGGCCAACGGGGAAGGGGCAGCTTGCACTGGTGAGTCCAGCACTGACTAGACCAAGTAACACCAGTGAGAGCTAGATGGCAAAAGGCAAACGCAGGAACGTCACTAACAGAAATCAAGGCAATATGGCAACATCTGAACCAAATTCTCCTCTACCAGCAAGTCCTGGATACCCCATCACACCAGTAAAACAAGATTTGGATTTAAAATCACTGGTCATGATGCTGGTACAGGAACACATGAAGGACATTCAGGAGAAGATGGATCAAAAGTTAGAAGCCCTTGCAAGGGAAACACAAAAATCATTGAAAGAAATCCAGGAGAATACAAAAGCCAACAAGGAGGAAATGCAAAAAACACTTAAAGAAATACAGGAGAACTTTGGTCAACAGGCTGAGGGCATGAAAGACGAAACACAAAAATCTCTTAAAGAAATACAGGAGAACTTTGGTCAACAGGCTGTGGTCATGAAAGAAAAAACACAAAAATCTCTTAAAGAATTACAGGAAAGCACAAACAAGCAAGTGAAGGAGCTAAGCAAAACCATCCAGGATCTAAAATCAGAAGTAGAAACAACTAAGAAAACTCAAAAGGAGACAACTTTGGAGATAGAAAGCCTTGGGAAGAAATCAGGGGACAGAGATGCAAATATCAACAACAGAATACAAGAAATAGAAGAAAGAATCTCAGATGCTGAAGATTCCATAGAAACCATGGACTCAACAGTTAAAGAAAATGCAAAATGCAAAAAGCTTGTAACCCAAAATATCCAGGAAATCCAGGACACAATGGGAAGACCAAAACTAAGGATTATAGGCATAGATGAGAGTGAAGATTTACAACTTAAAGGGCCAGCAAATATCTTCAATAAAATTATGGAAGAAAACTTCCCTAACCTAAAGAGAGATATGCCCATGAATATACAAGAAGCCTACAGAACTCCAAACAGACTGGACCAGAACAGAAATACTTCCCGTCACATAATAATCAAAACACCAAATGTTCTAAACAAAGAAAGAATATTAAAGGCAGTAAGAGAAAAAGGCCAAGTAACATATAAAGGAAGACCTATCAGAATCACAGCAGACTTTTCACCTGAGACTATGAAGGCTAGAAGGTCCTGGGCATATCTCATGCAGACTCTAAGAGAACACAAATGCCAACCAAAACTACTATATCCAGCAAAACTCTCAATCACCATAGATGGAGAAACTAAGATATTTCACGACAAAACCAAGTTCACCCAATATCAATCCACAAACCCAGCCCTAAAAAGGATAATAGGAGGACAACACCAATACAAGGAGGGAAACTTCACCCTGAAGAAAGCAAGATAGTAACCTTTCATCAAACCCAAAAGAAGTTAAGCAATCAAATTTAAAAAATAACGTCAAAAATGATAGGAAGTAACAATCACTATTCCTTAATATCTCTTAACATCAATGGACTCAATGCCCCAATAAAAAGAAACAGACTAACTGACTGGATACGTAAACAGGACCCTACATTTTGCTGCTTACAGGAAACACACCTCAGGGTCAAAGACAAACACTACCTTAGAGTAAAAGGCTGGAAGACAATTTTACAAGCAAATGGTCTCAGGAAACAAGCTGGAGTAGCCATTTTAATATCAGATAAAATTGACTTTCAACCCAAAGTCATCAAAAGAGACTCTGAGGGACACTTCTTGCTGGTCAAAGGAAAAATACAACAAGAAGAACTCTCAATCCTGAACATCTATGCTCCAAATGCAAGGGCACCCTCTTTCATAAAAGAAACTTTATTAAAACTCAAAGCACACATTGCACCTAACACAATAATTGTGGGTGACTTCAACACTGCACTTTCCTCAATGGACCGATCAGGAAAACAGAAACTAAACAAGGACACAATGAAACTAATTGAAGCTTTGGACCAATTAGATTTAACTGATATATATAGAACATTCTATCCTAAAACAAAAGAATATACCTTTTTTTCAGCACCTCATGGTACCTTCTCCAAAATCGACCATATAATTGGTCACAAGACAGACCTCAACAAATATAAGAAGATAGAACTAATCCCATGCCTCCTATCTGATCACTATGGAATAAAAGTGGTCTTCAATAGCAACAGAAACAACAGAAAACCCACATACACGTGGAAATTGAACAATACTCTACTCAATGATACCTTGGTCAAGGAAGAAATAAAGAAAGAAATTAAAGACTTTTTAGAACACAATGAAAATGAAAACACAACATACCCAAATCTATGGGACACAATGAAAGCAGTGCTAAGAGGAAAACTCATAGCCCTGAGTGCCTCCAAAAAGAAAATGGAGAGAGCATACATTACCAACTTAATGACACACCTGAAAGCCCTAGAACAAAAAGAAGCTATTTCACCCAGGAGGAGTAGAAGGCAGGAAATCATCAAACTCAGGGCCGAAATCAATCAAGTAGAAACAAAGAGAACCATACAAAAAATCAACAAAACCAGGAGCTGGTTCTTTGAGAAAATCAACAAGATAGATAAACCCTTAGCCAGACTGACCAAAGGGCACAGAGAAAGTATCCAAATTAACAAACTTAGAAATGAAAAGGGAGACATAACAACGGAAACTGAGGAAATCCAAAAAATCATCAGATCCTACTACAAGAGCCTGTACTCAACACAACTGGAGAATCTGGAGGAAATGGACAATTTCCTTGACAGATACCAAATACCAAAATTAAATCAGGACAAACTAGACCATCTGAACAGTCCCATAAAGCCTAAAGAAATAGAAGGAGTCATAGAAAGTCGTCCAACCAAAAAAAGCACAGGACCAGATGGTTTCAGTGCAGAATTCTACCAGACCTTCAAAGAAGAGTTAACACCAATACTCTTCAAACTATTCCACAAAATAGAAACAGAAGGAACACTACCCAATTCCTTCTACGAAGCCACAATTACGCTGATACCAAAGCCACACAAAGATCCAACAAAGAAAGAGAACTTCAGACCAATTTCCCTTATGAACATCGATGCAAAAATACTCAATAAAATTCTTGCCAACCGAATCCAAGAACACATCAAAACGATCATCCACCATGATCAAGTAGGCTTTATCCCGGGAATGCAGGGTTGGTTCAATATACGGAAATCCATCAATACAATCCACTATATAAACAAACTCAAAGAAAAAAACCACATGGTCATTTCATTGGATGCTGAAAAAGCATTTGACAAAATTCAGCATCCTTTCATGCTTAAAGTCTTGGAGAGAACAGGAATTCAAGGCCCATACCTAAACATAGTAAAAGCAATATACAGCAAACCGGTAGCCAGCATCAAACTAAACGGAGAGAAACTTGAAGCAATCCCACTGAAATCAGGGACCAGACAAGGCTGCCCCCTTTCTCCTTATCTTTTCAATATTGTACTTGAGGTACTAGCTCGGGCAATTCGACAACATAAGGAGGTCAAAGGGATACAAATTGGAAAGGAGGGAGTCAAACTATCATTATTTGCAGACGACATGATCGTCTACCTAAGTGACCCAAAGAACTCCACTAGAGAGCTCCTACAGCTGATAAACAACTTCAGCAAAGTTGCAGGTTATAAATTCAACTCAAGCAAATCAGTGGCCTTCCTATACTCAAAGGATAAGCAGGCTGAGAAAGAAATTAGGGAAATGACCCCCTTCACAATAGCCACAAACAGTATAAAGTATCTTGGGGTGACTCTTACCAAACATGTGAAAGATCTGTATGACAAGAACTTCAAGACTCTGAAGAAGGAAATGGAAGGAGACCTCAAAAAATGGGAAAACCTCCCATGCTCATGGATCGGTAGAATCAATATAGTTAAAATGGCCATTTTGCCTAAAGCACTATACAGATTCAATGCAATACCCATCAAAATCCCAACTCAATTCTTCACAGAGTTAGAAAGAGCAATTATCAAATTCATCTGGAACAACAAAAAACCCAGGATAGCTAAAACTATTCTCATCAACAAAAGAAAATCTGGGGGAATCAGTATCCCTGACCTCAAGCAATACTACAGAGCAATAGTGTTAAAAACTGCATGGTTTTGGAACAGTGACAGGCAGGAGGATCAATGGAACAGGATTGAAGATCCAGAAATGAACCCACACACCTATGGCCACTTAATCCTCGACAAAGAGGCTGAAAACATCCAATGGAAAAAAGATAGCCTTTTCAACAAATGGTGCTGGTTCAACTGGAGGTCAGCATGCAGAAGAATGCGAATTGATCCATCCTTGTCTCCTTGTACTAAGCTCAAATCCAAATGGATCAAGGACCTCCACATAAAGCCAGACACTCTGAAGCTAATAGAAAAGAAACTGGGGAAGACCCTTGAGGACATCGGTACAGGGAGAAAGTTTCTCAACAGAACACCAATAGCGTATGCTCTAAGAGCAAGAATTGACAAATGGGACCTCATAAGGTTACAGAGTTTCTGTAAGGCAAAGGACACCATCAAGAGGACAGATCGGCAACCAACAAATTGGGAAAAGATCTTCACCAATCCTACATCAGATAGAGGGCTAATATCCAATATATATAAAGAACTCAAGAAGTTAGACTCCAGAAAACCGAACAACCCTATTAAAAAATGGGGTACAGAGTTAAACAAAGAATTCTCACCTGAAGAACTTCGGATGGCGGAGAAGCATCTTAAAAAATGCTCAACTTCATTAGTCATTAGGGAAATGCAAATCAAAACAACCCTAAGATTTCATCTTACACCAGTCAGAATGGCTAAGATTAAAAATTCAGGAGACAGCAGGTGTTGGAGAGGGTGCGGAGAAAGAGGAACACTCCTCCACTGCTGGTGGGGTTGCAAATTGGTACAACCACTCTGGAAAGCAGTCTGGCGGTTCCTCCGAAAACTGGGCACCTCACTTCCAGAAGATCCTGCTATACCACTCCTGGGCATATACCCAGAGGATTCCCCACCATGTAATAAGGATACATGCTCTACTATGTTCATAGCAGCCCTATTTATAATTGCCAGATGCTGGAAAGAACCCAGGTATCCCTCAACAGAAGAGTGGATACAAAAAATGTGGTATATCTACACAATGGAGTACTATTCAGCCATTAGAAACAATGAATTCATGAAATTCTTAGGCAAATGGATGGAGCTAGAGAACATTATACTAAGTGAGGTAACCCAGACTCAAAAGGTGAATCATGGTATGCACTCACTAATAAGTGGTTATTAACCTAGAAAACTGGAATACCCAAAACATAATCCACACATCAAATGAGATACAAGAAGAAAGCAGGAGTGGTCCCTGGTTCTGGAAAGACTCAGTGAAACAGTATTTGGCAAAACCAGAACGGGGAACTGGGAAGGGGTGGGAGGGAGGACAGGGGAAGAGAAGGGGGCTTACGGGACTTTCGGGGAGTGGGGGGGGGCTAGAAAAGGGGAAATCATTTGAAATGTAAATAAATTATATCGAATAAAAAAAAAGAATGGAAAAAAAAACTGCATCTCCTTGATCCTATAAAGTGATAAAGAAACTGACGTTGTGATGATATTTTTCCAAATAATAATATTAACTGAACTTTGATGTCCAGGAAATTTATTGTATCCAGGACAAGAAGCTGAGAAACTGGAGGTTCAACTCAGCTGGGCCTCTCATTCTTCACATGATCTAATGAGTCTAATGGCTCTTTTATCCATATGTAAGAGGAACCAAGCCTGTTTCTTGTTCATAGTCCCCGAGTCAGATTCTCTGGAGATTTTTCTAAGACTCTGACTCTGTTGTCGAGGGTGGTAACTACCTCTTGATCAGTGGTCTTGTCTATGATCTTATGGATAAAGATTTATCAGTCTACTTCTAAAACCTCTTAAATACTAATATAGACTCTTCTATCATTCGGTAATATTTCTGAGTGTGTCTATTTGAGAATGTGTGTGTGAGTGAGAGAGGGAGAGAGAGAGAGTGAGAGAGAGAGAGAGAGAGAGAGAGAGAGAGAGAGAGAGAGAACAAGAAAGACAGAGAAAGCAAAAGAGAGAGTGTGTGGAGAGAGCAAGAGAAATTTATTGTATCCTGTATGTCATGTGATATGAAAAATAATATTAGTTTTTTAGATTAGAAGAGAATCATCTAGGCTAGGTTAACAGGATAGGAATTATTATCTAACAAATTACTGTATGGAATCAAGAAACTTGTGAGTTTACTGCTTTTCAATGCAATATAGCATTCTAACAGGAAATAAGCATGTCCACCCATATTACTATTATAGTATGCACATGACACTCCCGTGAGCCAAAGGCAATATACAGTTAATGCAGAATTGGGTACAAATGTCTCAGGTGAGGATACACTGAGTTTTCTTGCATCCCTCCATGTTTGAGGAAATTTCAGAGTTCATAAAGCTGCTCCTGATGTCCACTTGCAAGCAGAAACTGATGATCAGTTGAAACCAAAGATGTTTTTGTTCATACCATGCTATAATGGAGTATTGTGCAACAGTCTAATAAAAAACATGAAGAATCAAGAATTCTGAAAGTAGCAGGGTCTCTAGAAAAGTATAAAGAGAAGGTAAAAGAAATATAGTATATGTAATATAGGAGCACAACTTGGACATTGACAGGGAGGAATAGACCAACAGGAAGCAGGAGTCCTGGGTGGGGAATAGAGGAGGGAGAAGAATAACAACAATGCACTTATGCAAATATCATAAAATCCTTATTCTTACTATATCCCCTATTGCAAATTTAAAAACAAAAACAAAGATTTATTATTATTTTACCATTATTATTTATCAAACTATATTAGCATTTATAAGAATAAAGTGTCTTAAAGTTCTATGAATTATGCTGTTTGCATAGGATTGTTGAATTACTACAATCATATTAAAAATAACACTGACAGTATATAATTAACCTAGGACAAAATTACTATTCATCCATTTTATGTAAACATAAATATAATCTTTCACACATATTGAAATAATAACTCTGTATGTTTAATTTGTTTACAACAAAACTTCATGAAAATTAAAAGCTATTTTATGGTTTTATTAGCATACATTCTACTGTGCTAAAGTTTACATTTATTAGAAGATATTTTATGAAGTGTTTCTTTGTAAAACTTAAAATATTTTTCTCAAATAAACTAAAGAAATATAGAATGTCTTCTGTATGGGTTTAAACATTTTCCTTCTCTGCTTTAGATGCTGCAGTACTCTACTTCACTGAGCTGGATGTATTTTAATACTGTATTATTTACAGGTTAAATTGAGGTTATCTTTGTGAGGGTTCTTAATCTCATAAAAAATAAGAAAAAAGATTCAAAAGAAGATTTTTAAATTAGTATGTTATAATTAAAGAGAAAAACAACAAAGGAAGAAAACTGAAGAACCACATTAGTTTCCAGAAAAAGAAAAATAAAGAAGAGAGAAAAAATACAACATATGTAGCAAAGATTGACAAACAGCTACTTCATAAAGAAATATATATTCTGGCTTTAGAGAGTCATCTATCTGGCTGTAAAAACTGAGGCTACAATGGAAAACATGGTTACTCTTTTCCTAGTACCTAAACAAAGGTTACAGAAAAGAAAGAGAAAAAGGTCGTAGTCCTATTTCAGAAAAGGGCATGCTTCACATTGGTGGATCCAGAGTGATATAAGTGATATAAGTAATATAAGTGGAAGCAGAACTGTGATTATGAACTAAGAGACTTTTGGTGAGGAAAAAAAATACATGACCTCCTTCAGAGATTAATTTGCTTTCCTAGCACATTTAAGATTGTAATGTTTCCACCATGGGCTAGAATTAAGCAGAAAATCCCAGATACCATCATCACAGAAAGTCCACTTACACATGGAAACTGAACAATACTCTACTCAATGATACCTTGGTCAAGGAAGAAATAAAGAAAGAAATCAAAGATTTCTTAGAATTTAACGAAAATGAAGGCACAAGATACACAAATCTATGGGACACAATGAAAGCAGTGCTAAGAGATAAACTCATAGTTTTGAGTGTCTCCAAAAAGAAATTCGAGAGAGAATACACTAGAAGATTAACGGAACACCTGAAAGCCCTGGAACAAAAAGAAGCTAATTCACCCAGGAGGAAAAGAAGACAGGAAATCATCAAACTCAGGGCTGAAATCAATCAAGTAGAATCAAAGAGAACCATACAAACAATCAACAAAACCAGGAGCTGGTTCTTTGAAAAAATCAACAAGATAGACAAACCCTTAGCCAGACTAAGCAAAGGGCACATAGAAAGTATACAAATTAACAAAATCAGAATAATATAGTTAAAATGGCCATATTGCCAAAGGCAATCTACAGATTCAATGCTATCCGCACAAAAATCCCAACCCAGTTCTTCATAGAGCTAGAAAGAGCAATTCTCAAATTCATCTGGAATAACAAAAAACGCAGGATAGCTAAAACTATTCTTAACAGTGAAGAACTTCAGGGGGATTCAGTATCCCAGACTTTAAACTTTACTAGAGAGCAATAGTGATAAAAAACTGCGTGGTATTGGTACAATGTCAGGCATGCAGATCAATGGAATAGGATTGAAGTCCCTGAAAGGAATCAACACACCTATGGCCACTTGATCTTCCACAAAGGAGCTGAAAGCATCCAGTGGAAAAGGGATATGATTTTCAACAAATGGTGATGGTTCAATTGGAGGTAAGCATGCAGAAGAATACAAATCGATCTATTCTTATCTTCTTGTACTAAGCTCAACTCCAAATGGATCAAGACCTCCACATAAAACTTGACATACTGAAACTAATATAAAAGACACTGGGGAAGACCTTTGAGGACATGGGCACAGGGGAAAAGTTCCTGAATAGAACACCAATAGCTTACGCTCTAAGATCAAGAATTGACAAATTGGATCTCATAAAACTACAAAGTTTCTGTAAGGCAAAGGAGACTGTCAAAAAGACAAAACATCAACCAACAGGTTGGGAAAGTATCTTCACCAACCCTAAATCTGACAGAGGGCTAATATCTAATATATACAAAGAACTCAAGAGGGTAGAACCCAGAGAACCAAATAGCCCCATTAAAAAGTGGGGTACAGAGCAAGACAAAGAATTTTCACATGAAGAATTTCGGAGGGCTGAGAAACACCTTAAGAAATGTTCAACATCTTTAATCATTAGGGAAATACAAATCAAAACAACCGTGAGATTTCACCTCATACGAGTCAGAATGGCTAAGGTCAAAAACTCAGGAGACAGCAGGTGTTGGTGAGGATGTGGAGAAAGAGGAACACTCCTCCACTATTGATGGGATTGCAAGATGGTGCAACCACTTTGGAAATCTGTCTCGTGGTTCCTCAGAAAACTGGGCATGACACTTCCTGAGGACCCTGATATACCACTCCTAGGCATATACCCAGAGGATTCTTCAACATGCAATAAGGACACATGCTCCACTATGTTCATAGCAGCCCTATTTGTAGTAGCCAGAAGCTGGGAAGAACCCAGGTGTCCTTCAATGGAGGAATGGATACAAAAAAATGTGGCATATTTACACAATGGAGTACTATTCAGTCATTAGAAAAACTGTGTTCATTAAATTTTTAGACAAATGGATGGAGCTGGAGAACATCATACTAAGTGAGGTAACACAGGCGCAAAAGATCAATCATGGTATGCACTCACTGATAAGTGGATATTAGCCTAGAAACTTTGAATATCCAGGACATAATCCACATATTAAATGATGTCTAAAAAGAATGAAGGAGTGGTCCCTCGTTATGGAAAGACTCAGTGCAAGAGTATAGGGGAATTCCAGAACAGGGAAGTGGGAAGGGGTAGATGGAGGAACAGCGGGAGGGAAGAGGGCTTATGGAATTTGCAGGGAGTAGGGACCCAGAAAAGGGGAAATCATTTGAAATGTAAATAAAAAATATATCAATAAAAAAGAGATTAAGAAGCCCCCCCCAAAAAAATTGTAATGTTTCCACCATGGGCGAGAATTAAGCAGAAAAACCCAGATACCATTGTCACATTATATGGCAAGTCTCTAAAAAAATTGGAGTCGTTGATATTATCATTTCTATTTTTCACAGGGTATGGGAGAGAGACAATACTTTAAATACATGCATGCTTGTATGAAGGTATACATGCACACATATGTGCATACAAACATATGTGAGTTTAGACGAATGAATAGGATATATTTATCTTCTAAGTATGGCTTGTTTTAAGGAAGGTAATTGTATTTTGTGTACATGTTTTCCTGTAGAGACCATAATTTCACTTTTCTTGTCATATGTATAATATTCCATTATATGTTTATCATAAGTAATGTCTAGATATCAAAGAAAGAAAGCCCTCAAACCAAAGTGATGCTTTATAAGGAAGCATTTCCCTTTTGGTCAATGAATTGGAATACTAGCAAAAGCCAGAAAGAAAGCACCAAATATCGAGTTTCATTTGGTTTTCACAGGAAGCAGAATAGGTGACAACTGTGTATTTTCCCCATTGGCTGAAGGTGACCTCAAAATCTTTTGTAATTATTCCATTTTTAAAAATTAGCACCAAGTAAGTGAAGGGAAGCAGGTAGGTATAACTCACTAGAGAATTCATTCAGCAGTCAAATAAATTCTGAGAATTTACCAGGGCCTTTGTATAAACAAATTTTCTAAGTGGAAAGGATTATTCCTATGCATAAACTTTCATGTTCACCATTGTAGCTTGAAAAGATCAAAACCCAACATAATATTAATTCATATTTTTTGACAAACAGTGATAATATCCACATTTTTAAATATTTCATGGGAAATTTGAGCTTCTTTTTGTGAGAATAGCCTTTGCAACACATTAGCCTTTTTTATGACTCAATGATTTGTAGTTTATATTTTTAAAAATTGTTTATACAATATTAGTATATACTAGATACTGACTAACACAGAATTGCTAGAGAATTATTCTCATTCTGTCCATTCTCCTCACTGGTACTGTTTCTATTCCTATTAAGGATTTTTATTTCACTTAATTCTATTTGTCTATTCTTTTCTCTCTTTATTATTATGAAAGAGCTTGCCTGAGTATATTCCTGCTTATTCTCCCTATGCGTTAAAGTATTGGATCTCGTAGCATGATCTATGTCTCTGTTTAGATTTGGAGATATGAATATAACTTTATTTTATCTATATGTGAATACCTAGCATGCCAAACATAGTATGTTGATGAGGGCTTCACACATTTGTTGTTTCTTATGTATTTTCTTGTTCTTTGATGAAGAATTATTAGCTAAGTGTGTTCATTTTAGTATCCTCTATTCTATTCAGTTTGTTGAGTGTCTTTATTTTTTATTCCTTTTTTATTCGATATATTTTTTATTTATATTTCAAATGATTTCCCCGTTCCTGACTCCCCACTCCCGAAAAGCCCCATAAGCCCTCTACCCTCCCCCTGTTCCCCCATCTACCCCTTCCCACTTACCTGTTCTGGTATTGCCTTATACTGATGCACTGAGCCTTTCCAGAACCAGGGGCCACTACTCCATTCATCTTGGACATCATTTGACATGTGGATTATGTCTTGGGTATTCCAAGGTTCTAAGCTAATAACTGCTTATCAGTGAATGCATACCATGATTGATTTTTGAAACTGGGTACCACACTTGGTATGATGTTCTTCAGTTCCATCCATTTGTCTAAGAATTTCATGAATTCATTGTTTCTAATGGCTGAATAGTACTCCATTGTGTATATATGCCACACATTTTTGTATCCATTCCTCAGTTGAGGGACACCTGGGTTCTTTCCACCTTCTGGCTATTATAAATAGGGCTGCTATGAACATAGTGGAGCATATATCTTTATTACATGCATACCGTTATCTTGCTATTCATACACAGTATTGTTCTTTGGTATAATTGTGAATCAGAAATTGGGGTATCTTTGATAGTGTTCTTTCTGCTTATATCTAAAAATGCATTCAGCTTTGGCTAATGTTTCTTATATCAGTAAAATTAAGAAAGAATTTTAGCTTACTGAAATTATGTCTGAATTGTTAAGTATGTGACTAATAAACGTGAATTCTAAAATGCAATCCCCATTGTAGGAAAAAAAAGAATTAAAGGAAACTAGGATTCTTTGTATACTGTGTGCAATGAATTACACATTTACTAAATAACAATGACATTTAACATAAAGTTCTTTAATGGTATTTATATTATACACATTTTAAAGGAGCTTTGCAAAAATGAATATGAAGAAATAAAGACATAGATTTTATATGTATTAAAATTCTTTGAGAAGCATTCAGTATCTCACAAGCTTAAAAATTCTAAAAAATATAATAAAAATTAATCAAGTTATCGATGAAGGAGACAAATAGCACTAATACCCATGTAGCTCTTGAGTTTTTATCCTGGGACTAAATAAATCTAAAACCATAGAGTTAGTCTAGGATATATAGTTGCAGCTTTCAGAAGAAAGATCTATTTGAAGTTAAGGCCAGCATGGCTAACGTAGTGAGTTCTAGGACAGTCAAGACTACAGAATGAGAACTTGCCTTAGAAACAAACTAATGAGCAAAATCACTGTATAGTTTATATTTACAAACTACTTCCACAATTAAAAATCACCTTCATTTATTTTTATTCTTACATTTTATTTTGCTAAGGCAAATGATATGCTTTATGTCAGGACTTAATCAATCTCAGTCAGGAAGCTTAAGAGAACTAGTTATCCTAGAATGAATCACACTGAAATTTGTAAATGAAGTGCTCATTCCTTATATGATTTACATTCCACTCAAAGTTGTCAAACTTCTATTAATGTAGAACAATTTAAGAACACTGTTAACAACTCTTATTTCATTTTTACTCATCAACTAGACATGAACTGTTCTAAATAGTATCATCTATTATCTCATGCATCACACAGATACACTGAATCAGAAATAAATGACTCTAATGACTTGCAATGATTTATCATCCAGAGGATGAATAAATCTTTACTTTCTATTATTAATCTCATTACTTTTATACATGACTTGACATTATATATTATCGTGAAAAGAAAAACTTGCTTTGCCCCTTTTTCTTTGAAGTAATGTATTAAGATGTAATTCCCATGCTTGGCAAAAATATATATTTGTATCAAGCATTATCAAAGAATGATTTTTCTTGAAATTACCTTCATTTGTGTGTTAGATATACCTTAAACAATAATATACATTAAGAATATAAATGATATTGTTCTTTAGGAGCTCTATGTATTGAATATACAATTTAAAAAGGAGAGCTTAAAAATTTTTAAGAGATATTATCCATTTAAAACAATGGACGTGATAGAATAAATACTATGAACTTATATTATATATATACAAATGTTATAATGAGATACAGCATTTTCTTTAATTAAATCAAACAAGAAATCAATAAATTACATGATATCTTATTGACTTGTCAAGTTATATTGATTTATTCTACAAAACAGAAATAATTAAATTCGTTAATTATATTTCTCACATTAATTGCAGTTTTGATCTTGTGTTTGAAACAATCTTACAAAAAGTGGCACTTAAACATTTTTTCCTATTTTCATTATTAAGACCCTCTTCATAGCTCAGACTGGCCTCCTCAGTCTCTCTGCTTCACAACTGTTAAGTCTTCAAGTTTGAACCACCATCCTCTCATATATCTAATAAATTTCTAGTTTTTAAAACTACACAAACACTAAAGATTATGATACAAAATGTACATAACTTGTATCTAATAATACTTTTTTATTTATCACCATTAAAGGCACAAATATCCTTAAATATGTAATTGTGAGTTGTTTATTAGCAAGAGAACAATTATGTACTTATGTAACACACAATTAAGCTTACAACTTTGGGGGATCTTTTCTATTAATCTTTTATTAAAAATCCTAAAATTATACTGAGAATTAACCAACAGTTTCTTAGCTAAACTGTTGGCTTGTTTTATAGTATTAGGTATCTTTGGTTTGCTTCATATTGCTTTTATTATGCTTAGATATGGGCCTTGAATTCCTTATATCTCCAAATCTTTTAACATGAAGGGGTTGTTATATTTTGTAAAATGTTTTTTCAGCATCTAATCAGATTACATTGTGGTTTTTTTCTTTGAATAAAAGAATAGTGAACCATGCTAGTGGATCTTTCTACATTGAACCATCCCTGTATCCCTAGGATGAAGATTGTAGTTAATGATTATTTTCATGTGTTCTTGCATTCAGCTTGCTAGCATTTTATTGAGTATTATTGCATCAATATTCATATATGTAATTGGCTTGAAGTCCTCTTTCTTTGTTGGGTCTTTGTGTTGTTTAGGTATCTAAGTAACTGAATAACTGTGGGTGCATAGAATGAATTTCACAGTGTTTCTAATGTTTCTATTGTATGGAATAGTTTGAGGAGTGTTGACATTAGTTCTTCTTTGAAGGGCAGGTAGAATTCTACCTTAAAATCATCTGGCTATTGCCGTTTCTTGGCTGAGGTCTTTAATGATTTTATCAGTTTCTGTAGGAGTTATGGGACTCTTTAGACAGTTTACTTGCTCTTGATTTCGCTTTAGTACTTAATATCTATCTAGTCATGTATTTCATCCAGATTTTCCAGTTTTTTTGAGTACAGGCTTTTTTATATATATTTATATTTTTATATTCTTTGTTTACATTTCAAAGATTTCCTGTAATAAGGTCTTTTGTTTTGTTCTAGTTTATTATTTTTTTGAATTTGACCAGATTCTGTTGTTATGTCTCTATATTAATTTCTGATTTTGTCCTTTGATGAATGTGAAGTATGCTTCCCCATCTCAATTGATAGCTTTTGGTTGAAAGTATATATTTTTGGATATGAGAATTTCAATATGTTTGATAGTTTGAAACACCAATATACCTACCTACCTAACCACCCCCAAAAATCATATGTCATATAATGATAGTAATGAAGTAAAAGACTCTTATACTTTATCTCTTGTTTATTACATTACAGAAATAAAGTATTATAGAGGGAATATTAGGAGGTCAGACATGGCAGGGAGAATTTTTTCAGGTAAGATTATACTGCTGTCTGTGATTACTAATTTATAAGAAGAATTTACAATTCGTCTTTCATAAGGAAGGAAACCCATCTAGATGGTATCTTTTAACATTTAGATCTTTCCTCAAGGTTATCTAAAAGGAAATGAATTACTTATATTCAGACCACTTCTACATCTTGTGCATTATCAAACCCCAGATAATATATAGGGTTTGAGAAAATAAAATAAAAGATGTGTGTTAATTCATTCATAAAATTCCTATTCAATAGCTACTAACTCCAACATTGCACTTGGGATTTATGATTTAAGGCATATCTATACAACAGTCCAAAAATATATTGAGAAAATCTTTACTTTCTAGGAGGCTGAGACATTTCAAAAATTCTCTTTCAAAGTCTAGTTTTGCTTGCTGAGCACAGTGAATCTGTTCATTCAAAAATGGAAAACTTGTGTTAGATTCACCCCCTGACTTTTATCCTAAATAAGTAAACATATTTTTAGCTCTTTATATTTTTATATATTGTTTCCAGCATTGTTGTCAGTAAGACAAGGAAAAAATATATTGCCTAATTTAAGGTAAATTATTTAATTATATTATAAGTCTGTATTGTAAAAATTAGAAACATTTTAAATTCAGCTAGATTGTTTCTGTGCATATTTAGAAAAATATTTATATGGTTTACTTTGTAAGAGGAAATTTTGCTCTCCTTATGACTGTATTAAATTTATAGATGTTATAAATTTTAAGTGGATTTATAGTAAAATCATGTTTTTGCATTTATTTCGCTTAAATTGGAGTCTAAAATTTAGTACTCACTAAAATCATTTAAGTTTTTAGAAAAGTAACAATTTGATTTAAAATTCACTACAAATGCTCACATGTAGGCAAATATGTCCACTTTACATTTAAAAAGCATATAAATATATCACTACACAATATGAACTTTCTGCTTTATTCACATATATAATATTCTGTGAAGAAAAAAACTTAAATTATTAATGGAGTATTGAATTTAAAATACTTCTACATTTTAGTCAGTACCTACACCTGCAATGTAGATCAGCACAACTCACACAACCACACCTAAATTTCCAGGATGGCTTCTCTAACCTGAGACACACATGAGTCCATCCCCATTCCCATGCCCATGCCCGCTGGGATCCTAGAAGATCCAGTATTTGTTGGCTCTGCCATATCGTCTCACCGCTATCCTCTTTCTGGTCTGCACCTATAACTCTAGTCAAAATCAATGCACTACACTCTACCACACAACTCTGCCTACCTCCCATGAGCCCTGCTCCAACTGAGGTTACCCAAATATGCCAATACCAGAGACAACCATATGGCCAAAAGCAAGGTCAAAAAATTGATCAGCAGAAGTCCACTAGAACACAGCTCTCCTACTACAGCAAGTCTTGGATATCCTAACACACCTGAAGATTAAGATTGTCATCTTAAACCCATTCTGATAAAGATCATAGAAGCCTTTAAAGAGGATATAAATAATTGTCTTAAAGAAATGTAGGAAACACACACACACAACACACACACATACACACACACACACACACACACACACACACACACACACACACACCATGTAGAATCCCTTAAAGAACAAACAAATAAATCCATTAAAGAAGTACAGAAAAAATAAAATTATACAAGCAAACCGAATGAATAAATTAATTCTAGACATTTAAGTGGAAATAGAATCAAAAATGGAAACACAAATAGATATAACCATTGAGATCAAAAACATAGGAAAGAGAATAGGAACTATAGACCTAAGCCTCAGTAACAGAATAAAAGATATGGAATAGATAATCTCAGGTATAGAAAATACCATAGTTTGTAAAAATGATACATGGTCAAGGTAAATGTCAAATACAAATAATTCCTAATTCTAAACATCCAAAAAATTTGAATTATTAACAGACCAAACTTATGAAAAATAGGAGGAGAAAAGGGTAAATATTCCCAGTACTAAGCATCAGAAAAAAACCTTCAACAAATTAATAGAATAATTCCCTAACCTAAAGAAATAGATGGCTATAAATGCACAAAAAGCTTAATGAACAGCTAATAGATTTGACCAGAAAAGAAAATCCTCCCACCAATTTATAATCAAAACAGTAAAGAACAAAGAAATAATATTAAAAGGTCAAGTAACATACAAAGGTAGAGCTATCAGAATTGCACCAGACTTCTCATTATAAACTCTAAAATCTAGAATATCCTGGACAGATGTCTTAAAGACCCTGAGACCACCGGTATTTTAGAAAGCATTTTCAAAAACTGCCATAGCCAGAAAACACGGAATCACAATAGTGTCATTATTTGTAAATGATATGATAGTTAACATAAGCGTTCCCTAAAATTTTACCTGAGAACAGCTATATCTGATAAAAAACTTCAGCGGAGTAGCTGGATAAAAAATTAACTCAAAATAATCAGGAGCATTCTTTATACAAATGGCAAACAGGCTAAGAAAGAAGTTAGGGAAACAACATCCTTTACAATAGACATGAATAATATAAAATATCTTCGTGTAACTCTAACCAAGAAAGTGAAAAATCTGTATGACAAGAACTTAAAGGAAATGAAGATATAATTTGAAAAAGATATCAGAACATGGAAAGATCTCAGATGCTTATGGATAGGTAGAATGTAGATAGTGAAAATGGCCATCTTAACAAAATAAATCTGCAGATTCATTGCAATCGCCATAAAAACTTCAATATAATATTTGAAGAACCTTGCAAGAGAAATTCTCAAGTCATATGGAAAACAACAAAAAACAAAACAAAAAACAAAACAAAACAGGATGATGAAAACCATCAAGAACAATAAATACATTCCTGGAGAAATCACCATTCCTGAATTCAAGCTGTACTACAGACAACAGTGATTTTAAAAAAGTATGGTACTGGTACAGAAGCAGAGACATTGATCAGTGGAATCTAATGGAGGATACAGAATTAGACACACACCAATGGACACTTGAATTTTGACAAGGAACTCAAAACCATAAAATGGAAAAAAAGTATTTTCTTCAAATGGTGCTGCTCTAAGTTGATTTTTATATAGAAAATTGCAAATTGATCCATATTTATCACCCAG